>NW_008824862.1:288889-295908 GCF_000699105.1 Pygoscelis adeliae
TACCCTTTTGGCCAGTTTGGGTCAGCTGTCCTGGCTGTGCCCCCTCCCAGCTTCTCGCTGGCAGGGCATGGGAAGCTGAAAAGTCCTTGACTAGTGTAAGCACTGCTTAGCAACAACTAAAACATGGGTGTGTTATCAACATTACTCTCATCCTAAATCCAAAACACAGCACTATGCCAGCTACTAGGAAGAAAATAAACTTTATCACTGCTGAAACCAGGACATTTGTTCATCCACGCAGACTTCCTGGCATTTTTGCCTTACTTGCTGCTCATTGGGATGGACCGTTCTCTAGCTTGGAGGCGATCCTTGAATATTTACCAGCTTTTTGGTCAACTCTTCCCTCCAGAGTTTTATCCTGCAGATTTTGTTCTACAGTTTTCAGTATGTGTCTAGATAGCCTATTACTTAAACTGAAACTTTAGATACTATTAAATGAGGAAGTAACAGGTAAATGTTGGAGTACTTCATTGCATTTGCAGAAAATTCAGGCAATGGAAACATTGAAGATGTATTTTGATTTCTCCATCCAAAAGAACCTAAGATCCTAATACTCAGTCCCATTAAGAAGATATAACTAATTTCTTCTGGTTTTGCCTTGTTTTTCTCTTATGAGACTTTTTTGGTTCAGCTGTGTTTCAGGAGGGCATAACTTTGCCTCTGTTTAGTTCCGCTGGGCCTTTATTTTGACAGGAAATGAAGCATCCAGGGGATTCCCTGTCTCAGAATAAACCATCAACTGTTACATTTAACTTTCCTAAGGTTTTAAAACCGCTTAATAATCCTTTAAATCTGCTGGCAGCTTGCCTATCAGAGGAGGAACATGTTATTTTTATCATGTGAATGCCTTAGTTCAGAACAATCTCCTGGCCTCTGCTGAAGCATTATCTAGTTATGTGAAACACCTGGTGGAATTAATTAATGGGTACAGACTTTCTTTTCTTCTGTTTATAGGGTAACAGATATGATCATACCATCTACCATACTCTTTAGAATATTAATCCACTATATCTGACTGATGAAAAAAAGAAAGAAGACAGTACATTTTGTAAGCAATCTGACTGGAAGGAATAGAGGAAATGTGACTGTAAAAAGTATTTTATTAGAGCCTGCAAAATTATTTTATTAGCAAGGTGAAGGAGGTGGGAAGAAACTTAATCATTGAGATTAAATTGTTCATTTAGTCTTCAGTTCTGTTATTAAAATCAACCAGAGTTCCTAGCTAAATCATTGGAAAAGTAAATAAGGCTGAAGTAACTATTATGTCTTTTAGAATACATAAATAGTAATGGGATAAAAATGTGTGTATTGAGAGATAAATTTTTGGGAGTTTTCACTAAATTGAAGTATTGTGTTCAAGAATTGAGATGTCTAAGCATTCTTTAATTTAGATTCTTAAAAAAAAAAAAAGCAAAAAGCAAAAAAAAAAGCACCCCACATTACCAAGCATTTGGAAACTGCTGTGCTTGTGAGTCTTCATTTGTATGTCAGAAATTATATTAAGAAAATTATAGACACTACTGTGTATAGTCTGTATTTAAGGTTGCTTTAAAAAAAAAAGCTTATTTGCAGCTGCATTGACAGAATAGCTGTAATATGTGCCTGTCAGATTCAGGTCTCAAAATCTGTAATGTTTAGCTTCCTAATCTATTTGCTGGTTGGTTAGTCTCAGCAGATTTTGATGTGCTAATTTTAACAACAGTTTTTTAAAATAGCTTATCAAATGTCAGAATTGTAAACTATGTGCTTTACCAAACAGTCTTCTGTGCAACTTCAGTTTGCCTTCTTTCCCAACAACACCATACTCTAATTCTGTATGTAGATGTTTAGTTGCTAAATGATATACTAAGTAAATTTGTTATAGCAGACAATGGCAACAGCAGTGTCAGCTGTGTCTGTGCCTCTTTTGTGTCAACATTTTGTATCTAAAACCAATGAAAAACTGCACGTGTTCCATATAGGTTAGCTCCTTTTACTGTTTATCTGGACAGGATTTGAATTTGTGTTGTAGCTTTGAGAGGTGTTGCTCACAATTTATGTTCTCATATGGATTACTTTTTTTTAAACTATATAACAGACCAATGTGTTAATATTCACCAATAACTTCCAGTATACCCTCCAACTCCAAGGTGAAACAAGCAGCTAAAAAGATGCTGAAACCTTTTTGGTTTGAATATTCTTTGAATGGTAACAACCATTCAAGGAAGGGAGAGAAGAGTGTTTGCCCCTCCAGAACTACAAGTGATCACTTGTTCCTCATTAAACTGTGTATTATCACCTTGCTCAGAACCACTAGGGAAGCTGTCTTTTCGTAGGAAAGTGTGGATTAAGTTTGCCAGTATAGTACAACATTTCTGTAACTACCAAATAATGATTACTAAATGAGGTTTATTTTTCTTCTGCTTCCAATTATAAATCATTCAGGCAGAGAAAATACTATACTTATGCTGCTCTTTCATGTATTAGTATTGTTAGAGGGCATGCTGTTTAATCGTTAGCTTCCTTATGTTTGCATGATATGATAGATTGTTGTGTGGTGGTGCTTCCCTGGGCTTGGTGCACTCAGGGATGCATGCTTCAGGGGAAAATCAGTTGTGAAAGCATGAAGGAAAGTCATAACTTCACCATTTATAGGGGTGGCTGTATCTGGTTGATTCAGTGAAGAATTCTTTGTGGGAAATATATGGCCAAAAAAATGCATTTGAAAGGACAATGTTGGGGAGATCTGTTTTAACACCTATATTTTGGGATGATGTTTATGATGAATATAAAGACTATCTCAGATATTCTTTCAAGTGTAAATTCTGTTTCACTCTGACTTGGTTCTTCAATCCCGGGTAGGAGGTGGGTAGCAGAAAGGGTGAAAGACAAGTCACTCCAAATGATAGCTTCCTGAAAGATTCTTCTTCCTTTTAGGGCCTACTGGTTGCCAGTTTTCAAAGCAGTCTGGCTTTTATTGACTTATGCTGTGTTTTCTCTGGATACTCCGAAAAAATTTACTGGGGAGCTGAGCAATAGTTTATGTCCCACTGGCCCAATTGCTAAGGATTTTCGCACCTTGGGAGAGAAAAAAAAAAAAAAATCAGGAAATATTTGGAGTTAGCATCCTCATGCAGCTGCATTAAAGATAAAATTAATGCATTTATTTAAAAGCAGCAATGGAGGAGTTAGATAAAACATTCCATTATTATTGTTGTGCTTAACTATAAATATAACTCTTGGTTACATGAGGATAATTTTTCATTTCTTTTCTTTAGATGGACCATCTTTGCTTAATAAGAAGGGAGAGACAGGGTAAAATTAAACTATTCTGTGCTGTCATAAAATAGAATTCAGCAATCTGGTTTACTTTTTATTTCCATGATCGGACACCACATAATATTGTATAGGGAGGGGAATAAATTTCTTTTGCTTGTTTCTATCTACCTATTTATTATTATTTAACTAAATATTTAACTAAATGCCCTAATTAGCACATCCCTGGCTTCAGGCTGTTTTTCTGTTACAACCTTTTGAAGCTGCATTGTTCATAATTCAATGTGTAGTTTTACCTTTGTTATATGCTGTTTTAACCATATTCTTCCACACTCCCTCATCCCCCTTTTCATTTGGACATAGATGCTTTCAGGCAAAATCTCAGAAAAATGACCAGTACAGATTCATCTTAATGTCATTCTGTAAGTATGTTGTGAGCTCAGCCTGTTTGGATCAAGTAAGCTTGCATACGCAGTAGATGCATCATCGTGGATACATCATGTATTTATTCTTTTGTGACTTGATAGTGTTGGGAAATCTGCGAATACTGCCTTTAAGTTTCCCTTTCTAAGCTTCCCTGAAACAAAAAAAAGTACAACTCAAACAGAATGGACAGGTTGGATGAAACACACAGAGATCCTGTTCTGAAAGATTTTGTTGCTTGTTTGAGTCCTTTCATTCCTCGGATATGGGGAGTTGTATCAGCTGATGATTGCAGTACCATTTCCTTATCCAAATAAATGCATACATGGCAAGAACTGAGAGAGATTGCTACACCAGTGGGTTAGTTTAGGTGCTGTAGGAACTCGTTCTTGTTCCTCATGCTTTTGTTTCGCTGTCTGGTGTCTGGGATAAGAGAACTGTGATCCTCACTCTTGAATATAGTGCCAGTTCTGCATTACATTGTATTAGCTGTTACAAAGTTGTAATTATATTAGAATAAACCCCAATGAAGTAGCATAGAAGAAGATCCATGACTTTAGTGGCTAGTTTTAAAGCTTGGCATATGCTAAGAGGCCCAAAGTAATACGCAGCAATAGAAAAGGCCTACAGAAGGAATGAAAGAAAGAAGTTTCTGAGCCAGGGGCGGGGAGGGAACACTTGAATATTTCTTTGCCTTGCTACTTTTCCAACCAATTCCTCAACCAATCATTAACTAAAAGCAATTTGACCAGGCAAAAAAAAAAAAGAGAGGTGTCTTTTCCCTATGAAAAGGAGCTAATTAGAAATTTGCCTATTTGTATATAAATAGGTATTCAAACGACATACATTTAGTTAAATTGTAAGTTTACATGAATGTGTGAGAATCTGGCCCACAGTTGAGACAAAGCTTCACACTGTGATGTACTCTGTGTGGCTCATGGGGATTCAAGTGTGTGCACCACCGTCTTCCTACATAATAGAAAGCCTGTGTCCTCAGTTATTACAGGTTCCTACAATGCTTGTTTTCTTTCTTGTGACTAATGTCGTCAGGCCAGAACAAATATTACTCTTTGGAGTGAGTGGTAAGGAGTTAGGTCACCTTTTAAAGTGCCTCACTACAACTTATAAATCTTGTCACTCTATTGAGTGAGGGATGGCTGTTTATTCCTGTTTAAGACATGTTGAATTAAAATGCAAGTAAAAGCACTTTTATCCAAAATAGACAATATAATTTTACTGTATTGTCCGATGTTAATGTCTACAGAAAGTAGTGTGGGGGACAAGGAGGAGTGCTATGTTTAGATTACTTCTCTAAAATAAGTGGCAGGATAAACTAATTCAATGAAATATAAAAAATGTATTATATTTAAAGCTGTCTGTAATTACCAGAAGAAAAGAATTGAACTTTCAAGTGCAGCTGTATATACAGCCTGTCTATGCTTTGAGCTGGTACTTACTGGATTTCTGTGGGTCTAATGGGTGATTATGTAGTAAATCGTGTTTCTTCTTCAGTCTTCTTACATATTTGGTAGATAGAATAATAAGAATGGAAGGTCTGGGAACAGCCCACACATTCAGCCTTCAGTTGGACATGGTGAACTTAGGGACCCTTTGTATTCTTTTCTTGTGCTCTAGAAATTAAAGCATTCCCTGAAGCAGGAGTTTATAAAATTCCTGGCTGTATCTTTGCAGACTTCGTTTGTAACTTCTTAAAAGACAGTGGATTTGAGAGCACTCCTTAAAAGCTTGATACTTGTTTTACTGTTTTACAGTGCTTGTTTTATATTTATTCATTACTGTTTTGGGGAAGAAAAAAAAATCCTCTTTGTGTGGAAAATTATTAGTGTGTAAAACTGGAGGATGGACGTAGAAATTGGAGAACACTTGTCTTCTTTGTTGACTTGTTTTAATCCACAAACTGGAATGCAGTTGTTGTGGTTTAACCTCAGTCGGCAACTGAGCACCACACAGCCGCTCACTCACTCCCCCCCTCCCGACGGGGTGGGGGAGAGAATTGGAAGACCACAAGTGAGAAAAACTCGTGGGTTGAGATAAAAACAGTTTAATAATTGAAATAAAATGATAATAATAATAATATGATAATAATAATAATAATACATAAAGCAAGTGATGCACAGTACAATTGCTCACCACCCGCCAACCGATGCCCAGCCAGTCCCTGAGCAGCGGCCCCCCCGGCCAGCTTTCCCCCAGTTTATGTACTGAGCATGACGTCACATGGTACGGAATGTTTCTTTGGCCAGTTGGGCTGTGCCCCCTCCCAGCTTCTTGTGCACCTCCAGCCTTCTCAGTCGGTAGAGCATGGAGAACTAAAAAGTCCTTGGCTAGTGTAAGCATTACCTAGCAACAACTAAAACATAGGTGCGTTATCAACTTTGTTCTCATCCTAAATCCAAAACACAGCACTGTACCAACTACTAGGAAGGAAATTAACTCTATCCCTGCCGAAATCAGGACAGCAGTTTAAGATCAAAGTATGAGTACTAGAAGTTAGAGCTTAAAAGTGATCTTTGGAGTCCTGTATTTTAATCTGAAATTTTGGTTTTGTTTTTAAAATGGTGTGTTTGTAATTATCCCAGTGAAGAAATACCTGCAAGCATGTTGTATTGAGTATAATCAAAGCAGTGTGTAATAACTTATAAGGAGCATGAATCATAGAATCATAGAATCATAGAATCATTAAGGTTGGAAAAGACATCTGACATCATCGAGTCCAACTGCCAACCCAACACCACCATGCCCACTAAACCATGTCCCTAAGCGCCTCATCTACACGTCTTCTAAATACATCCAGGGATGGTCACTCAACCACTTCCCTGGGCAACCTCTTCCACTGCCTCAGCACTCTTAAAATTTTCCTCACGTCCAATCTAAACCTCCCCTGGCACAACTTGAGGCCATTTCCTCTCGTCCTATCGCTAGTTACTTGGGAGAAGAGACCAACACCCACCTCGCTACAACCTCCTTTCAGGTAGTTGTAGACAGCGATGAGGTCTCCCCTGAGCCTACTCTTCTCCAGGCTAAACGACCCCAGTTCCCTCAGCCGCTCCTCAGAAGACTTGTGCTCCAGACCCTTCACCAGCCTCGTTGACCCCTCACCAGCCTCGTTGCCCTTCTCTGGACACGTTCCAACACCTCTATATCCTTCTTGTAGTGAGGGGCCCAAAACTGAACACAGTATTCGAGGTGCGGCCGCACCAGTGCCGAGTACAGGGGCACGATCACTTCCCTGCTCCTGCTGGCCACACTATTTCTGATACAGGCCAGGATGCCGTTGGCCTTCTTGGCCGCCTGGGCACGCTGCCGGCTCATGTTCAGCC
>NW_008824862.1:297244-310667 GCF_000699105.1 Pygoscelis adeliae
GCGCCTTTAAGACTTCCTTCTTGAAGATCGTCCAGCCTTCCTGGACCCCTTTGCCCTTCAGGACTGTCTCCCAAGGGACTCTCTCAATCAGTGTCCTGAACAGGCCAAAGTCCGCCCTCCAGAAGTCCATGGTTGCGGTTTTGCTGGCTCCTCTCCTTACTTCACCGAGAATTGAGAATTCTACCATTTTGTGGTTGCTAAGCCCAAGACGGCCTCCAACCACCACATCTCCCACCAGTCCTTCTGTTTGTAAACAGAGAAAGAATGGTTGAATGAAAGAATGGAAAAAATGAAGAAACTCTTGATCTACTAGAAATTACTAAAAAATATTTCAGTAAGATTTCATCTCAGGATTCTGCTAGTTTTGAGGTTCTGATAGTTCTATGCCAGGGAAAGCCTGTCTGTGACAGAAAAGAGAAAGAATGGTTGAATGAAAGAATGGAAAAAATGAAGAAACTCTTGATCTACTAGAAATTACTAAAAAATATTTCAGTAAGATTTCATCTCAGGATTCTGCTAGTTTTGAGGTTCTGATAGTTCTATGCCAGGGAAAGCCTGTCTGTGACAGAAAAGAAAGAGTTTGACTTTATCAGTCAGATATTGCAGCCTACATCATGGGACTGAGAACTGAGGGACTCTACTCGCCTCCTTGCCTCTTCCAGGAGAAGGGAACATGGGATGAAAGGATAGAGAGGGACTGGCTTTCTCACATGTTAGATGACACTGATTCTTAGGATCTTAAAAACCCAATAAACCAAGAAGCGTCCTTCACATCCTTGCATTTTGTTATGTAACTCCTTACATCTACCTGTAGGAGAGGGGGAGAGTTGCTCTTTGCTGTGTGAGTCCCCATGCAAAGATGATGCCGAAGTTGTTGAGAAGTTGAACAAGCTGAATTGGGAGGGCATCGTTCTTCATTGTTCTTTTCTTAAGATCTTGAAATGCTTAAGTAATTCATTGTTAAAAGGATTTGTAATTTCAGCTGTTCCTTGATACAAGGTAACATTTTGTGTGAGCAGTGAAAGGGAGGGGGGGAAAAAATGCCAAATCCAAACCTAGGTGTCACTGCAACAAGGCTTTTAATCACATAGTACACCTCGCAAGTTTGTGTCACAATAAAAATAAGATAGAGGAAAGGGGGAGGCTGCTTTTAATCTTGTAATCTCTTTTTCTACATGGAAGGTAGTCTAGAACTAATAGAAAACATAATGCTTACACTTGGAAGGTTTGTTAGTAAACATTTATATTTATTACTATTAAGGATAGAATATTCCTAAAACATATTTACAACTGTTTGGAAAGAACTTTTTTGATGTGTCTCCTGTGCTAGTGGCAAATGATAAATATTTCAGTTTGTAGCTGTTCTAGGTGCAATAGCCTTGGTGTACAGAGTTAAATGAAATGAACACAAGTGTTACAACTCAAAATGCCTTTGGGTTTCCGGCTCTTGGTCTTGCTGACTGTTTAGGTTCTTCAGTCTGACACTGTGCCCAACTTTGTGTCCATGGCATGCAACCAGACCAAGCCAACTCTGTAGTAGAGAGTCACATCAACATGCATAATTTCCACCCCATCAACTTATGCCATGGCTTCCACAAGAATAAAACTGGTGCCTGCTGTTCTCAGGGTTGCATCACACTCTGAATAGGTCCATGACCTTCTAAATGTAACACTAGGCAAAGAACACCTTAATTCTCATCAGTAAACAAAAATCCCTTACTGGGATGTTGTCAGAGTGTAGTGAAGACTGTAGAGCATTAAATTAGCATATCACTGGGTTTTGTCTATTTTAGCTACTTTTAAGATCATTTTTAAGGAAAGTCATTATTACAAAATTGATGTATCTTAAAAAGATTCCTCCCTTCTCCCTAAAAATAATGAAAAAGGGTCCTGTTGTAACAAAGCTCAGAACTAGTCAACTAGAGATCCTATCCTGTCTCTTCCAGTAACCTAAATGTATTTCAGAATGAATGAACTACGGCATTTTCATTCCATTTGGCTGGAATGATTTGGCACATGCATCTCTCTTTTTCTTGTTAATTTATTATCTGTGTTTTGTTGCTGAATCTTTTCCTCAACATGTTTTTTCATTAAAAATTACAAAAATCTAATACAATAATAATAAAGTATGTATCAATAAGTGCATGGGTAATTTAGAATTCTAATGTTCCTCACTTACTTTCTTGAAGTTCTTGATTAGTTAACCTTCAGAACACAGTCGGGTTTTATGTAAATTGTTTTGCCAAGCTTCTTCTACAAGAAATGGTAATATCCTGTCTAGCATTAACTTCTAGTTAAAAACTGGTTTCAGCTTGAGAAGAAAACTATGTTGTGTGGGGTTGTGGTTTGTTTGGGTTTTTTGGTTGCATGTTTTTTGTTTTTTTTGTTTATTGGTTTAGTTTTTTAATGGGGTGATTCACAGTTTTGCCTGCCAAAATCTTGTGACTTGATTAAAATTCCTACCGTTATGTCTGTTTTTCATCTTTGGTTTTTTTGTTTATTGGTTTAGTTTTTTAATGGGGTGATTCACAGTTTTGCCTGCCAAAATCTTGTGACTTGATTAAAATTCCTACCGTTATGTCTGTTTTTCCTCTTTTGCTACTGCAGAACAACAGATTAAACTGTTCAAGACTAGTAAATGTTGATCTCTTACATTTTTTCTGTAATAAAAGTAAACCTGGTTTTGTATGGTTTTCTTTCTATGTTTTTTTTTTCTTTTACAATTACATTTTATTGGATTTTGCTCTTGAAAATATCTTCTGTTTCTTCAAAATAAAATCCTGTTTGGAAAAAAACCATAAAATTATGGGTGATAAACCTTTGAGGATAAGTGATAAGGAGAGCAATTTTTCTGTACTGTAAAATGGAGGTATTTTGAAAGCATTGGGTTTGCATATTTATCGTCTTAATAGTTTCATTTTGGGTGTTGAGTCCATGAATAATTATAGTAGTTAACAAGTGCAGGGATGTTACGTATTGATACAGTTGCATCCTAGCTGTTTTTGAGTTTTTTTCTTTTGCTTATAGCAAGTTCTCCATAGTGCATCCCATTCCATCAGTTTGCAAGAAGGGCTAGGAAACAAAAGAAAACCCTGTTTAATTCATATGCTTAGCCTCATTTAATTCATTAGCTTGAGTCATGGTAGAAAGGAGATTAAATGTCACTACTAACAGCAGCCACATAGTGAAAGATTACAAATTTTCAAAATGCAAGAGTGCGCAATAGAACATATTTAGGTTTCTAACAGATTTGAACTTTTAAATAATAAAAATTTATAAAGTCTAGCACTCTGTTATGCAACAAGAGGGAAGAACTAACAAAAACTTAAAATATATTCAGTGTCTTGGGGCCAAATGAACTTGAGTTTGAATGGGGGATCCAAAACTCACTAATTTAATTGTCAAAACATAGTGCTGTTCCTTGGGCTTCATCATGTCTCTTCTCCCTAGACTGCAAATTTACTGCTACCTCCTGGAGAAGGCAGGTGCATGAGCTGTTCTGCCCCTACACACTTTGTTAGAGGAAGGGATGTGCCTGTACCATCCCAGTGAATATCACTTCTGCCAGGTTTCAGGTATATTAGGGAGCCTCAGGATAAAAAAAAAAAAAAATTACTTTATGTTTCAGTTCTCTTCAGGGCTTCTTAGAAGCAAGGAAGTTAACCTGCTGTTCCAAACCACGCTGAAGGTGAGAAAATGGTTAGATGGAGAACAAATGTTAAAAACGAAAATTATGTATGTTTTTGTGGTATTCAGGTAATCCTCTGTGTTTTAGGACTAGGTCCACTAGACCCATTAAACCTGTGCTGGAAGAATGTTCAGTGTGTAAAATAAATAACTGAGATTTTTGATGATGAGCTCACTGATAGCTGACAGAACCAGGCACTATTGTTAATTCATCACAGTTTTACAGACTTGCTTTCCATGTCCCCTTGGTTGGTTTTCCAACAGAGGAGTAGTTATTTCAGTGGTAGATGTCATTTTTACAGTATACAAGGGACCTCAGCAACATATTCTCATTAACACCGTATGATTTTTAGACTAGAGTGTTTGAAGACTAGAGAATTTAAAAGGGGAATAAAGTATTTTGATGTTGGTATGCATGTATACCTCCAGAAGGAATTAATATCTCTCTCTCTGTGGACCAAGTTGCTGAAGATAACCCTAATAATAGAACTAATTAAAGCCAGGATTTTCATTTTTCTGGGCTACCCTGCAATTTGGAAGGGAATTAAAATATTTTGATTAAAAAATCCATTGTGATGTAATGGACATTTCAAGTTACTTTACGTGACTATAAAGTATGTGTGTAATTTGAAACTTTTTTTGGTAAGAAAAAACCCTTTAACTTACATTTTTCTTACTCTGAGCAAATAATACTGTGGACTTAGCATGGAGTATTTCCAATTATGATTGTTTATAAGGGAAAAAAATCACTTTTATGTTGATAATCTTTTCATTATAACTTAAACCAAACTGAATTATTACTAAAACTTTGCAAAAAATACATGGGTTTATATTGTTGCAGTGGCTTTGGCAATATTTTATTTTTGATATGCAGATCTACCTTTCTTCAAAACATCACTTCAATCATATGTAAAAGTAGTTCTTATATGAAATTCATGGTTTTATTTACTTCCAGCTTTTAAGTGATCAAAGCTTTACATATTTGTGGTGTAAAGCTTACAGTTGAGATTATATTTTCACATAATTGTGTCAAATATATAGCTCAAAAAGCATAGGAAAGAATTTTCCAGTTGCAACAAAACCTCAAATTAGCTTTTTAGTCCTTGGAATTTGATGTCATATTTATCAAGGGCAGAAGGTGCTGGCATGTTGGTTCAAGACAGAGTAAAAGATTTCTAAATGAGCAAAGTATAGCTAATTTGCTTGCTAATTTGCTTGCTAATGCTGCCTCTCATGGATTGTTGATGTCCAGATAAAATGGCTCTGTACTAAAGCTAAGGCTGCCCTACCAGAGGCTGGGCCAGTGTCCTATTGTTCTTAACACCGGTGGGAGAAGGCATTAAGGTGATTTGAGACACCTTACTGTATGAAGACAGACAGGTTTCTAGTATATTGTCCTCTCCTTAAATGATCACTTTCTTGTTATTTTTACTAGCAGCTGTAGTATTTACTCCCTGCAAAGTCTAGCGCCTGTGAGTTTACCTTTCTTTTTCTCATATTTCCTGACTCTTTCTGCTTCTGGGCATGCCAGAAACTTAGAGATACTGGGGAAGATGGTAATATGGCTACTAAATTAGCAAGAAATATAGAGCCCAGCATGGAGAAGGCAGCATGCCAAGTAAATAATCCCTTGCAACAGGGAGGTTATTATTCAGATCAGGACTTTGATACCGCTTTGAGGCTGGAGATAGGACAGGTAGCTTACTCTCTGAATGATGGTCAGTGCAGAGCTAGAGTTGCAGGATTCATTCAGTGATGCCTTGGAGTAAGTGAAAAGTACCTCTGTAGGGAGTAGGAACTAGAAAGTGTTTCTTGGGCTTCTTGTTGGCATCTTCTAAGTCAGATTCAGATCCATGTGAGTCGTGTTCCCCTCACAGTGCTCTGTCTTGCTTTTGGTCTAAAGGGTTGCCTGTTCAGTGACGGACCTCATGTGGAAGGTTTTTTGTGACTCCATCAGGGATATCAGTTTCCCATCATGACCCTGACACTAACAGTTGGGGATTGGGCAGCAGGCTCTGGAAGCCATCCAAGTCCATGGTGCCATGACCAACTTATGCCAACATGTACGTTCTGCCCGCCCCGCCAAGCGTACTTCTGCATTCTGCTGCTTCCAATGCATGTGATCTTATGATGAACTGAGTTACTGAAATAATCCATAAGAAAACTTTTTTTTTCTAAAGCAAGGTAAATTATGCTTTCAGTAGGAACTGTCTTAACGCATGGAGTGAAGTGTAAAGAGCAAATCTGAAAAAGAAACATCAGTGGTAACAATGGAAGGATGTGAACAGTGGGGAGTAGGAAAAATACGGTTTCATAAAGAAAACATGGATAGTGCATTATATATCCAGTTGTGTAAGCACACATTATTTTGCAGGCAGTAGTCCCTTATTCATTGAGAAGAGCCTTCTCCTGGGTTAATTACTATCCGAAGGAGAAGGCTTGAGTATAATATGAATTCTGTAAATAAGGTGAAACTGCTGCATGCATGACTGAATGTTCTCATTTATTATTTCTTTAAAGAATAGCATTCTTTCATCAATAATTCAATTTTACAAATCATTATTATACTGTAAATTATTAAGTTGCATAAATTATTCTCTGTATGTAATGTGTAAGTTTGAAGGTATAACAGAATTTTATACTTTTCACTAGATGACATAAGCCATTCTGCTCTTGTTATTCATTCATTTGGAAAGACTGCAGTTCTTAATTTTTTATTTTGTTTTATATAACTGAATCAAGCTTTGACCTAAGAGTTATTTTGCCATGTGGGAATTACATCAGTAAACAGCAGAACTTCTAGAAGAAACAATTTTCTGTATATTGGAGGATAAAAATTATAGGTCATTAAATACGTATATGTCTTTATATCTGTAAAGACTAAAATTCTGTTGTGCTGGTAATGGCGTTTGATCACTACCACCCCCAACACTCCCTTTCCTCCCCAACCCAAACACAAACCCCTTTAAAAACAAAACAGAACCCCACAACAAAAAAATCCAACCCTTGGATGAGTTTACTCACTTACAGATAAATCACAGGTGGTATTGTTAATCCAGTTGGAGGTGGGCAGTGTACAAATATAGTTAGCATTTTTAGAAGAACCATTTTTCTTTTTCTGCTGAAACTTATCAGGTAATATCTCAAGGATAATTTGTCAACGTTAGAGTCTTTCCCAGTATTATCTCCACTCTCATATAACGCCAGCTAATTTAAGGCTTAACTGTAAGATTACATTTGGTTTCTAATGGATCTGTGAGGTGTTTTCTGTGACTTAGCTGGCCAATGTCATCTTGCAGAATGTCATTTTGTATTAATTTAATCCATTTATTTGTTTCATTGTTATGTATTTTAAAATCAGTATTAATGTATATGCCAAAATGGAAAAATAGTCTCATGCACAATTGTTCTGCTCACAGACGTTATCTTTGTTTTTACTGTTAGTAGTCATACTGCAGTCTGATGGACCACCTTTGCCTCCTTGTTGATCAGAAGGTATTACATTTTACATATAGTTAGTTATCTATTTTCAAAATGATTGTGATGTATTTCCAAATGATATGAAAATAATGTTAACCGAGCATTCTTCTGTGGCAAAGCGTGTCTGTGAGTTACGAATAACTAATTTCTTCAATTAATCTGTCATGTTCATTTTATTCTTCTGCATGGTTTTCTTTCATTCTTCTGTTTACTCTTTGCCATAGTCAGTGCAATGACAATATTAACTTGGACAAATGAAAGTTATAGAAAAACTTGACTTGTGAAAACACTTACTGCAATTGTCTGTGCATCATTCAGTTTCCAGGCAGTATCTCATTACAGTTCTTTTCACTGTAGACTGCAGCAAGTATTAATAGATAAGAGAGAAATATAGTGGACTCTTCCAGCATGATATGGACTATTTTTTGTTCTTGTACATAGGAAGAAAAGCAACATATTTCTTTCTGTCAATTTTTTGGTCATTTGAAATAAGTCTGAGTGATTTCCCCAGACTATTTTCCAGGGATGTGAATCCTTTGAAATCCAAGACCCTGCCTTGAATAGTTACAAACTGAGCAATTAGTTTACCATATGAGCTGGGGCACAGCCCCAAGATTAAGATGCCATTATTGAGATTCAGATCTTGGTTTTATTTTGGCTGGCAATGAGACCACAAGCTAGTAGGAATAGTCCAGCACAAAATTGATGTCCTTTTCCAAAGGTTTAGTTTTTGTAAGAATAAAAAGTCTTTAAAGAAATGTTGCTCTAATTAGAGGTAGGCAGCAAACTTGAACTTCATCCTTGGTTTGTAGCTGTTCCTTTCTGAGTGATTTGCCTTCTCCCAACCCTTTTTCCCCATCGGTTACCTTCCTGTCTTTCTATGGACAGGAAAATAGAAGACGTGGCATAAATTTTTGTTGTTGACTAAGGATCAAATACTATTCTTGTATAGAATTGTTTTGGAAGCCCTAGTAATCTCCTACTAGTGAAAAAGGATATTTTTCTATGTATTGTCTTTAAGTACTCCTCAGTGAATAATCTGTGTACATCTCATTAACATTTCTTACTAAATTAAAGAAATGTTGAGGCTCATGTACTTGTATTGGTGTTCATTGCAGTCTCTAGATAGTGTAATATTTCCTTTATTTATTCCTGAGATTCTCAGAAGTATTCTGGAAAGGTGTTTTCATATGTGGTTTGACCACACCATATAAAATTGTAGGAACTTAATGAAAACAAATTCACATTCACTTCAAGGTAATGGTGTTCAACATTGAGAATACTGGCGGTATAATACCGTACACTGTTTTTGAAACTCATTGAATACCCAGGAAAGATCAGGAGATTTTTTTTTTTGTTAGTTTGGGGTTCTTTGTGGGTTTGGTTTTCTTTTGACTGATCTGAAAGCTTTTACAAAATGCCTCAACTAGAACTATGCCCCATCCCTGTCCCCAGTCAAATGAGATCTGCTACTTTTTTAGCAGTACCTCCAGCCCCATACCATCAGCTATCTGTCTGATGCCATTGGTCTGTCAGAATTGGAAAATTCTGATGACCCAAGGGGAAAACCATCAGTAATGCTGTAGGCTTCCCATTAGGCTGATGCTGAGTTACTAAGGATAGTTTTATCAATTTATTCATCAACCAAGGTAACTGGAGAGGGAAGTTTGGATTGCAAAAAGACTGTTCTTGATGTGCATGGGTTAAAATCTGATCCAGCATTGTTGCATTGTTGATACTTGGTGTCCTTCAAATATTTTGCCGTACTTTGGGTTTCAAGGCACCTCTTCTTGTCTTTACCTAATTAAATAAACAGGTAAATCTTTTGTTTCTAAATCACATTACATTTAGTTATGAGAACAAGAAACAACAGACAGCAGACTAAAAGAAGTATTTTGATAAAATTGGTCCTGCTCGTTACAAAAAATTGGTAACAATGTTTACACCACCTGTCAAGATTATGTCAAGGAATGCCATTGCACTTTAAGGTTCGTCTGTTTTATAAATTTCTAGAATGCTGGATCCCATTCCATTTCGGTACTGAATGTCTTGTTTGTAGAGTACAGCACAGGGAGCAGCTGTCTAACATCAAACCCAAAAAGGCAGCTTGACAGAAATCCATCTGATCTGACTGTAGCAGAGGTCTTAGGTCACTGCATATACCCTTTCTTCCTTAGCAGCAAATGCAGCTCGCTGAACCCAGGTGTTTATTTGGAGAGACAAGCAGTCTACCTGACTGTGTAGCCTAAGAGTGAAGCGTGATGGTGGAAAATGATATTGTAATTTTAATTTAATAAACTTGATATTGGGAAAGAAAAGAACTCCTGTGTGGTTTCAGGGAAAGGGGTATAATCTGTTGGTAAGAAGGTGGAAAATCTGTGAGAGGCATTAGTCAGCCTGTAGTGTAACGCTTAAAATGATGTTAGTCTGTAGGAATCTTGGAAGTCATTCTTCAATTCAAACTGTCTTATAATAAAGAGTACTGTTTCAATGCCTTGCCATGTCAGTCAAAGCACAATTATATATGTAGGGATATATAGGAAGATAAAGGAGTGAAGAACATATATACAGATACACAAAGCAGTATGTGTGGTGGAAATCTCTTTCTTTTAAATATGACTCAGAACCTTTTGTTCTTGTCATACTCAAATATTCCCCATATCAGAACTTGAAATAAAGTTTAGAAATGTTTGACTCGTGCAAGCTTTTCAGTCTTCTAAGTTGTATAATTCAGTAGTTGCTCTTTTCCTTCTTGAACCCCTTTCAGAAGATTCTCACATTTTCATAGCATAATATATTACAAAATGTCTTTAGATTTGATTATTTCAAACCATGAAAATAACAGTTATGCAAATGGTAGAAGGTGAATTTTGTTAGTTGTTTGATATTGGATATATATTTGTTGATATTAACTGAAGTCCACAGTTGTGGTGGCTTAACGATGCAGACAAATCGCAATAGGTATCTCCTATGTAGATCCCAACTACTACACAATCTGTTGCTAGTTAGTGATATAGTACATTACAGTAACCTGTATGTCATGATCTCTCAGAACTGTGAGAGCATTGTACAAAAACTGTTTCTTCCAGTTTGCATGGAATTTGAACCCCTGTTTTTTCTGGCCTTCTGTGTTTTATGAATAGATGGAGTACTCCAACACCAATAACTTTGCATGTTTTTGGAGCTCTTTTAAAAATGAAAATTCAATAGTGAAATGCCAAATGAAAAAAATGACCTTATTATACAATTCGATGTGTACTGCAAATTTCTGCATAATAAAAATATTTTCTCCACTTCTTGGATGTGCTTCCTAAGGCACTCTAATAAAAGGGAGAAGTATGATTCCTTGCATATGTAGATGTGTACATCAAAAATGTCTATATTTTTAAAAAGCATAAAGGATAAAAGCCTGAGTTCACTATAAAAGGATTTTAATAGTATGCAGTTCTAATAATGCAAACAAGAAAAGGCATTCTCTGTAAAATTTGATAAAATAAAAATTTTATATGATAGAACATAAAAGGTCAAGTGCAACATTACACACTGAAATAAATTCAGGGAAGACTTACTTTAGCCCCCGCAACACTAAAATATCATAGTGTTCTCTAATGGGTTTGGAAGCTATTAACAGCCACTGATTCAGCACAAGGATGAGGGTTTGCTTTAGTTGAAAGGTTTCACTAATGCTGTCAAGTACGAGTTCTCTGGATAGAGAACAAGGTTTAGGTGTATCAAGTCATCATTGTCTGACTTTTTTTTTCCTGAATATTTTCAAGTGAAAAGTCTGCCTAACTAGAAACAAATGGGCTACATAAATCTATTATAAAGCTGGAAGATTTAACTGAAGGGCAAAAGTTCTGTAAAGGATTTGCTTTTACTTGTATGCACTATAGAGGCATAGTTGAATATTTATGTGTGTACCTATGTTGGTAACCACCGTGATTGTTTTTAAAAGTGAAGTTTTAATGGCAAATAATATAGCCCAGAGTCCAAGGGAAGAATCTTTTCCTCAGTACAGACTGTAAAAAGCTGGTAGTATTTTAGACAAAAGTGACATTTACTAAACCAGACTTTTATGCAATAATGGCATGCAACTGTGAAACTTGTGCACTAAAGCACGTTTGTTACAATAAATTTATTATCTCTAAAATACACAATCTTAATTTTTCCAAATACAAATGAAAATCAGAAAGTTGTAACAATAAGACACCTTTTTAAGATGTGTTGCAGCTAGAGGCAACTCCAGTTAAAACTTCAGATTTCTAAAGGGCCTGTCCAACCGACTGAAATCCTGAAATGAAGGAAAAATATGAGATATCTTAAAATTCAGTAGCTTTCCAGTTAAAGAAACCCCTTTTTCAGCAGAAAACAAAGTGACTGTATCTGACCTGCTTAAGAAATACTATAGTGTGGAAATTCTCTGTATTTGGGAATGATGTGTATCTTGCTTGGGTGTGTCGTACATTAAGTTGAGTGAGAATGTGCTGGACTGTGTCAACCAGTCACCAAGGACACACAAGCATTCTTTTCAGGAGGTTGCACATTTTTATATGTTAAGGCTCTCGGTAGTGATTTGAAGATGACTGCAGTGTTTTTTTTTAATTAATATGTTATGTTATTTTGTTCTTCAGTTATTCTATTACATTGTTGCAGTTACTATTTAGAAAAAATATGTCTCTACTCTTTCTATAAATAGGGTTTTGTGTTGCTTTTTTATTTTTTTTTAATATACAAAAAGGCATTTTGGAACTTCAGAACCCTAAAGTAGAAACCTGTTTTATAATTAATCATATGTGTTATGCTTGGCAGACTTTTCTCCTTCCTTTCCCCTATGTTGTCTCTGAACAAGATTTCACAAATAAGATGAAATATTTCAAGAGAATGATAAGAAATCAGCTTAGCTGTTTCAAATTAGTGACTCTGAAGATGTATTAGACTCCTTTTCGTCTGTCACTGCAGTGTGACATTAAGCCAGTCAGTGCATTGTTAAAGCTTTGAGTAATTTAAACTAACAAGTTTTTGTGTTTTGGTGTTTGTTTGTTTTTAATCAACAATAAAATGTATGTTGTTGTGTTTGGGGGGGGGGTTGTTCTTTTGAATAGCTGAGGTGTAATTAAATAAAAACTAGTTTTGTTTTTGTTTAAAAAAAAGTTGGAAAGACACTTAAAACTTGAATTTATTGGTTAAAAAAGAGAAATGAAAAAGTTTTTTTCCACTCATGTTTTCTTTATTTTTTCTATAATTATTTATTTTGAAATAAAAAAACCTTTCCTTAATTGATATATCAAGAATGTGAAAAGGTACCTGAAGTATAATTGCTTTAAGAGAAGAATGTCTTTTGATTAGCTCCCAGTACTGGTTGTTAGAACTTCTGGGTTCTCTCCCATTAACCACGTGCTGCGTGATCTTGGATTTTTTATATATCAAGTAATGGGATGGCAATAATAAAATTATCTGTTTCACATGGGCATTAGTAATGAGAGCCTCAGATGGAAGATGTTGTATGGCTGTCACATACTAATGCATTTGATGTATGTCCAGAGATGCTTGTTTTTGAACAAGTGACTCTTTTGTAGCCCAAAACAATTCAGAAGGATCTTAATAAAGATGAAGGATGAACGACATTATGATGCA
The DNA here is from genome assembly GCF_000699105.1 of Pygoscelis adeliae. Lineage (NCBI taxonomy): Eukaryota > Metazoa > Chordata > Aves > Sphenisciformes > Spheniscidae > Pygoscelis > Pygoscelis adeliae. The sequence continues at coordinate 310,046 of NW_008824862.1, forward strand.
CTCCACTGTTTTACTGCAATAAGCCTGTCCTTTTTTGTATTGTAGGATTGTGACTGGTTCCCAAAAGAGTAAGATGCTTTTCCCCATGTCATGAAAAAGGATGATGCAGTTTATCATTATGGTGTTGTCTGTTACAAGAGGCTGATAAATCAAACAAACTAGTATCTTTTGTTTAAAAAAAAAAAAAAAGTTAGTTGAGGCTTCATAGGGCTAGTAAAAAGAATCAACAAAAGACCTATTTTTGTGCAGGGCTACAAATGTACAAAAAAAGTTAGCTACAAAACTGTAGGGTCTTTAACAGGCATGTCTGTTACAAGAGGCTGATAAATCAAACAAACTAGTATCTTTTGTTTAAAAAAAAAAAAAAAGTTAGTTGAGGCTTCATAGGGCTAGTAAAAAGAATCAACAAAAGACCTATTTTTGTGCAGGGCTACAAATGTACAAAAAAAGTTAGCTACAAAACTGTAGGGTCTTTAACAGGCACACCAGTTATCCTCAGGGTATTCAGCTCCCTGAGCTGGAAGACAGGGACAGCGAGCAGGATGAACCCCCCATAATCCAAGAAGAAGCAGTTGACGACCTGCTACGCCACCTGGATGCTCACAAGTCTATGGGGCCGGAT
>NW_008824862.1:311793-318465 GCF_000699105.1 Pygoscelis adeliae
TGTGAGGCATTGGAAGAGGTTGCCCAGGGAAGTGGTTGAGTCACCATCCCTGGATGTATTTAGAAGACGTGTAGATGAGGCGCTTAGGGACATGGTTTAGTGGGCATGGTGGTGTTGGGTTGACGGTTGGACTTGATGATGTTAGAGGTCTTTTCCAACCTTAATGATTCTATGATTCTTTGATTTACATTTCCTATTCTCAAATTTTTTATGTTTTAAATTTTGTATGTGACTTTCAAGAAAAAAACAGCCCTGTCAGCAGAGTATGCAAAAATAGCAATATTCTCATGCTTAATGACTGCTTAACCCTGCAGAAGTACCTCAAACTGCATCAGCAGTCCTAGATGATGCGTAGGCATGGTGCTGCAGGAGGATCCATCATTCTCATCTCATTCTCTGTCTTTAGCAGGTTAGGTCGTTCTACTTCCAGTTTCATCATTTTATTTTAGAAACACTGGAAAAGGAGAAAAAGTAGAAGACAGAATCATGAGACAGAGGTCAAGAGGCAAGGATATAGGTTAAGAAGGGAAAACAGGAAATTAAAATGCAAACTACAGATTGTTTTTTGCAGTTCAAAGGGCATTCAGTTGTACCAAGCAAAGAATTTTAAAGATTTTTTTTTTCTATGCCTAGTACATCATGCAGAAAATAGCAATGCTGGTTCATCATTTTATCCAAGAATACAAGTTCATGTAACTTTTACTTAATTATCTTCAGGAGGTTCATTTCAGATTTAAGGCTTTATAACAACTCACTTTCTGACTCACTGGATTATGCTTGAAATGTCTTGAAAACATCATGTTAGGATTCCATTCTAAATAGAAGGGTGTCTGGTTTAACAGCAGTGGATCAAGGTCAGGGACTGCAGAGCAAACTCAGGCTAAATATTTCACTGAGATCAGCTGGGAGCTTTAATAGATAATGAGGCACTTGATCAGGTCAAGACTTTTTCTGAAGCTTGCTTTTTTGGATTAATTTAAGATTTTTCTTTTTCCTTGTTTGTTTTATGAACTACTTTTTATATATAGAGAGAGCACATCTAGATGTGCCTAAAATGACAAGTCAGTTTTCAGTAAGACTGAAATCTGATGTTGTAGTACTGAAACCCCTTTAGCAGCCGTGTTCACCTTCCGGCATGTTGATGGCTTTTACTGCTGCCTGGAACAAAGTAATGACAATAGTTGGCCCTAGGCTAGATGAGAATGGCTTCCCGATTTTGGGCTTCCATCTGTGCTGGATGTGTTCATCAATAGTTCATTCACTGCTGATTTTAGAAGTTATACCTCTAGTGACTTTTAAGTCAGTATAGGTAGAAGTAAAAAGGGCTGCTTGAGTACAGTTGTACTTTAAGATAAACTCCAAATAAGGAATGTGGTCCATAAACAGGAAGCTTTTTGTATTCTTGAAACGTTATGTCTTGAAATATTTTGGCATTTATCACAGCTAAATAATTAAAACAAGAAAATCTAAATTCTTGTTAAACTATTTCAGAGATATTTTTTATAGTGTAATAATTGAAGACTGTACAAGGAGAACTGTCAGTAGTGATACAAGATGAGAAGGACACTCTAGTAGCTGGAAATAAGCAGGGGAAACAAAGGAGGAACAGATGTAAAGAAGATGGGAAAGAAATATGTAAGAGAAGATGGCAGCAGGAGGAGAGGAGAGTAAATCATAACAGGAACAGAGGTATGTTTCTTGCCACCTTATAAAAAATTAAGTACATCAGAATAATGGAATATTTTTGCGGAACAACTAGATCCTGATGCTGGTTTCTTAGCTATGAAGTGTGTCCAGTGGTTTGTTTTGTTTTGTTTTTTTAATATATAATGTCAGCCATTTTAGTAAACTTAAGATTTATTTATTTAAACAACAATACACTGATAGGGGATTTTACACCACTGTTTTTGTAAATGTAGCTTTTCGGAAAAACTGTCTTTAAAACTACAAGTAATTCACCCTTCTTGAACAGCTGCTGTTTCATATTCAAGAAAAACCTATCATGTATGCTTTCTTCAGGAGATGCTACTTTCATTTTGTCTCTCCTGATATGACTTAAATGTTCAGATGAAAGAAGTTATAGATGTTTACTAATGGGGAATTATGATTCATCCAACTCTTAGAGCACTGCTGTCAGCAACATTTAAAAGGAGGAAATGGACTGGCTTTGCCTTCATCTAATTATGAGTTCCTTGTACATTGTACTTCATAGGGCAGAAGCTGCCACTACGTGGGCTGTGGTCCCCTAGAAATCATGAGTGGGACTCCATGAGAGGTCTGCCCTGGTACACAGTGAGAGGAACTTGTGTGTGGGTCTTGACAGTCCCCTCATGCCTGAGGTTTTGTGGGGCCGTGCTGTGAATCATTCTGGCCCTGATCAAAAGAAAAGCCCCGAATGGAAACCCGGAAAATGATGACAGAGCCCACCAATGAACTCAACCTCCTATTTCATCCAACATCAAGGTTCATTGATGTCTTTTGGAAAATGAGTGAAATCTAGTCTCTTGGTTAAATTCTTTTAAAATAATGGCTAAAACTACAATCTTTTGAAGTTATAAAAAACAGTTAAGAATCTATCTTTATACATACCTTTTGAGTACCCACAGTTTTGCAGTAAACTGAATCCCAGCCATCAAATTTAAAGTCACATGTAACAAAAAAATTATTCCTAGCATGCAGTTATTATTAACTCTGATCCTGTAATGCAAAACTGCAAGCAACCACCAAGTGTAGATTAAATTTATTCACTAGTTCTGCTTGTGCATACTTCTGTCCACTTAATGTCTTGCTCTTCTTTACAGGAGATTTAGTAGACAGAAGAGGCCTAGGAAGGAAATCAGCAAACCACCAAAGCAGACCTGTGATACTAAGAGTACCTGAATGTCATAAGAATAGTAATCTTTTAGAAGGAAGATGAAACCTCATGCATTCAGATTTGGTAAAATATATTTTTATGTATTTAAGCATATCTGTCTGCAAACATTGATATGAAAACTGAGCAATCAATGTTATTAGTAGGCCAATCTTTACAGTTGCAACTTTCAAAATAAGTCATTGTGTACTTAATTGAATGCCCACAATTTTCTGATTTTTTTTTAAAGCTTAATGTTTTTAATAATGCTTACTATTTTTTCAGTGAGGGTAAAACAACAACAACAACAACAAAAAAAACCATTCCCCAAAAAAACCGTAAAACAAAACCCCAGAACAGAAACATTCAATTTAAATACTTCCAGTAAATATAGGTTATCTTGCAATTTGTATCATCAAACAGAGATTGAGTCTAGTCACACACACACAAATGCACCATAACTGCACGTATGCACTTAGCTATTATTTAGGTAAAAAGGCAAAAGACAGACAAGTGAGAAATCTTTCTTGCTCTGACTGACAAGCAGTACAGGACAGTATGAGAACTTAAAAGCTTTTATTATAATGTATGGAAGTCTCTATTTATGGAAAATATGAAATTTCTTTCAAATGTCTGAGGTGGCTATATGAAAATTTCTGTGGACTAGCTAGATCAGGACTTGCATTTCAGTGCTCGCCTGTGTTTTGTGTTATCTAGGGTATCAACATTGTTTCTTTGTATGTTTGGGAGGCAGGTACTGAAGTGTTATAATGCACCTTTCGTTTTAAGTTTCCAGTAGGTTTGTACTATTGCAAATGGGAGTATAGACATCTAATTTTAAACAAAGTACGGCTTATAAACAATGTTAATTTAATGATACTAAAATTAAAATTTAAGTGCATTGCTGATTTTTTATTACATACATTTTGTGTCTGAATGAAGTGGTTATATTGTGAGTTTCAGTGTCAGAGAAAATCTGGAAAACCAGCTGAGCATCTATATCAGTGGGACTGCCATAAATACAGACCTGCAATGTTCTGGATGTTTAGAACCATCCTCCCAGATGTTGCTATTTTTCAAAACTTTTTTAGTCATTTCCCCTCAAGCTAGTTCTGGACAAAATGAATCCTATGCAGAACAGCAAATCAAACCTTCTCTCTCTCTTTCTACTAAGTGGAGATATAAAAGGATACAACTGAGGTAATAAGTATATGAAAAAAAAAAATTCAAGTTTGTCCCTTTGCATTTGTAGTTTAAAATATTCTGAACAATAGCTGTATATTAATGAATGAATACCATATTGTTTTACAGTGCAACACACCTTTTAATGCTGAGAAATGTTGAATTTTGCCACTCTCGTTTCCTTCCTTAGTGTTAGTAATGACAATTTCTTTGGTCAGGCAAAGAACTTCGAGCTCTTTCTGCATCTCTGCATTCTCACCTGCAACTCAGCCCATTACTATGTAGCACATGATGCAGCATGGAAGCAATTTTCAAAGAGAAATGTAGTTTGCTGTTGAAAGCGTCCAAAACTAGTCTCATGAGCAGTCTGATATTTGTAGTTACAGAGCCTACCTTTTTTTTTTTTTTTGTGTAGTTTATTGCTCCCAATGACTTGGAAATTTTAATTCCACAAAAAAATCATATTGTTATAATTTCAAGGCACAGGTCTTAATATTAAGTTGTATTAGTATATGTAAATAACTACTTTCCTATAACTTACATTCAAACTGTATGAAATTAACTTTCATATGATTTAATTAAGAGATATTACATTGTTTCATATTTACTTGAAAGTAATTTGGAATGCCTCAAATATTTATGAACTTAGGGATTATTTTTCCTGTGTATAATACAACTTTTGGTGTGGTGTCATCCAAACTAACCTATCTGATTATTTTATGGGATTATCCAGTCATTGTATATAAGTAATAGAAAAATTTCCCAGTGTTATTTAATAATTATGTATAACTCTGCACGCAGATCTATGTTAAATTAGAGGACATTTGTTTTATTTATAGAAGGTAAATTGGCAAGGACTTTCAAATAGTCTTTTACTCCACAGTGATTTTTAGAAAAGGATGCAGATCAGTTAAGTGTGTAGTTAGTAAATTTTTTTAATGTATAAATTGTATTATAGTTAATTACTGTTTTAGAAGGAAGAAGGATAAAGGGCTGGGTTTTTTGTTTAACTTACGCTTGAGTGACATTGTCCTGGTTTTGGCTGGGATAAAATTAATTTTCTTCCCAGTAGCTGGTACAGTGCTGTGTTTTGGATTTAGCATGAGAATAATGTTGATAACACACCCGTGTTTTAGTTGTTGCTAAGCAGTGCTTACACTAGTCAAGGACTTTTCAGCTTCTCATGCCCTGCCAGCGAGAAGCTGGGAGGGGGCACAGCCAGGACAGCTGACCCAAACTGGCCAAAAGGATATTCCATACCATGTAACGTCATGCTCAGTATATATAAACTGGAGGGAGTTGGCTGGGGGGCACTGACCGCTGCTTGGGAACTGTCTGGGCATCGGTCGGTGGGTGGTGAGCAATTGCATTGTGCATCGCTTGTTTTGTATATTCTTTTATCATTATTATTATTTTCCCTTCCTTTTCTATCTTATTAAACTGTCTTTAGCTCAACCCATGAATTTTACTCTTTTTTTTTTTTCCCCGATTCTCTCCTCCATCCCACTGGGGGTGGGAGGGAGGGAGTGAACGGCTGTGTGGTGTTTAGCTGCCTGCCGGGTTAAACAACAGACATACAGATTTGCACTAGCCACAATTTGAAAAAAGATTTTGGATTTATGATGGGAGATGATTTCAGAGGTCACATAGGACAATGAATTAGTACTAATTCCTTCCATAGGATATAATATACCATTGATTCCATGTACTAATTTTCACTATAATCTATTTAAATATCTATCTTGGGCATACTAATGCTTGTTAATGTACATTACATTTAAATCATCTTTAAGTCTCATTTGAAAATGGATTACTTAATTTTGTTCTGCTGAATAAATTAAGTTAGTTTTTCAGGTGTGAGGTGACTTTATGCTGTTGAGACCTTATGGTACTATATGGCATGTGTTGCCAGCTTTGAGGAGATCTACCCAGCTGAGGGAAGAAATCTTTTGTCTGGGAAACAGAAGATACTAAACAATCGCTTCTTTCTTTGTGAGAGGAAAACTTGGGGAATATTTGTGTACTGTTCCTATGAAGCAGTAGTAGTTGATCAGTAGAGGCTGGTCAGTTCTGTGCAGGATTCTGCATAATGAAACTTTGCTGTCATTGTCATCACAGCTTGTAGCTCACATCTAGATTTCCATTTCCATCTGTTTCTTCTGGGAGCCAAAGGCCTTCTAGGAAGTGGTTTGGAGACTTTTTTAGATTTCCTCTGTTTTTCTGGAGTTAGAGACAGTGTAGGTGAGGAAGGCAGAAATAGTATTAGGGAGTTACAGCTAACCAGTTCTACATGGAGATGGAAAGTGTGCACAGGTTCCAGAGGCAGAAGGTATCTGTGAGGCTGACTAGCCACAGGCCAACTTTATGCCCTGGATTTTGATGGCCCATGCAGGGTCTTACTGAATGGACAGGTGAATTTAAATTGAGAAGCTGAGATATGGGTAAGGTCTTAAAGTTTACTTCAGATTAACTCTCTGCCTGTGAATGTACCTGTCAAGTTGTGTTGCAGCTCTGAGGGACAGCAGTCAGTGTAAATAAACCCACTCTTAGTCCATTCTGCTTGACATCTTCCACAGTGACCCATGTTCATAGCAGGATTGTTGCTGTGCAACACTTGTGCTGTGTAGCTAGCACCCTTA
>NW_008824862.1:318492-335133 GCF_000699105.1 Pygoscelis adeliae
TCTCGCGCCATTACAGAACCACTCTCTGCCTTTCAGAGAGAAGCTGAGGGTAAACTGAATAGCAACAGTTTGCCTGCTTCCTTCACACTGTCTTACAAAAGAATGTCTGAAGGAGTGATTTAAGGGAGCAGAGGATACTTATTCTCTATTACATGATGATGATCGTGCTCTAGAAACCCTACTGTAAGGATGATGATTTTGGAAAGAAAGGAAAAAAACCCTACAAATTCTTGACAATACCTATTGTCTCAAGTAAAAATAATAGATATATATTCTGTCATTCTTCAACTTTTGAATCACTGTGCTGTTTCTCAAGTAATGTGAAATACATTCAGAATGGTTTTTATTGACATCTTGTTAGCAGGAAGCTATTTGCAGACCCTCTGCAAGTATGATGTGCTTTACATGTGGAAGTTCTTGAAGGCATGTAAATTTAAGAGGCTGACAAAGAGCATCTTTAAATTAAGGCACCTTAAACTCAACTGTTGCATTGGTGATTACCTAATTAGATAAATGGTTTCTAACTCCTGGAACCATACATACATTGGAAGAGTAGTTCAGTAGGTTGTTTTCACTTGCACATAGGTGTCCTTTTTTGTCTTTTCCATTGCTATTTGATCATTAAATGTAAAGGCCAAAATAAACAGCAATTCAGAAATACACTCTGGTTTCATCTTGTTTGTATTTTCTTCTTACAGATAAAAACATGTAGAAAAGGGCAACCTGTAGTTTGCCTTGAAGTGGGTTATTTACACTTGAAAACTCACAGTAAAAATAATGATCAACTCAGCCATAAATTCAGATGTTAGTTTTATACCAGTGAATGTGTTACACAACATATCAAAGAGCATTCAGGAAGTTTTGACTCTTGAAGCTTGAGATAAGCATGGACACCTGCTTGTTTTAGTGAACAGCCAACACTGAATGCATGTGTATCATAATAAGTTTTGTTTTTTTCCCCCACATTTAGAAATGTGAACACCACATTCCTGTGCAGTGTTTTTTAAGTAATAAATTTAATTACTGCAATAATTAGAGCATACTCAACCAAATATATTTACAGTCATAGAAGAACATCATCTTTTAGTATTTCTTTTATAGAAATTATCCCATGAGCAGTGACAATTGAATCACTGCTACTGGTTTTGCTCTTGAACGTGATTGGGAAAATAGTTTGTCATTGGTATCGGAACACAACTATTATTGGGACACAGTTTCAGGTTCTAGCACATTTGTTAATGTGAAACAGTGATGTAGCAGACTAAGGATATTACAATTCATCAAAAAAGGGATGCTGGAGAGAGTTAGAAGGCTAATCCCTGCTCCATTTTTATTTGAGTTACTTCTTAACAGAAATTATCCTTATTTTTTATATATTCAGTACTCAGTCTCACAGTGATAAGAATGGACTGTTTTTCAACACAATTTTCAGCCTTCTACATTGGAGAAACAAGTGAGACTTTTTTACACTGACAACCAGCTTTTTCTTAACCCTTGCCTGACAAATGGCCAGAGTGCTTCAGAGTCAGGGAGTGTATTGGGAAGAGGATAGTGAGGAGGACTGGAGCTGTTAGCCTGGAATGCCCTTCTGTCCCCCTTGCTATGCATAAAAGGAGAATCTTTGTACTTAACATTTTGCTGGTTGCAGATAGGTTTTCAGAGCCTTGGCATCTGGCGAGCCATTCTTTGATGGGAAAGCAGAGTTTCAATGACATTTCAAATTGTGTTTGATTGAGCTGGAGCAGTCCTTGTATATTGCAGGGATTAACAGCAAATCCAATACCTGGTTTTGTGAAGCAGCTCTGTGTCATGTTGGCTACCTCCCCAGGAGATGGGAGAAATTTTTTTTCACTTGTGCATTTACGCTTTTTTAGAAGTGGGATAGGTGAGATTGAACTTGTTTTATAACTTGCTTTGAATTATTGGTGGTGTAAAGACGGTTGTCTTTGGATTATGCCATAATTTTCAGCTAATGCTGTGCAAATGAACAGTAACAATACTATGAATGCAAAGGCTTCTGTTTAGTGAGTACTGCTCAAAATTCTCTCTCTGTCACATAGAGCCACTGACTCAACATTTATGAATAATGTATTTTGTGGGGAAATGTGGGGATGCATGGGAAACTGTATTGTGAGATCTGTGTGGAGCTTAGCCCTTTCTGTCATCTTTGGAGTTACAGGGTGGAAGTAGAAGGTGTAGACAAGGAACACTCAACTGATTCAGTGCTGGTAAGGCTTCCTAGCTGTACTGAAGACCTTGTACTATAATAAGACTTCATTTTAACCAGTTTACTAAAATGATCAATAAAGCTTTTGGGCAAGAATTTTCAATTTCTGATTTAGGTTGATGCAAAGTTCCACAGTGGAAAAACTGTGATAGAATCCTGCTCAGCCAGGTGCTGAGTACTTCAAGAGGTGTCTCATTATTTTACTTCAGGTTTTTCCAGGTACTGGGAATTTTCTTTCTGCAAATACTGCCTTGTCTGAACATGTTAACCCCTAACCCTTGCCTATACAGAGAGGGATCAACAATTTGCCCTTTAAGAAATTCCCTTAGGAATGTAAGGAAAATGTAGACTACTTTTGTTGAGATGCAAAGATGGGGTTGGAGTGGAGGAGTTACCTTTACTTTTATGTAATAACCCATTGGTTAGGATGTGTGACCAGGAAGTTGAGAGCACTGGTTTAATTCATATTTTGCACTCTATCTAGTTTACTTCCCATATATAATTTCCTGTCTCCCAGTTGAATATAATTACCCTCAGGTGGTAGATCAATCAGGAAGAGACACATAAACCTGTTGTTTTGGCGATGTACACTCAGGGGATGTGGGGGAAGTAAGATAGGAAGAAAACAAACAAAAAACACAATGGTGCGACAGTATAAGTGGTGGAAAGGGTTTCTCACTGTAAGGAATCTCATGTTCAAGTTAAAGCTCTTCCTTCAGATGTGGGGGGAGAATATATGTCTGGATATCATCTGTTTGAAGGATGGATTTGAATCCAGAATTTTTACCATATGAGTAAGTGTATGAGCCTCTGTATAACAGCTTCTGACTCAATTTTAAAACATCTTTTTAGAAAAGCCAAAATTATTCCAAAGGGAGGATTTAAGACTGTTTGGAGGAAACAAGATTCTGAAGATGGGACTGTTTTAGGACTCACACCTGTTTGCTTCATGCTTTATTAGAAATATGAAATTAGCATCCCCATTTATTTGTTTTTAAAATGTTTTGTTTGTTGGACTGCTATTCTGAGAAATTTAGCTCTTTTCATGCACCAAGAAGGGAATCAAAATTAGCCAATTTATTTCTTGATTTTTTAATTATTTTTTTTAATCGTGCTGTATCAGTGGTATGAAAGATCAGACTGTTAGATTTTTCAGTGAGGTCATTTAAGTACACAGTGTCTGGGGATTTTGTCCTAAGCTCTGAGGCACGTCATCAAAGAGCTATAATATATAGTGGCTTCTAACATAGGACATCACAGGAACTCAAGAGAAGCAGCAAACACATGAGGTATTCCAGAAGCTACAGGGACTGTAAAACACATCAAATATGTAAAAATTAGTAATGTTTGAAGTTCTGAGCTCAGTTACCTTGTTTTGGAGGATTAAAGTCCCACTAGGAGTGGAGGGATAACATGGGGAACAGTTAGTAAATAAGCATTATATGTGTCTAGTATGTGTGTTGAAATCTGTTACAGTGTTGAAAAAAAAATGTTGAGGACTTAGAATAGCTGCAGTGCTTTTGTTATCCAAGCTTGTATTCATGCTACTTACTGCAGTCTACTCATTCAAGTAATTAAAGCCCTGTTAGAGCTATATTCACTTCTTCACACATATGTATATTTTTGTGTGAAAGACCGAGGGAGGTTTTAACCCTTAGTAGCAGAAGTGATTTTTTATAGTCATGTAAGAGTAGAAATAGCAATGGATAACACATTAGAAATGCTTCTAGAGAAGGGCATGTTCGTCTCATTCAAAATCATTATTGCAATTAGATATGACCTGAACTTTCTGTAACAAATCATGTACATTCTGAGACGGCTGATGAATGGACAGCAAGAAGGTGTACACTGACAGTAGTTCTTCTCTCTTTTGCCATGCTAAGGTTATATTATGCTTGCGGCTCAACCTTTCAGCTGCTCTTCTCTGCAGTCACAAGCACGGCAGTTTATGACCATAGAATATGTGAGAAGCTGGTTATAGTATCAATACCTAGGCTTCATGGGTCTCATATAGCAAGCATACATTCTTTTTGTATAATACCGGTTTTAATCACTTACTACGATGTATTCTGTGCATTAGCTTGCTTTTTCCACGTGTGCAAGAATGACACTGTACAGGCAGTCTGGAACATTGAAGTTCATAAAATTTTATGTATTAAACAATTGAGAATAACCTTTCTTTCCCCACAGAAAAGTAAAGAAGGAGTAGTATGTATTTTTTTTTCACCTAGAATGTTGGTGGCACTTTTCTATTCATAGGATTCTGTTTCTAATGTTGATATCTGTAAGGCAGACACTTGGAAATTGCACAGAATTTTTGTGTGTTGTAAATTTCCTTATTTTTGTGACTTTGAGATGTGACAATGTAGTAGCGGAATTGTTCAGTAATAAACGTGCACCGTTGTGTGGTGGAAATGATGCTTCAGTGTTGCAGCAGAATTTAAAATGGGAGCATGGTGTGATGGGAGCGATCCTGTGGTTTCCGTGGCAACCGGGGAGTGCCAGGCTGTTTACATTGTGGAAGGCAGTGGGTAGTTGGCACTTCAGTACATGCCAGTATTTAAGACTGTTAGGACAGCAATTTCTGTCTACTGCATTGCAATTTATGCCTAATTTAAAGTTCCGGTCTTTTGCAGTGCCAGGTGCTTTCAACTCCCATTCCCTCTAGTGGAAACAGAGATAATTGGCAATGGTTAACAATGTGTCCTGACACAGCAGCTCCAAGTGCATCCGTTATTCTGTGAGGATGCATGATGCATACAGGGAAGGCAAAGAAAATTAGCTGCTCTGCTGAAGCTGCAGTGGCTTTCTGTTTGTGTTTTGGTTTTTATTTGTTTGTTTGCTTATTTGGGGTTGGGTGTTTTTGCTGTTGTTGGTTTTGGTTTTTTTGAAATAATAAGTGTTTCATAAGTAATTTTGGACACTTCAGGAAGAACCACAGTTAAAATCTCTGAGGTTAAGACAACATAACCAGAACATGTTCTCTGTAGGAGTTTCAATTTAATGAGCTTCAGAAACAATGTAAGACTTCCTTAAATGATCAAAAGTTTGGCAGGTTTGTGTTCACTCATTAGCAGAGCATGGAGTTTCCTTTTGTGTAGAGCATCCTTGTCTTCTGTGGTGAGGAATTTTTACTTAATAATCAACTGAGTTTTCAAAATCCCAGTCCATCATATACTTAGCAATGTAAATTTCTATATAAATATATACTGGCTTAGGAAAGGGATCTATAATGAGACACCAGCTGCGTCAAAATCTATGTTCATATATACTTGGAATTTGTGCCCATTGGCTTAATGGAAGCAACTATCATGTTTGCTTCAATTTATCTGATCTGGAAGATTACTAGAGCTATGCCACTGAGCTTAAAAGGCCAACTATGTTTTCTGTGCCATGATGTCTCAGTAGTTTTGTGTACATTTTTTTTAGAGCAGGGTTGGCGGGTGTCCTTCCTGCTAGCTTGGAACGTGAGCAGAGCAAAATAAAAAAATATTCCTGAAAGTGTCTGAGAAGACAGCTCTGTAGCCCTCCCTGAAGGGTCTGAAAGGGATGCTGGACTCGGGGTTTTTTTGGTTGTTGTCTTACTCAGTGGTCACTCAAACTTTCATTTGTTATAATAGGACAAGTCTAGAGCCTCTTTTGGTTCTTTGTGCCATTCCTCTGCCTCTAAAATTCCATTCTTCAGCTGTTAATGTAAATATTTTTAAAACTGAATACATAAAAAATGTTAACAACATGATTTTTTGTGGTTCTCTGCTTACCTTCATTAAAATATTTATCTTTAATTTTGCTAAGTGGATTATAATCATAAGTATCCAGTCTGATAATATGAAAAATCTGTATTTTGAGGTTTAAAGAGATAAAGACATAAAAAGACTGACCTTTGCTTTGGGGTCAGTGGGCTTTGAATCTGGCCCCTAGTGTCAATCATTTTACACTGACTCTAGAGTAACCTTACTTTTCATTAAAGACTAAACTATATTCTTGAGTGACTTCATTAATATCTGTTCATCCTTTTAAATTCCTGTCATGTAAACAGGCATTACGGAGTGGTGAAGTGCTGAGTATGAAAAGTCAGCAAATGAAGCAAGTGGGTGGCAGTAGGCCAAAGCTGATTTTCAGAAGGTTGATTTATTCAGAAAATGTACTAGAGAAAAAAAAATCACACTTAGAATGGATTTCTTTTGGGACTAATAAGAATTCCCATAATAGTAATTTCTCTGTTTCCACATGCTTTGAACCAATCCCCCACCTCCCATAACTGCTCTGTGCATGTATTATGTTTTTCCCCTTCTCTCTTTCATTTTATTTCAATATCAAAGCATATTAACCCATTGGAATTATCTGTTTGGTTACATGTTTGGGTCATTGTTTTTTCTGCTAGAGCAGCCTGTATTTTTAGCAATTTCAAATATCATGTATTAAATTAAATGCATTTTTTTTGAATTGTTTTAGAGTAGGAAGAAAAACTCCATGGATTTAAAACAGATCTCTCTACTCTAAAAGTCTTGATTCTGCATGTACATGATAATGTGAAAACCTTCTACCTTACCTAGTTTTCCAAATTCCTACAAACTGGACATGCAGATTTTAAATGTAGGTCAAGATTCTCCCCCAGTACGTTATGTACATATCTCTATATCCTCCTTTTCAGTAAAGCATTTCCCTGTCAGTTCTGATGCTGAATCAAGAAAGATAAAGCATTCAAATTTTATAATTCATGATAATAGTATTACCTATTATAATATTGTTTTCTTCTAATCTCTTTCTCTAGAAAAAAGAATTTACTTTCCTCTCTATGTAGTTTCAGTATGGATACATCAAGTAAAAAAAAGCCTATATGTTACCTTAAGACACCCTTTAGAACAAAGGTGTCTTTACGGTAAAATTCAGTATGAGATTGTCAGTAGTTGGTATCTTAGCAGGCATTTTTAGGCAAGAAAACAAGCATGAAATGGACATAGGGACTGAACTTTGTTGTCCTGGTTTTGCTGACATTGATATTCAACACTGGAGTAGAACAACTTTGGTTGTATGGAGTTGGTAGGATTATTTGGTTTTGACTGCCATTCTTGTGCCATTCTCATGCCATTCTCAGTTATTTTGAAAATCACTTGTCAGTAAACCTGTCTTAAAGAGGAAGCAGAAATGATCTGATGGTGTCAAAATGCAAAAGAATAATTTTGGCTTGTTCCTAGAACTGTAATAGTAGTGTAATATACAGGGATTGTTATCCTGGAGAGTGGTGGGGTTTTTCTATGGTTTTCTTCTTTTTTTAAGCCCTTGAAGGCCATCAGTGGGAAGAAAATAAGTTGTTGGTTGTGAGGAGCCATACCTGCATTCTGTTAGGACTGCACATCCTGCAAAGCTGACGATGAACTCAAACCCTTTAGAATTATAGAATCATAGAATGGTTTGGGTTAGAAGGGACCTTAAAGATCATCTAGTTCCAACCCCCCTGCCATGGGCAGGGACACCTTCCACTAGACCAGGTTGCTCAAAGCCCTATCCAACTTGGCCTTGGTTCTTAGCTGTCAGAAAGATGCCTACCACAGCTTCTCCCTTCCTTTTATAGAAGGACTTGCTATGTTTTCTACTAACTGTCCTCTCAGAAATAGCTGCTGTCTCTGCTTTTAATTTGGACAACCCAGGAGACTTTCCTGTCTACTTTCTTATGCTCTACAACTTCATTTATATGTGCCTAGTGTTTGTATAAAACACAGTAATCAGAATTGGCAGTTTTTCTTGTTAGCTTTTGAATGACAGTTTTAGTGGTTCACATGGCTGTCAGAGGAAAGTACATGAGAATCAAGGCTTATGGTTTTATTCTATCTTTTGCTGTAAGTAAAACACATTGCCTTTGTTTCTAGTAAGAAATAATCACAATGGAATATAATTTGTTTTTTTTAAAGAAGTGGTTTTTAATTAGGATTTTTTTTTTTTTACTATTTTTCTGTTAGAACGTTCAGAGTCCCTGACTCTGGGTTTTCTACAACAGAGCAAGGTAGGTCATCGTGAAGTACAGGTGGTTACTGATTCATCATGTCTCCTCGTATTCTACTGATTTTTTGTAGTTAAGTGTTCTCATGGTACTTAAGAGGTTACTGCTTATGCATTTGGAAGAAGCATTAAGAATAACTGATATTTTTGAAACTGTGTAAAAAGAGAGCTTATCTTTCTGAATTCTATCATCATTTGCATTCAGCTTCTATAGCACCAAAAATTCTTGCTTTATCTATACATTTATTTATTGGATGACCTGCTCATATGGTGAGAATGTGAGATGTCTTTTTTTTCACTTTATTAGTGTGTGTATGTGTGGAGTCATTTATATAACAAAAATTTTGGATCTCCCATATAATACTAAATTGGTTCTATTTACCATATGATCTTTTAGATACCAAGTTGGCATTTTATGAATAGGTAAATGTTTTGATAAGAAGTAATTTATTATGAATCCTACCAGTGGATCTCAGAGACCTGTTAGCATTTTCCAGAGACAACATTGTGACTAGTAGCATTGGTACTGATTTGGGGGGATTGTTTTCTTATCAGATTCTTCACTTGGACATACTTCAGTGCACATTCCCTTTTCTAGATAAATTGAAAGGAAGTTCAGAAACTCAAACAGGGTGTGCATACATGTGTGTCTCTGCTGTGTGCATTCTTCTGAGGCAGAGATTACTCACTTGTCTTAATCCATCTAAGATAGTATTTATTATGGCATTTGGTTACAGAGCTTGTTTAGCTGAAAACAGCAGCTCTAGAGGTTTGGAGGTTATTGCATTACAGCCAAGTATACCTTTTGGAAAGGTGTATGGGAAAACAAAGAAATGTCAGTATATTATGTTTATATAATGATTGTATGATATGGAATAATGACAGACTTTTCTTTGTGTCAAAGCTAATTGAAATTTCCCCAAATTCTGGATTTGGTAAATTTCTTTTGCCAAACTTACGCTTTTCAACAGAAACACCTTTTCAAATATAATCTTTTCATGAGTTACAGTTCTGTCAGTTGATTTGCAGTTTTTCATGAGGTAAATAATATTGGCATCTCTAAAATCTGAAAAAAATAAGGGAAAGATTCTAGCAAAGCTGTCCTTTATTTGCAAAGTGGTACGCAGGAACCCCACTTGGTCTGTGAGGTGATGCAGGAGCCTCTTCCATTATGAGGGGTGTTGCTCCAGGACAATAGGCCAATTGATCCTGCTCCTCTGACAGCCCTGGAAGGAGCTAGGTCAGGGGCTTCTGGTCACTCTGACTGGGTTACTGGGGTTCCTCAGCCTGTTGCTGTTCCTCTGTGCTCCTTTGTGCTTATGGAGATTAGCCTTTAATAAAGCAACCTAACATGTTAATACAATAACCATGTTGAATCTGAAAACATGCAAATGCTTATAACTTTCATCTGGAGAGGTTGGTATACACCGTAAAGCTAGTATCTCTTTCTGACACTTATTCCTTATAGATATAACACACACGAGTTTAAACCAATGGGGTTTTGATGTAGAAAGTGTATATGCACACTTGAAACAGAAGTATTTGAAGCTTTTGTGTTGAGGGTTGCTTTGTGAAGCAGCATCAATATGATGACAAATGTAAGCAAAGGCTGAACACAGCTTTATTATTTATTTCCCGCAAGCACTGCAGATGTGCATTTATGGTAAGCTGTTTGCTATCAAGTCTGCTAATGTGAAGCTCACTTGAGATGTATTTGCATCATTGTTTGGATTTGAGATACTTCCTAAAAGTGTTTGAGTTTAGGGAGTGGTAAATACTTTAAAAACAACAACAAAAGGTCTTTTAAGATCTAGAAGCATTAATATTTCATTCTTAGCATAAATTTTAAGAACAAAATGCAAATGCATCCGCTACCGATGGACACAGAAATCAAGCACTGCAATCCAGCATATCAGTTTAACTAACCTGAAGATATTATCCATTTATTAAACAGCGTGCAAAAGTGCTACTTCACTAAAGATAGTATTATATGTAATTGCAAGATTACTAATACACATTTTATATGATATCAGAGTACCTAAATTTGCCCATCTTGATAGACTGCAAATTCTTATTGATTCTGAGATAAAGCAACTACAAGTGTTGAATAACAATGACAATCATGTACTGAGTAGTTTACTCAGTGTAAAAGTCATAGACTAATAATCCAGTTTACTTTCCAGTAATTACCTGTGGACTTTAAAATTATTCCCTAGCTTTTGAAGTTCATTAGTCACTGAAAATGAAAATGGCAAGGAAACCAATAGTGCATAATTTGGAACATTTTTAATGTTTATGGATTTCTTAGCATGATTAGAAAATATAAGTGGTATTGCTCTTTCAGATCAATAAAGGCACATATTAAGTACTATAATAATTGCCTTCTCAAGGACAATGATTTAACACTGTTGGAAGTGATGCTGAGACTACTGATTTCTTACATCTTCATTAGTGAGCAATGAAAACAGAGGTTAAAAAGAATCTGAAGCTTTTTTTTTTTATTAAGCTCCTCTTGGCACAGTTAATTATCAATTTAATAGAATTATCTACTGATATTTAATAATGTTGTTTTAAGGTTTCAACTATCCCTGAACTTCAGTTACAGTCATGACACTAGTGGTGAAAAATATCAACAAAGAGAAGTATATAAAACAGCTTTCATAGAAGTTCTTTCCTTCTTTAACTGAAATTTCATAAATAAATGTTGGTTCACTCTGTCTGAGTAAACTTATTATGATAATATAAGATTATCTTGGCTTGACATATCAATCTGCAGAAATGTATTAAAATGCAAATTCATGTATTTCAGCCATTGAGCAGTTTAATTCCATCCCTAAAAAAACCCCAAAAAACAAAACACAAAAACTTAATAGTCTATAAGGTATTAAAAACAATACTCAGTTATCTAAGAATAATCAGATTGAGCTTGTTTTACTTTCAAATTAACAATGTTTAAAACATAGTTTATTTAATGCAGGACCTATGTAAAGTTAATAGGAAAAATACAATTTAATTGTGGGATTAAATTCAATTTTTAATAGGACAGTTCTTTTATTTTCCTCTTTTTTGTATGTGCACTTTTAAAATATATGTATATTCCTGCAAATGAACTGACATAAAAAGGCAAGTCTGCTGAAGGAGGATATACTGTTATGATGTTTCTGTTGCATTTAGCAAGGGAAGTAAAGCTGAAAGACTATAGGTAATGTGGGTTCTAGAGCTGTGCTTCAGAATAAAATATGTGATATTTGAGTTCTTACAGGCTTGATATTACATATTCCTTTATGATAGCAAATAAAAAGAGAATATCCTAAGAGGGAAGAAGTCATAGCTCTTGCAAAATCATGTTTGGTTAAGTCTGGAAAAGACTAGGGGGAAAGATGATCCAGGGAAGAGAACAGGGTGGTAGTTGTCTATAGGGTTGACAAGTGGAGTGTAGTTTGCTTCAGAACAAATAATTTCAGTTAATTATATATATTTCCAAGCTGTAAGTTAAAATACATTGTAATTGTTATGCAAAAGATCTGTATGTCAAAGTGGATAGTTTAGTGAAGGAGCAGACAAGAAATATTAGGGTGGAGGCAGAACAGTTTGGAAAGCAGCTGTGAAAATAAATGTCATAGAGCTGATGACAGGACTTCCTCTTGAATACCATGTTTATGTCAAAACCCATTTTGAGATACAAAATCGGTGCACCATTTAACAGAGGTAAGTTATAAGATATGGGAAAGATCATCATGTGAAAGAATACCATGCACACACTCACTCACTTGCTCTGTTTAGCTTGAGGAAAAAAGAAGTAGACCAAAGTGCATTTCCAGCTTTGCATAATTCCTCATGGAGTTTTGTGGCATTGACATTATTGAGGTGAAAGTTTAGGAAAGGAATATGTGAAGACATTTAACATCCGCATATGTACTATACATGTGGCCACATTGGTTTGATTTCAACTGATCTTGGAAATTAAGCAGTTTCGGATTTGTCTAGCAGAGTCTGGGGAGGCCATCTGGAAATCCCAGGAAATTGGCAAACAAGCCAAGGTATAATATGGAAGAGAATACAGAAAGCAAAGGGGATGAAAGGCTCCTTCTGGCTCTGTTGTCACTGCTGAGCTGACAGAAAAGTAGGAGGGAGTACATATCGCTTAATATATAAGATAGAAAGTGTGGCTTGCAGAGGTACCCAGTGTACAGATACCTGCCATGGTTAACTGGGGAGCTCACGAAGTGTGGGGATTCCCCAAGTGGTTACTATTGGGTGCAGTGGTGCTTTTATGCCATCATCCACCTTCACCATGGGAGGATAAAAATGGGGAAGAAGGAAGGCATGCTGGAAAATTTCTTCTTTGTTAAGATGTTCAGTGCATGTATGACTAATCATAAAGTTTACTTGAACATAGTTCCTGGATTTTTAGTCTACAAGAAAAGGAATATAATACTGTGGCTTACAATCTTGGATCCTGCACTGTGTACCTTTTGGATATAAATCCCAGAAGAACACTGTGATTTGTTATACATTGTGATTAAGTAATAGAAAATTGAATCCAAAGTAACATTTGAATCACTATAATGCATCAGAAGAAAACTACGAAATTTAATATTAGATGAACATTCAGATATAAGAGTCACTCAGAGGGAAATTAGCCATCTCTTTTTAACTTGATCTGTTTTGCCTATATGATCAATTTATACATTTCAAATGTAAACCAAGATGAGTAAAAGTACTGTAGTTTTACTGTAGTAAAATCATAGAATCATAGAATCATAGAATCATTAAGGTTGGAAGAGACCTCTAAGATCATCGAGTCCAACCGTCAACCCAACACCACCATGCCCACTAAACCATGTCCCTAAGCGCCTCATCTACCCGTCTTCTAAATACTTCCAGGGATGATGACTCAACCACTTCCCTGGGCAGCCTGTTCCAATGTTTAACTACTCTTTCAGTAAAGAAATTTTTCCTTACATCCAATCTAAACCTCCCCTGGCGCAACTTGAGGCCATTTCCTCTCGTCCTTTCGCCAGTTACTTGGGAGAAGAGACCGACACCCACCTCGCTACAACCTCCTTTCAGGTAGTTGTAGAGAGCAATGAGGTCTCCCCTCAGCCTCCTTTTCTCCAGGCTAAACAACCCCAGCTCCCTCAGCCGCTCCTCATAAGGCTTGTTCTCCAGACCCCTCACCAGCCTCGTTGCCCTTCTCTGGACACGTTCCAACATCTCAACATCCTTCTT
The DNA here is from genome assembly GCF_000699105.1 of Pygoscelis adeliae. NCBI lineage: Eukaryota > Metazoa > Chordata > Aves > Sphenisciformes > Spheniscidae > Pygoscelis > Pygoscelis adeliae. Next base: position 331,952 of record NW_008824862.1, read on the forward strand.
GTAGTGAGGGGCCCAAAACTGAACACAGTATTCGAGGTGCGGCCGCACCAGTGCTGAGTACAGGGGCACTATCACTTCCCTGCTCCTGCTGGCCACACTATTTCTGATACAGGCCAGGATGCCGTTGGCCTTCTTGGCCGCCTGGGCACACTGTCGGCTCATGTTCAGCCGGCTGTCGACCAGTACCCCCAGGTCCTTTTCCGCCAGGCAGCTTTCCAGCCACTCTTCCCCAAGCCTGTAGCGCTGCATGGGGTTGTTGTGGCCGAAGTGCAGGACCCGGCACTTGGCCTTGTTGAAGCTCATACAGTTGGCCTGGGCCCATCGATCCAGCCTGTCCAGGTCCCTCTGCAGAGCCTTCCTACCCTCGAGCAGATCAACACTGCCGCCCAACTTGGTGTCGTCTGCAAACTTACTGAGGGTGCACTCGATCCCCTCATCCAGATCATTGATAAAGATATTGAACAGAACTGGCCCCAATACTGAGCCCTGGGGAACACCGCTCGTGACCGGCCGCCAACTGGATTGAACTCCATTTACCACAACTCTCTGGGCCCGGCCGTCCAGCCAGTTTTTGACCCAGCGCAGAGTACACCTGTCTAAGCCGTGAGCCGCCAGCTTCTCTAGGAGAATGCTGTGGGAGACGGTGTCAAAGGCCTTACTGAAGTCCAGGTAGACCACATCCACAGCCTTTCCCTCGTCCACTAGGCGGGTCACCTGGTCATAGAAGGAGATCAGGTTGGTCAAGCAGGACCTGCCTTCCATGAACCCGTGCTGGCTGGGCCTGATCCCCTGGTTGTCCCCTTATTTTAACTCTAAAATAAGAGTTTAGAAGTTTGAGGTAGTCCCTCTTGCAGTCTTTCAGGTTATTCCTATTTCTTTTTAAGATATAGGCCATATTTTTTTCCTCTTAAGATAAAAATGTGGATAAGGTTCTTGATGCATTACCTCAAACTTTTAATTGGATTCCAAGTTTTATGACTAAGCCTTCAAGTTGTGTAAGCATTCATTTATTTTCAGTGACCAACATTTAATGCTTTAGATATTCTTCATTTAAGGATTTTGTTTCCAGATAAGTCAGTATACCTGCTCTGGTTTTTAAAACATGCCTGCTTCTGCTAGAACAGTTGTTGTCTGCACTGTAAAATAACAGTGTTCTATGGGAAGCTTTTAAGCAAAACCACTGTAATTTAGTTTGCTTAATGTCAGACATCAGTCCACACTACAACAGAAGAGCTCTAAATGTCAAAACAAATCAATTTTGCAAATGTCAGACCAACACTGATGAAAGCTCAGCTCTTCCACTAAGGTTACTCTCCTAATTCATAATAAATACTACAGCATCTTAAACCATGATCATTTATAACAGAAGAGATACATGCAGTTGCCACCTTTGCTATGGATTTGGTTTCACAATTCGGTATATCCTTTAGAAGGCTCTCTATTATAATGACAGAGTTTCGAATCACAGAATAGTCTAGGTGGGAAGAGACCTCAGAAGGTCAGCTAGTCTACTCAAAGCAGGGCCCACTTCAAAGTTTGGTCAAATTGCTCAGGGCTTGTCCAGTCAAACTTTCACTGTCACCAATGATGGAGATTCTACAGTCTTCCTGGGCAAGCTGTTTCAGTGCCTAGTAAGAAAAAAAAAACAAAAACCCAACCAACCAACCAACAAACAAACCCAAAAAACCAACACCTCTGAGGAGAGTTTGGTTCAGTCTTGTTTATAGCCCACCTTTAGGTAGAAGAAGAGTGCCGTTAGATCCCTAGATAGCCTTTTTTTCTTGAGGCAAAACAGAGCTTCCTCAGCCTCTTCTTTTATTTTATGTGCTCCAGCTCTCTCACTATCTTAGTAGTCCTCCATTCTCTCCAGTTTTTTGATCTCTCTCTTGCACTGGAGGACCCCAAACTGGACATAATGTACATAATATTCCACATGTACCTTCATGTGTTTCAGGTAGAGGAGAAGAAACACTGCCCTTGTCCACTGACCATGCTTTTGGTAATGCAAAGTGGGTAGTCATTATTGCTGCAAGATTATGTTGGCAACCCATGTTGAATTCATCGTCCACTGCAGCTCCAAATCATTTTCTACAGGGCTGCTATTTATCCTATTGCCTTTATTGCTCCATGTTTTGTTTGTCTGTTTTCTTGTTTTGGTTTGGTTTTGTCCTAGGTGCAGAACTTGCCTTTAGTTTTTCTTCTTTTTAATATGGCAAGAGGCTTTTGTCTGCCCCTTCTGAGGTCCCTCTGAACCCTACCCTGCAACACACGGACTGCTTCCCCACATTTGGTGTCAGTAGCAAACTTGTGAAGAATGCATTCTGTCCTCTTGTCCAGGTTTTAAAAAAAGAAGTTACAGAATTCTGGCTTTAGTATCAGCCTCTGAGGAATGCCACTAGTATTTAGCTGCCAGTTGAACTTCCAGCCACTGATCACTATTCTTTGAAGTCAGTGGTCTAGCTGGTTTTCCACCCAACCTTCCATATGGTCCGTTTCTCCCCAGATTGAATACCAAGGTTCTATAGGAGATAGCATCGAAGACCTTCCTAGATTTAAGGTACACAACATCCAGTGATGTCCCCTTGCCTGCAGTGATTTAAAAAAAGAAAGCAGTTAAGCTAGTCAAGAGTGATTTGCCTGGGTAAATTCATGTGGCTGTTCCCAGTCACCTTCTTGTTCAAGTGCCTAAAAGTGACTTCCCACAAATGACCTTGCTCCATAATCTTCACAGGGACTGAGGTGAGCCTGACTAGCTTGTAGTTCCCTGGATTCACCTCCTGGTTTTTTATTTATTTATTTATTTATTTCCCCTGATGATGGGCGATCCTCCAGCTTGTTATGACCCTTGAAGCTGGTAGAGAATGATCTCACATTAAATGAGTGACACCTGTGGATGCATCCTGTCTGGTCTCATAGACTTGTATATAGAATCATAGAATCAAAGAATGGTTTGGGTTGGATAGGACCTTTAAAGGTCATCTAGTCCAACCCCCCTGCAATGAGCAGAGACATCTTCAACTAGATCAGGTTGCTCAGAGCCCAGTCCAACCTGACATTGAATGTTTCCAGGGATGGGACATCCACCACCTCCCTGGGCAACCTGTTCCACTGTTTCACCACCCTCAGCATAAAAAAATTTCTTCCATATATCTAGAACTGAATCTACCCTCTTTTAGTTTAAA
>NW_008824862.1:335173-335586 GCF_000699105.1 Pygoscelis adeliae
CATTCCCTCTTTTCCTGTCACAACAGGACCTGCTAAAATGTTTGCCGCCATCTTTCTTATAAGCCCCCTTTAAGTATTAAAAAGCTGCAATAAGGTCTCCCCGAAGTCTTCTCCTCTCCAGGCTGAATGACCCCAACTCTCTCAGCCTTTCTTCATAGGAGAGGTATTCCATTCCCTTCATCATTTTTGTGGCCTTCTTCTGGACCTGCTCCAACAGGTCCGTGTCTTTCTTATGCTGAGGACTCCAGAGCTGGACTCAGTGGGGGTCTCACCAGAGCAGAGTAGAGGGGCAGAATCCCCTCCCTCGACCTGCTGGCCACACTTCTTTTGATGCACCCCAGGATACGATTGGTCTTCTGGGCTGCGAGCGCACATTGTCAGCTCATGTCCAGCTTTTCATCCACCAGTACCCC
>NW_008824862.1:338896-353210 GCF_000699105.1 Pygoscelis adeliae
CGGCAGGAGGTCCTCCCCCTGGGCACACCTTTTGCAGGCAGGTCTGCTGCCTGTCCCTGCCCCAGGAGAAAGGCCTAGGCACTTCCTGCAGCTTGAGGTCTGCACTGCAGCCTCTCCCTTCAGCAGTTCCGTGTTGGTGGAGGCATCAGCCACCGCTGGGGTAGGTGGTGCACACCCCCCAGCTGGAGCCGCAACCTTTGTTCTCAGACGAGTGCCCACCATTTTGCCTTGATGGTCGGGTAGGATGAGTGCCCTTGACCTTTGTCGATGGTCACAGAACGGTGTCCGGTTGCTGGGTTATGTGTACTCCAAGTCTCCCACTCGGCCATGGAATGCCTCTCCTTCGAAGAGGTGCCCTCCCTGCGTACCTTCCTATGTGAACAGCCGTGCAAACTGCTGCGCCATGCCCTAGCTGACGTGCCACACCCTGTTTGTCCGCACTCCCAGTGGCCAGCACTCCCTGGGGCTGCTTTTTTGTGGGAGTAGGGGGTGGCAGCCGTTACTCCTGGCCCTGTCCACACCTCGTCAGCCGCCCTTGTGGGAGCTGCCAGCTCCCGGTGGGTCCCTGCACTCCCTGGGATTTCCCTGGCTCAGGAAACCTTCTCTGTAGGCTGCGATGTGCCGCTCCACTGCGGGACATGCCTGCACTGGAGCTGATTGCCTCTGTGAGTGAGAGATGTTGGTTCCTAAATTACTTTTCCCATACTATCAAAGCACTTCTCCCCCTGGAGCTCAGCCTCCTGGTGTGGAAACCTGGGGGACCTGAGGAAAACCTCGGCACTGAAAACTGAAGCAAAGAAGGCAGTGAGTACCTCAGCCTTTTCCATGTCACTACTCTCCTTCACTACCAGGGCCACATTTTTGGGATCTTCTTTTTATTCATATTAGTATAATATGTATGTAAAATGTACACTTAAGTACTTTATATTACATGGAAAGCTTGATATTTAGCAATTAACAACTTAACTACTTTAAGCAGGTGAGTCTGGTCACTGAAGTGAAAAGTCTAGGTGCCTTGATGAATTAGGAAAGAGAACTAGTGCTATGTGACTCAGTAAACCAAGTGCAGCTAAATACCAAGCTGCTGTTTTGAACATCAGTGGCTTGTCCTTTGAAAATATTGTATTTGAAGAACTTTGAGGTAGTGAAGAAATTTCAGACCACCAACAAAACACAAATTCTGCAACATGGAAGAAAAAAAAATCATGATTGTTGCTGTTTAATCACTCAGTTGCAATAAAGTGAAGTATACAAAACAAATGCATGCTATATGGTTGGGCAGGGAATAGCCATGTTACCTATAAATGAAAGATGATTATACTCCTCGCAAGCACAATAGACAGTTGCGCTTAGGCACTGTCTACGTGCATTCCCCCTTGGCCCATTGTCTAATACTGCATGAAATGTAATTACTTACAGAAAGTGTTCTGTGGATACAGATGATATTTATACCATTTGGAGACTTCAGTAAAATTATTAGGAATGTATTTCCTTCACCTAAACATTTAGTAAATTCTCATCAAAACAACAACAAAAAAAAGTCCTGACAGGTATAGGTATGTTGTTATGTGATTACACTTCTTCCCTATATATATTGTGAATGGCTCACTAATCTTATAATTATCCTATAAAAATGACAATTTTCAAAGAAGTTTGTAGAAGGCGGCCATGTGACAGTTTTCTAGGAATGATGAGCAACTTTAAGTGCTGTATTCCCAGATTGAGTGGCTACATCTAGACTCTGAGACTGGGAAGTACTCTCCAGTTGCTCAGTTTTACTTTGTCCTAGCATGTTGGGAAAAGAGCTGACAAGCACTCACCTCCCGCCCCTGTTCCTCACCGCATTTCTTTGGAAAAATTCTGAGCATGAAAACTGGAGGGGCATCATGGAAGGCCAGGGCTCATTACAGGGTCTTCAGGACACGTATGTTCTGAAGGGCATCTAATTATAAGATAGCTGGTTTACGTGGTGTCTTCTCTGCTACGTCGTGCTTCATGCAAGTAGTCACTGGTATTAAAGAAAATACAATGCAAAGGCTCAATAAACGGAAGTAAGCTTTTTTAGGGAATGGCCGTGTCTGTGTTTCATACCAATCTGCAAACAAGAGAGGGAACCAAGGAAGTAGGGCTCTTGCAGTTTTGACTAAAACTAGTTTGGCTGTTAGTTTGGCTGAAATTATGTTCTGAACCTTTATATGCTTAGTTGACTGAAATTATTTCCAAAGAATAATGATGCATAAATGTACAGCAAAACTTAAGAGAATAACAACAGCTGAAAAGAATATGAATGGGACCCTGTTTATTCTTTCAAGTTTAAAAAAACTATAATAGTAGATACACTGGATTTTTCTTATCAGGTCAGTGTATCTTTTATTTCCAGTTCAGCCCAGTGCCAAATATTTGAACACATATAGGCTTTGGACCTGAAGAAAATTACAAGGCTTAGTTGAAGAATATGTTTCAGTTAAGAGAGAACAACAGAAGCAGTACAGCTTTTCAAAACAAAGGTGACTAGGAAAAGAAAACAGCTTTAAGATCTCTTAGATGAACAATGACTTTCATATATATCAGTAGAGGAATGCAATTGCAGTGGGGTCTGAACGTTGACTGTCTGGACGTTTGAGCTAGAAAAGTCTGTGAGGCTGTAAATTATAGATAATAAAATTACTAGTGCTATCTTCTTTTATCAAGGAAAGTTGTAAGTTCTTATCCTTTGAAATGAATGAATGGAGGTGTGAAGCAACTGTCACATCTTTTGAAGCAGCTAAGGCACCTGAGAAAATGATATAAAATTGTCACCGGTATTTGTTTTTAAGGTCTGTCTATTTTGCACTAAATTATTCTATAACATATATCCTGTAATGTCCCGTAATATTAATCTATTAAATTATTACTGTATGAATATAACTAGATATATTTTCCAAAACTAAGCAAGAATAAATCTCAAAGGAAGGATGTACTTACAGCATATGTCAATAATCAACAATACCTATAGGCTACATGGTCAAGAATTATCTTTCTTCAAGGATCTTCTTAATTTTCCTTGACTTTTCCAAGATAAATGTGTCCTGAAGACAGAAGGAATCATATATTTCAATAGTGAGAGAAAACTAATCTTAACTTTTATGCTGAGACTGGCTTTGCCACTTTTCTTCAGAAAGTGCTCTTTGCTCTTCCTGACACCCTGTTTTATCTAGTAGGACTGTCTTCACCTTGAGCTATTCATTAGTCTAGGTTTTTGTTAGGCAGATCAGCTGTTTACTTTGTAATGACTACATAGTGTTCTTAACATTCTTTGCTCTTTGTTTTAAAAGTGTGTTGAAAAACTGCTCAGTCATAAAACATGTTCCGATTCTGTCTACTTAATTTTTCTCTGTATGTTTGGATATCTGTAGATCTAGAAAATGCCTTTGTGCAGCCTGTTGTGCTGTTTGCTCAGCTGGTAAGATACAACTTGAGAGGAATTATCCCACATGGAATCAGGATGTGCATGTTTAATCAAAATAAAAGTGAAAATACAATGTAGCATTGTCACAATTTTTTTTCATCTGTGGTAAATAATAATAGATTATTTTTATCAAACCAATTGTTTACTTCAGGTTTGAAACCCATGGATCAGTACTTCAGGTATATTCCTGAAGTCAACAGGCAAAGTCAACAAAGAGCAAAGTTGTGCTTTTGATATTATTCCTTTTGTCCATTTCAGAACCTGAAATATTCACCTTTACGAGTCTCATTTCATTTTTAATTCAGTATACAGTGAAGCCACCTCACTTGATGTAGCACTAGTTCAATAGAAAAGTTGAACTTCTTTAAAATGTTAAGTTTTGAAAAATATTTGTTTGGCTATAATCATCTTCCTTGAAAATGATTTAGCCTTTTGTGAACACCTCAGCAATTGCAGGGTGTCTCACAGGAGTGATTGGTGGAAGCCTCTAGTTCTGACTGAGCAACGCATTCTCTCAGGTGAAGAGCTGCAAAAGGAGTATTTTGGACTAGGTGGGGACTATTCAGTACGTTTCCTTAAAGGCAATGCAAAGACTAAAAGGACTTCACTTCTGTGTTCTCCAGTTTTTAGTGAACACTTTTTAAAATGTCTGCAAAACATGAAAAAAAGCATTTCACAATATTTTACATTCTAATAAGTACATAGTCTTGAGAGTAGGAGAACTGTTCTGAAAATTAGCAATCATTTCTGGAGGACTCATCTTTCATAGAGCGTTTATCAGCATGAATAGCTATCGCATCTCAGTAATAGTAAAGCAAAATCCTGCCTTGCAAAACAGAGCACTTTTCTCTACTCAGACATTGTCCAGCTGGTAAAGAATTCCAGGCCATTATGTTTTAACCTTATTTTATCTTGCTTATGTGTTTCAAAGTTGATATATCTTTAAACTTCAAAGGATACACACCATTGCAGTGTTTAGTCCTGGGGCAACCTCAGCTCACCATTGGAAGCCTTTAAATCCTTGTTGGGGTTATTACTTGAACATCTCACTATTACATGTGCCACTACAATGACCTTAGAGTAATTTTAACTAAAATAGTTTGTTCCTAACATTTTATACTACCACTCCCAACCAAAAATCATATTCATAAACACAGACTACTTGAAATATTATTCCTTATTCTCCCAAACCTATACATTAATTTTGCAGTATATCATGTATCATTTTATTAAATGACAATATAAAATATCCCTGCTTGACCTAGTGATAATGTTATTGTTTCCATATTTTTAACAAGGGTTAGGAAGCAGTTTAAAAATCTACTGAAGCTGTTTATAATGGTTTCACCCAAGAAGGAAGTTCACCCAAAGTGAAGTTTGGCAGTGTAATTTTAAAACTGTAGGATTTACCTCTTGCAACTTATTGTAAAGGACATATTTCAGTGTACTGAGCACGGAACAAGTGTATCACTCACTTTTAGTGCTTATTCTACTTCTGGTAAGGCATATGGGTTGTAGGGCAATATAGTGTACATGTTGCTCGGAACTGGTGTTACTTCTGGGAATGTTTGTAACATGTCTATCCCCACTGTTTCAGGGGTCCTAGAACACATAAAGGAAGACTTGGTTAGGAAACACTAGAAGTTTAAAATTGACATATTACTCCTACCGAATCAGTAGCATGTATGGCAGTAATTCTAACATTATTGGATTAACTTCTTTTTCTTATTCAGTGACAGAGCCACATGTGGCATCTGATAAGTTTTGGTGGTCCCCAACAAAATGATTTGCATTGTTTTTTAAAAATATATTTGGCACCAAACACCAGAAGGTTTTACTCTGTTATTCTAATGCATATCCAGTTCTGTACTGATGGTATCTACATCACCAGGTTTCACTCTTGGTATCTAGTCCATGCAGTATGATGTCATACCTTTGCAAAATCACACCACTGTGGAGGGCTGAAGTGATTATAGCAGAGGGGTCTCTGCTCTCTCTTTGACATAATTGTCTCCACGTGGCCAGAAAGGTATCCACACTTGAGACAGACTTGCTGGCTGAATTTTACTGGTTGTGAAATAAGTGCTTTTATATTAAGCAAAATGTTGCTTATTCCATTTTGATTAAATGATAGTCATTGGCATCTACGCTATTTGTTTTGGGGGGGGTTTCTTGTGATGTGGGTTTTTTGTTTGTTTGTTTGTTTCAGAAAAACTCAAGGTAATTTTACACCCTTACTGTTACACAAAAATGATGGAATGTCCTTGAACTTTATTGGTAACAGCTTAAAAAAATTGAGTGTGACACCAAGGAGGTAGCATTTTCTGAGTTAAAAAAAATTATATCCATACAATGCTGGCTCTAGGATATGGTAGAGGTCATGTATGCTCCCCACAGAATTTTGTTTCTGTATAAAATATATAGAGAGAATTCTTTTGGTTGACTAATTTCTTGCTCATTCAACAGATGCACAGTGAGGCAAATTTCATGGGTTCTGTCAGCTTTCTGCAGCCTTTTAATATTTTTAGGAGGTACAAAATCTGTTTTATTTTTATTACAATACATGTTTAGATGCAGTTTAAATAAGAATATCTGTGCTTTTAACTATATAATTCATTTACTATATATTAACAAGTATAAATTTTCAATATACACTTGTATTTTAATTAGTAACTGATAAATAACTTTTTAGCTTTATTTAATTGCTGATATAAAGAGGAAATAAAAGCAGAAATTACTGGAATACATCCTACAGATAGTTTATAGGACCAGAAAGGAAGTGTGCATGGGTCTTTTTGGTTTCCTTTTAAATTTATTTTGAATGTAGTATATTTATCTGTTTTATAAATACAGAACTGTTGGCACATATATTTCAAAATATTTGCAGTGCTTTGAAAAACAGAGACTGCGGATGGCTGGATTTGTGAGTTTTAAGTATTTTGAATATGAATTACAGTACATATTATGCAAAAGAATTTCAAAACCACTAAGATTTACAGAAGATGACTGTCAAACAGAGAGCAAAATACAATATAGAGAATGTAATTTACTTTCTGTAACACCATTTAATGATGGGGAGGGCCAGAAAGCACAGAACACTGTATGAAGACATCAGCATTGGGAGTATAGCAGGATGCTTTAGATATAGTAGGCTCTTAAGAGCAAGAGAATTTTACTCACCGTTTTGTATGTTGTAAATATTTAGGATTTACTCCAAACCAGCTCAGACCTCCAAACACCATTCTTAGTGTTCAGATTGATCAGCTGGAACATTTTTCTCTGCACATTTGTTTAATCTAATAATTTTTCATCAATCAAATATGAAATAAGTAGACAGAAGGTGGTAGCTTTCTTAGTTGTGATAGGGGCCTGGGGAGCGAGAGAATTACAAAAATTTTCTCACTCCCTTCCCCCTAGAATTATCCTGTGTGGGATATGCCATTTATATGCTTTTCACCAGTGTGTGAAATAGTAAGTTGTGCTTTGCAAATTAAGCAAGGTTCTCTTACAAATACGGTAGGAACACCAGAACTGCGTCTTCATTACAGAGCATGGTCTGCTACTTACTGTATTCATTTGAGCATAACATGCTGTCACTTGACAGGGTGCCCTGTTTGTGCTCTTCCATGTGCTGCACATCTTTTCCTCTTTGCTGAGCCAAATTGAGCACTAGCTCACTGAAACTTCACCTTGACATTTGCCAAAATGCTCTGCTTCATGCCACTGTGCAGCTATTCTTTCTCCTCATGTAAAGATATCCCTCCCCTGCTGTCTGCAGCACCTACACACTGCTGTGTTTGAACTGTTAACCTGCTGTTGCTGTTGCAGGATCCTCTTTCCAGTATGTCTTTGCAAAGGTGCTGTGCTTTTAAGGAGGCAGCTTTCTCAGTCTGCCCCAGCAGTGGTGCGTTCAGGACATTGTGTTCAGGCTTGCAGTTACTTTACAATTCTAACTTCAGTTATGGCACTTCTGTCTCTGTCTGTGAACCGTATTCCTTGGATTTCTTTGGTACTGCCTCGTAATTGTTTTGTTGTCTCTCTGTGCTACAAAACCCATCAGAAAAAATACAGCACAACAGACAGTCCTAAGGCTGCATACGGGTAACTGGCATGGTCAGTCCAACCTCATTTCAGTCTCAGTTTCTCTTAGGAAAAAAGTAGGAAATAAAAGGTGAGCAAGATGAATTGCTTTGTGGCTGGCAGCACATTGGGCCTCTGTTTCCTTGGTGCTGTCAGCCTCCTTATATTTATATATTTGCAGACACTTTCCATTTGTTTATCCTGGAAGAGACTCCTTGGAAAGATGAAGATCAGAACTAAGCTGCTGTGCTGCCACATGAATTATTCTGGTGGCAACAGGCTGTACTTTTTTGTTGCATGTTCTCGAAACAATGTTGGATTACAAAGAGATTCCAAGGGACTGAGGTTGTACCAAAAAGCAATGTGCAAATGGAACTCCTATGAAATTGAAGGTAAATAAAGAAGGCTTACATGTAAGACCTGGTGGGAATTCCCCCAGCTGATAAATGAGTCAGGTTTAGGACACATTTTACCATTTCTGTTATTTTATGTTTCACTGATTATATATTAATATTTTCAGAAGCTGGTAATTTGATATGATGAAAGGTGTAGCTTACAAATTGCTGGCTGTGTGAGGACAATTTGTGCCTTCTATTCTGAGCCTTACTGTAACATGAGGCTTTGACTGAAGCTTTTCTATACCGCCTGGTTAGCTTTCCTTTTTAATGCTGCAAATTGCTAAGCAAAGTTGGTTTTCTTCTATGGTGCACTTCATTTCAGCTTCCTGCACAGACAGCACCTCTGATTAATTACAGAAGAGCATAATATGGTTAAGTTTGTGTCAACAGGACTGCTACCATTGGCTTGTGATAGCTTACGGCCATGTTTTTGGTGTGCAGGGTAGTGTATGTGTGCTTCTGGCACTGAGGTGGTAATGGAAAGGATGTGGCTTGTGCTCTTCCTTCGAGGAATAATAGAGGAACAAGGAGTGGAGTCCAGGCTGTATGTTGACTAGGAAGCTTATTCCACACCAGCCTACAACTGTACTTCTAAACCTGTTGTAGGTAAAGGAATTCTAAAAGCTTTTTGAGAAAGCCCACATACTATCTTAAGTCTGTATTGCCACATTTCACTTGGCAATGAATTAAAATTATTCGTTATATACTGTCAGAATTTCATAATGGATTCTTGTATGATTCATGAAAGCATGTTTTTAATTTCTAACCAGATATTAAAGCAAATAAGCTTGAATATTTATTTGTAGCGGTGGTGTTTTATCCTTTGTGTTTGCCCACCTGTCTGTGGGCATACTTTCCCACCTCCCAGGTGCAAAATGTTTTGCAGGGCTGATCTTTCACCAGTCTGTAGTAGCCCCTGAACCACAGGTTGAAGATTGTTGGCCTAGAATGTACAAATGCTGCCAAACATAATCTTCATGGAATCTTCATATCCCTCTATAAGGAATCACAGATTAACATGATTTATAACAGTAATTCAATCCTTTGAAGTTAGCTATTTACTGCTTTTATTAAATAGAAAAAAAAATCTTAATTTCTAAACTTGCATTTATCTGGAAATAATCTGACCTCAGCCTTCTGAACACGATCCCTCTCTGGAGATAGACAATATGTAAAAAAGAATAACAGGATATCGCTTTGTGTTATGAAACTGTTAAAAAATAGAAAATCACTTAGGGGAAAAAGAACCAACAAACCAAACCCCAAACATTTCAGACTCAGTAGTTGTATTCAAAAATTTTTAATTGCTGACTGACTTACTCTGCAAAGGAGAGAACAAAGTATATGAAAACAGGTTTTTCCTTGGTATTGTTTTTATGAGCTGTAGTTCTACAAAGGATAGCTCACAAAATGCAGCTTCTGGAGTTACATTAGGGAGAAATACAGCCATACATTGAAATATAAATAATTGCTACTAGAAAAGCAGTGCATGACTTACAATTATTCTTTTCTTTTTTTTTTTAATTATGGAAGTAGAAGCTCATCTGGGGATATAAACCCCATGCTTTCCCTTTCCCTTTGTAGTGGAATTTGCTGGTTTTGCCCAGAAGGAATCTGCAAATGGAGAGCCAAATGAGGATGATCGGTAAGGTTTGTGCAGAAATTTGAGAGGGAATACACAGGAATGGCTCCATCTAGCTGGTCAGAAATGTGAGGTAGAGGAACTAGTGCCATGCTAGACCATGAGGATCAGAATTGTGGAGACTGGTTTGCTTGCTTTTGTTGTGATATGTCCTGTTGAGAATGCTCATTAAGATGGGCAGGCACTGTTATTATAAAGGGCTTTTCTAGAAAAGGCCAGCTAGGGAAATCTCACATGTAGGACTCAGTGTGGATGATGTCTCAGCCCTCTTGAGAAAGGGGTAAGCGTGGTGAGAGAAGTACCACAAAACTATAAATTGCATTGTTATAATTGTATGCTATAAATCAGTATAGAGGAAAAGAACTCCTGAGGTGATCTGGAGTTCACTTAGGACTGTTGGGCTCTGTGCAAGAACAGCTGCAATCACTTAATATCAATCACCTAATAAACATGTGCTGAAAAACTAACAATTTATTTTTATTTCTGTACTGAATTAAATTTTAGTATGTGTATGCTTGATACAACACAACCAAATGTTTCAAAGTCCTATTCCCAAAGTATAGGAGCATTACCAAAGTATTCTCATTAGCTAGAAGATGCATTATCAGGTACCTCAAAGTCTTGCAAAATATGATTCTGTTGGCATGCCCTCAAATGCTGCTTAAGCCAGCGCTTTTTAAAAACACAACTTAGTCTCCTACAGCGTCAGGACATGTGACTGCAGAAATTTAATAAATTGTATTATCTCAAATATCTTTGTTTTATTGACAACTTCAGTGTGTGGCCAGATTTTACCCTTGAGTGTCTCCATTGGGAAATTATACTGCTTTGTTTCTTTACGACAAACTTTCCTTACTTTATCCATTATGCTCAAGCCTTGTACATTTCATTATAGATCAGCAGTTTAAACAGGAAAAGGAAATTTGCTGAAGAGATCTATATCTCATTTCATTATTGTAAGCAGAAGAGGCAGGGCATGTTCTTAAACAAATATTACATATTATAATCCTGATTTTCCTGAATAAACCAAGAGCTGTAGCTGTCAAATGTGTTGTTGGGGTTTTTTTAAAACCTAGATCATATCAGACAATCAATTTTATACTTCATGACAGCAGGCCCTTTTTTCTTTTTCCAGGTGATAAAAGGAAAATTAAAGTTTGGTTCTTTTAGTGTTTAGAGATTCCAGACAATGCAGTCTTTATTATGCCAGCTACATAGTAAGTGAATTTTGGGGTCACCTACTCCATATCTCAGGACAAATACAGGGGAGAAACAACTGTATTTGTAATCGTGAGAAGTCATGGTTATTTTATTATCCTCTACACTTTCTGTAATGGAAAGTAAAGAGGCAATGATGCTACAACTGAAAAAATGCCTGTGTAGACGTATACAGATGGGTTATGTGGTTGCTTTTGTATATCAGAATGCTGGAGGCTGTGATAATGAAATGGATGGAAATTGAGCTTACACTGTCTTTTATTAATTTGTGGTTGATATGCTTTTCAGTAACTTACACTGCAGTGATTTAACTGTTTACAAACAAACCCCCCAAAACTAAACCAAACAAACCCTTGACATAAATTTGCAAGAAGTACTTTGTTGTTTGGTTTGGTTTGGTTTGGTTTGGTTTGGTTTGGTTGGTTGGGTTTTTTTTTCCCAGTAACAGCTTTGGTTTTATCTCAGTGTGACCATTAATTGTGAAGATGAATTCTGTGATCTGCAAAACTGATAGAACTTCTTTTGGTACAGATTGGCTCCATTTCACCTCTATCTTGTGCTGCAGCAACTCCAAATTCATCCATGTGTCTTGCGATGTTCTCACTGGGGAAAAGACACAACGCTGAGAGTTTTTTGGAGCTAAGCATGTACTTTATGACAGGTTGACTACTAGCTATAGCTTAACTCATTAGCCAGATACTACTAAGAGCATAAAATGGTTGTGTTTTTCCTACTTTTCCTCAGTAAGGACACTGATTTGTATCACTCTTCAATATGTAGCTACTAGGTGTTTTTTCAAACTGTGGGATTTAAACTATCTGCCCACCTTTAAAGTTGATTGATAATCACCTGAAGGATCAAAAATTGAGTAACTTAACACTGATAATACAATCCTGTATATTTCATTTACTTGAGAATCTAGGCTAAAAGCAAGAGAACACTCTGCCTTCTTACACCACTGTGCACAAGAATTAACAATCAGATCTATTTTTTTCCTCTTTAATTGCACCTGTCCTGGCACTGACAGCAATTTTTCAAGTCAGGAAAGTTTGGTTCAGCAATAGACTGCAACTTTCACTTGCATGCTTGTGCGTGAAGCAGAATTATATTATACTCACATAACTGAAACTTAATTGATTCTTACAATGTAAGAATCTTGTGCTTTACTGATGCATATGTCATAACTTTTTTTTTTTGTCAGAGAAACTTGGCAATACACTTTTAATCTTATAGAGGTATTTATAGTGCAAGACTGACTCCCTGAAGCTGACTAACTTTGTTAAAGCTAATGTAAGGGTGTGGGGTTTGTCAGAATATGTAGTTGATAGCTCATCAGCGTAAGAAGCAAAGACAAGAGACAGGATACGTAATAAATTAGATATCTAGATATGTAAACCGTAAGGAAGAGGAGATAACAGAGAAAATAACAAAGATCATACCTCTCTGGTCACTGACCAATGGACCACTGAAGGAACCACTTACAGCTTTAAAGAAGTTCAACCAGAACTTTGTAATTGAGAAGAAGGGGAAACAAGATTATTATTGGGTCTCATGGGAAAGAGCAAATTTTTTATGGGACTTCTGAGAGGGTTTGTGGGATTGTATAAAACCTCAAGGGGTGTTCTGAGGGTATTGTGTGAATGTGTAGAACTTATTATGGGATAGTTAGGAGAAGGACCAAAGGCAGGGAAAGGTAGGGACTGAGGTGGATCAGAGAGGAGCAAGCATGGGAGAGCAGAGATGAGGCGAGATAAAAAGTGCCAGCTCTATGTAAGCAACTGATCACTATGCTTGCGGGGCCCAGCCCGGTGCCTTATTACTGTAGTCTGTCCTGCCTTCTTACTAACTCATTCCTACCTATTTTCTGTGTGACCTTGTTCTCTGTTTTGTGTCTGGCAGAGATGGGACCCTCTAACAAATTTCAAGCCAGGCTAGCTGGCAAGTAGGAGGAGGGGAGGGGAGTGGAGGATGGCATCTTCAAAGATCCAAGACCTGAGCTGGTGACTGGGTAAGGCATGTAACATCCAGGCAGGGATATCTGATGATATTTGATGAATATTAGCCCATGCTAATATTAAATGGATTCATGAATATCAGCGTGCTTGTGAGGTGAAAGCGTGTGTCCTGCTAAATAGGCTTTGGTACAAGTATTTGTATTCATCTTGCATTTAAACATATTTGGAAAAATTAATTTCTATTCAGGTATTTATATTCTTGAATACAAATAATAATTTCCTTGAGGATTTTGTGCTTGCAAATACCTTATTTGCAAATGTGTTTGCTGGGTTTTGTAAAAGACAAAAAATATGTGTGTAGTTGACCAAAACTTATGATAAAATTTTGTCAGCTTTACCAAATGCCAGAGAAAAGACATTTATAATTTATAATGTTTTGTATTTCTAAGTAGAAAACATGAATACTTTTATTATTTTTAGATAAATGCAAATTCTGAACATCAACATGTGATGATTCTTAATGAGCCTTTTAATCAGTTTTAAATATATAGTAACCTTTGTTTTGTTTTACGGGCCTAGATTTAACTCTCTACTGGTTCTTGACAAGGAAATTCCTTTAGAATTTTCCCTGCAAGTATGTGTGAGTTTACTAAGCAGTATAATCGCTAGTAAATCCCTGGAAATGCTAATGTTGAAAATACATATCGGAGGCTTGTTGGTAACACTTGCTTAGTAGATGTTCATGTTTAGTTTTTGCTTTTGTTTTGCATTTTAATCCTAACTTCACATTTGCTATACAAACTGTAGTATTTAAGACTTACGAATAACATTGCATCACAGGTCATTGGTGTTAGTTGTTAAAAATCAATTCTGAACAGCTAGGTTTACACAGTGAAAGCCTGGGGGCAATGAGGTCCGCTCCCAGGGGCTGACTGCAGCAGCCTAATGTTGCACCACATTGCTGAGAAAGGAGCAGTGTTGGTCCTAATCCTGGGAAAGGCACTTAGATTGAGCTTTCTGCTTGAGAAATGGTAATGAGAAGAGTTAGATGAGAGGAATTCAGATATTATGTTCCTAGGGAGGAAAAGGGAGTTTGTGTGATAGAAACAGTAATGGGAATTTTGCTGACAAGATCGATCCTTTATTTCAAAGTTCTGGTTTTTTTGGTTTTTTTTTTTTTTTCTGTTGCTGCTGTTATTAAAGAGGCTGAAACTGCTATCACATTTGGCTTCCCCATCCCATTCTGAGTGATCAATAATCCGAAGGTAACACCTGATTTCTTCCTTTTGTTTTTATGCCACTTTATACTGTTGGTATGAGTAGTTCTTTTATGGGTCAGACTTGAAAATTACCTACTTTTCTCATGTGCCAGTTTGTTGCAGATGCCTCCAAAAATAGAAAGAAACTGGCCCATATATGTAACTATTATACTTAAGGTTTTCTTCCACAAAAGGGTGGGAAGCAATAAAAAGGACTGTTAGCCCTTCTTTTCCCTCCTTCATACCACAATCTGATACCATTTGCACACGGTCGTATGATGCCATAATTAAATAGACCAGCTGTTTGTGCATAT
>NW_008824862.1:353321-363579 GCF_000699105.1 Pygoscelis adeliae
GCCCCGGAGCAACCCAGGTTTTGAGCAGTAGTAGGGGTGTGCTGATGAAGACTGCTGACGACCTCGACCGCCCTTCACTGGGCAGAAGAAGGAACCTCGCCAGCAGATAAACAACAAAAGCGGAACAACAACCGGGATGCGGAAGAAGCAAGGGTCGGCGTGGCCAGCCTGCAGCCTCCAATGAGGAAGGAGTTGTGAGTGCGTGAACGGTTGTAGTTAACCAATTATAGGTTGTTATGAAGTGCGTGTCCATGGTAGATAACTATATAAACCCTGTTGTAAGTATGAATAAAGGAGAATGATCGTACCCATATTGGGATCTGTTGTTACTCCGGATTCGCAACTCCCGCTCCGCCGTCTACACCGATCCAAGTAAACTCCGACAATCATCCAAGTGAGAAAGGCACTCAGACTCTGAAAAAGTATTGCCTAAAATGCCATTTTTTAGAGATAACACTATAAAGAGAGGATAGTATCAATACTCTTACCTCCCTTCAGATGCTGGGAACCCCAACTTGTGCAGCCTTGAATGGGCTTCCCATCAGGCTGTAGTATGCTGTGTCTGTCGAAAGGTTACCCCCTTTTTAGTTGTTCAAATTATTACAGGATTTTCTTAGAAGAAAATAACGCTTTTCATAATTTCTAATGTCAAATGGAAAAGGATGTTCACATGAGAATTTCTTGCTTCATTTTTATGTAAAGGACGTGCAGGTGGTGGAATTACTGGTACTGATTGGGAGCCGCCTACAGGCTCCTCTGTTACAATCAAAGGTGAAGTTATCTTGCGGCCATGGAACACGTGCAGCACTGGCCTCAATGCCAGGCTGTGCGTGTAGCACAGCACAAGCCTGGGCCGACTCAAGTTAAGTGTTATGTGGATCACCAACTCTTCAGTGCGCAACGGTCTTCCAGCCAGGGTCACTATGCTGGTCAAAAAGAAAGGTGCTCGGGGTGATGGTGGCTTTCCCGCTAACCTAGAAACAGTGGTCCTGGGAGAGCATGAAGGCACAATTACTGTAATAAATAACAAAATTAGATTTCTTCTCCACCACCCTGACTAAATAAAGATAATTAAAGCAGATTAAATATAAAATACTCTTGCAATAAGAGCAAGCGATGGTGCTGTCTTGAATGTTATACCAAATTCTCTGTTTTAGCTACTTTTTAAGAATGGGGAGGGAAATCTAGATTAGTAATGAACTAGGCTTGAGATAGTGGCTGCTGATTTCATATCAAAACTTCAAAAGATACTTGTGCTTGTTGATAGATAAAAGTATTAGTGATTACAATTCATTGTTGCTATATAGTTGGTGCTCCAGCACTAAACAGTAATTTCTGAACCAGCATAATTCTCAGTAATGTGAGGTCAGTCTGATAGTCATCTGCCTTTTTTTTTTCCCCCTCATTCCTTAACTTCTCTGGAGACACAGCTACAGTCTATGCTGTGAACTGGAGGGTCACAGGTTGTAATTATTACAATTAGCAGACCTGTTGACTCAGTTCAAGCAGTCTAATACAAAAATATGAATTCAGTGGGATTCCAAAGTTAAACTTTAATTGTATTAATATTATACTAACAATGTCCAGCTACCTTATATGCAACGCTAACTTATGAGCAACATGTAAAGGGGATTCTCAAAGTTACAAGTTTTTTGGAAGGAAGGGAAAAGTCAACTTGTTGAATATACTTATGCAAAGCTTTAGGGTCATTCAGCATATATGAATGAAAAAAAATGTTCAGGCGGAGGTACCACCATCATAAGCAAAATATCAATCTTATTTTTCTTTTTCCATTTTTGTTTTTTAGTTTTTTACTTGTTGGAAGAGGAGGAAATTAAAGTATATTAGAATTTTTTAAATTTATATTTTCCTAGACCAGATTTTAAAATCAGTGACACCACTGTCTACATCAAAACCTGATTCTTATCATTAAAAAATAGGTCTGCAAAAGATAAGTCAATAATAATGGAGCTTAAATTTCGAGAAGTGTTTGGACTTTTCATGTATTTAGGAACAACAGAAAGGATGTTATGATGTTATGCAAACATTGCAATGTAGTCCATTTTTAACCTGTGGTTGTTTAAGCATCATTGATGCTTACAGTTAGCAAATAATTCTTAATAATGTTTCAGTAGTTTGAAGGGTGGA
Organism: Pygoscelis adeliae; assembly: GCF_000699105.1. Classification (NCBI taxonomy): domain Eukaryota; kingdom Metazoa; phylum Chordata; class Aves; order Sphenisciformes; family Spheniscidae; genus Pygoscelis; species Pygoscelis adeliae. The sequence continues at coordinate 355,470 of NW_008824862.1, forward strand.
AATTACAAAAGGGCAGCACATCTGTCTATAGTGAATCCAGTATCATAAGACAAAAAACATGTACAATGTTGCTGGTATTGAACCTAGATAAAATTTTTAGCTTGAACATGCTAAGTCTGTAAAAATTTTCATGGTAACAGAAAAGAACCCTTCTTAGGAAAGAAATCTTTAAGATCCAGTGCTTGTGGATTGTAGTAAATACAAGTTTAGTATCATTACTATGCAATGGAGGAGAATGCAAGGGATAGGCATTCAGCCAATCTCCAGTCTGACAGCCCATGTAAAACTTGAAGTCTAGGAACACTTGAGATTTTGAGCAGAAATAAAGATGATTTCTCCTTGGCAATTTATGTTAGCATATTCTGCCTCAGATAATGCCACAGTATTTTTAACTGGTCTTATTTTATGGACAGGAGAGGAAACAAAATTTTAAAACCAAAGACAAAACGTTGTTGTTGTCCCCTTCTATTCAAGTGTATATCAGGCGTGAATTTAGTACTTGACATAAAATCCAAGCAGGGTCTGAAAAGTGAATTGTATTTCTTCTGTTGCAGTAAAAGACTGGTAGATGGTTCTACTCTGAACTGCCTGCAGGGAGAACTCTCTTCTCCACTATTTCTTTTTTTTACGATTATGATTATGATCCCCTATGTCTTTATGATTTCCTTTTACTATGAAAAAGTTAACACTGCATTTCAAGTTGAGGATAAATTGTGGCCATCCTCATCAACTCCAAAAGTAAATTTCATAGTGTTTTGCCAGATTTTATACTCAGCATTAATACTGAGCTGGACATTCTTGGGGAAAAAAGTATATTCTTGTTTGGGATGGGAATAGTGTGTGTGCAACAAGCGAAAGGTATAAAGCTGTAGCTTCAAATACATTCTCTGCTCCTTATCTAGGATTTGAAGAGTTGCTGAAAAATGGAAAAGTGTTTGGAGATGGATGTAAGACCTCCACTCACAAAAGGATGCAGTGTGCTTGGGTAGGGCTATGCAGTCATGATGTTCTTCCCCATGCTAAGAATAGAAGGCATGCTGTGCTGGTTGCTGCTGGTTGTGGGATGATGGGCTTAAAAAAATCTGGAAGCTGTAATAATGTTTTTTTCTTTGTTTGTTTGTTGGGTTTCTTTAAGGAGAAACAGAGCAAATTTGCATGTTGAGGGCTAATTTAGTTTAGTTTTGATTTTTGTATTTTAACAAATGAAAAATCATAATGTACAGCAGTACTGGAATGCAAACTATGGCAAAGAAGCACTTATTCATGTACATGCAAAAACTCATTTCGAGAAGAAATTACTGATGAGATTTATTATGGATGTATAAGATATCGATATGGCTGTTCCTAGGAACCTCACAGATTTTTGTCTCCAGGGCAAAGTTTACCTCATAAAATTAAGTAGTAGTAGTAGTAGTTGTTGTTGTTATATGAATCTAGTGTTTCTTCTAATAAAACAGGAGTATGCCTACTGAGAAATTTCTGCGTGGTCAGTCCATAGAAACTGTTGAAAGAAGGAATTTGTTCAGAGCTCCCTTTTTCAGCTTGTTGGCTGGATGACACATGCATGAAACGCTAGGTACAATATGAGTAATTCCAGTGCAGATTTGTTCCCCTCTCCCCATTCCCTTTCCCTTTTTTCTTCTTCTCCCCTCCCCCTTTCCCCTTCCTTTGATTGTATGGGCACTTGCTGTAATAGATGATAGCAAAGTTTACAAAGCAGTTGTCTAAATTCACAGACACTGCAGGTGTGCATCCCAACAGATTCTTAGTTGCATAGCAGGTGAGTATAAAGAGGATGCACATAAAATAGGCTATAAGAGCTGTACAAATGCAGCAATTTGCAATATAGAACGAAGGCACACTGAAATGCACTTAATTTCTCCTGTGGTCTTTGTTATACCTTCATTGCTTTGCCCTGAAGGACATCAGATACTTTAAGGACAAATAAACTGCAACAAAAAATTATCGATTACAGAGTGGAATAAAGAGGAAGGTGATACTCTGTATCATAAAGGTATAAAGGTACTGAAGAAATACTATTTCTAAAGAATTCCAAGCTGACACTCTGGGATCTATGCTTGCTACTTAGAGTTGCATGCAACAGGAGTGAAAGGTCACATTTGTCTAGGAGAGCTCCTAAATGACAAGTGTCAACTTCTGTCGCCTTTTCCTGTTTGCAAGAAAATGCTAACAAGGTATTGCTTCTTTTCACTCTCATAAATTACAGGAGCACCTGAGGGACAGGCTTGCAAGTCTATCTGATACTATACATCTTAGAAATCTGTAGGAAGGTGATTTTTTTAAAGTAAAATTATTGCAGTGTTTTAAGAACTGCAAAATTGTAGTTGCTTTGCCACATACTAAGCTCAGCAAAGCATCGCCAAAAAAAAAGAAAAAAAAATCCACAAACCTATCTAATCTGACCAGAGTGAAAACAGTCATGTGTGATAAGATAACTGAATAGTTAGGGCATGGGATTCAGCATTAGCTTAAGTACCACCAGCAACCTCCATCTAATGCAGAAAGTAGTGTCCACCTAAGGGTTTCAGCAGCTTCCTGAGTTATAGTACTCTCATGCCCAAAACAGTCTTTATGGTCTTTTTTATTTTTCAGAGGAAACAAAGAGCTCAATGTCCTGAAAAACCTCAGCCTGTGTATCTACTACCTGTGTGCACTCCTGAAAATGCACTGATAATCACTATTCTTCTAAACCATATCCTATTTGTTTTTCAGTGAGGATGGTGAGTCAGTTTCTTACAGTTTAACCTCAGCTGGAATCTTTTCATGTTTAAAACTATATCTTCTTAGTGCAAAGCCAAGGAATTAATGGGAATAGGGATCAAGGAATTCTGAAATTCAGGGAACATCCATAAAGTAATTTTAATTTTAGGTACCCAGTATCTTCAAAGCAGACCACTATTACCTGGGTTTTAGTGGGTTTCAGGATCTTAAGGGAACCCTTCTTTCCTCTTTGATAACAGGAGCTGAATCTGGAAATGTTTGTAGGCATCTGATAGAAAAATGGGCTTTGTAAGTGGTTCCGGTTTAGTTCCCTGGGAACTGAAGAACAGACTGGGGAACTGGGGAGCTGGAAGGTAGTCAAAAGTTTAATAGGCTGCCTCTCACAGTGCTGAAGAAAGGGAAAGGAGCATTACTGTTTTGCTAGGTAGTTAATATATGTTGTAGTTCTTTTGCAAATTCTGTGAATGATTTTTCCAGTGTTCTGGCAGTATAGTTGTTTACATACTCAGGAAGAGTGGAAGGGTTAAGCAGCTGGGAAACAAAGTCAGGTTACTCTTTCATGGGAATATAATTTAAAGAAGAAAAGTCTCATCTGTTATATTTAAATCTAGTTTAGCAAAGGCTACAGCAATTTTAAATTTTAAGCAATTGAGCTTAGTCTCATGTATTTCAAAGAACTATTAACTTTCCCAGTGTTAAAAATCTACATAAGTCAGTAAAAAGAAGCTGGGACACAATTTTATTAGGGAGAGTAGACAGCATAGGGAATGGCTTTTTTAAAATCTCAAAGATGTTTATCTGGATGTACACCTAGACACTTCTTTACAATGCTAAGAGAAAAGTAGAAAATTCTGATTTGAAGTTTACATGTTAAAATTCAGTGTTAGAGTTAAAATAAGTGGAACAGAAGTCTGCTGAGGGAGCAGTTGGGCAGAGTAAAACAGAAGCACTGTTGTTTCCACTTTAATGAGGTAGTTGGTCATACACAATGTCAACGTACCTTGATTTAAAACCTCTGGGGGAGCCTTCAGGTGAACCATGAGAGTTGTTTTAAAAGCATTTAGTGTCTAAGCCTTCATAGTTGAATTGAAAGAAATATTTTCTCAGTTTATGTTAGCTTATTTTGCTTCACCATTTAATTTGATTTACAGTGTGTCTAAGTAAATGAATCATTAGTCTACAACCACTCAATTACGCTGGAAGTAGTTGTACTTAGTGGCTTCTTCTAAGCTGTCAGTAAGAATATTGATTGCTTTGATGTGGACCAGGCCTATTATATGGAAACAGTGAAACCAAAAGCAAAAAATAAACTTTGCATAAAAAGAGGGAAAATATGCCACTTTTCCCTAAGAATTTTTTTTTTTTTTTTTTTTTTTTTTACCACCAAGAAATGTTAGATAGTGCAGAAAGGAGAAAACTAAGCCAAAGTAAGAGTAAGAGTAAGTCAGTAAGAGTATTTCTATTGACCTCAGCTGGCTTTCACTGTAACTTAGTTGGGCTAACAAATATTTTAAAATTTAGTCTTCTTGCAAGAGTAATCTTAACTTAACTGTTTATTAAACTGCTAATAAAAGCTGTAATTTAGTTTGTGTGAAAAACCAGTGCTGGTCCTGTTTTTAAAGAACAAGGAGTGTTAGCCAATTCTGTCTCTCCCAATCCATGTGAACATTTTTTCCTTTGCACTGGGTATGTGAGGCAGCTTCTTCTCAGGTGTACCAGAAAAAATTGCATCATTGTCATGCTCTAGGATGAAGTTGAGAGTGTGGGTTATTAAATTGAGATGCTGTAGTAAGAAGACAGGGGCAAAAAAGAACCCTGAAGAGGTCTGTGTAAGCTATCTCCCCAGCTTTTTCCACTGTTTCCCAGTACCTGGAGAGGATTTCAGACTAAACATAGCTTCATTGATCTTAGAAAACACAGGATGAATTTATTAAATATTTGTTACATATCTTTGGCCAGTGTTGAAATTTACTGATACACAATTATGTCGTCAGTGCAGAAGAGTCTTTCACAATGGCTCTGGTCTCATAGTGGTCACTGATTCTCATCTCAAGTAATCTCTTGCATCCAGGGGTCCTGCTGGAAGCACCCTCAAGTAGGGGGAGTTTGGGTATCAGAATCCATGGCTCATGAGCAGAACACTGTATCTTCTCTTTCTAAACAGTGCTTGAGATGTTGCTTTCCTTTTGATTCTGTAACAGCCTCTGATTTTGTGAGACTGCTTCTTGCGCAATACAAATAAATTTCTACTGAGTGCTTGATTTCAGTCTGGCTTTTCTTTCATTGAAGTCAATAAGAAATTGTCACTAGTTTTAAACAATAAATTTATATCTGTTTCCTGCTTAGCTCTCCTGAGCATATGCTTCATAGTTGAAGGCTAAGCTGCTTTGTACTAGGTGTATCTAACTGTTTTCTACCAGTACCTCTGGATTATTTTAAATTTGATTTCTCAGAGTGATGTAGAATTGCTGTCAAACATAATTTGTCAGAGTGACACCCTTGGCACAACGGGTAGTTCTAGTGAAAATATTTTTGTATTAGTTAAAGAGACTGCGATTACCTGCAAGTCATTTTGCATAAAAGATAAAAGGAAAGTGTCTGACATGCTTGATGGAGGTTAGCAACCCTTTCAGATCTAATCAAATGTTGTGGATATTTTCATTCTTGACGTAATTTCCTTTGCTTCTAATCAGAGGGGAAACAGGTGTTTAAATGCAGGTAATACGATTAAATTAGCTGCGGGTAAAATATACATGCCTTTGTTCCATGCTTGAAGGCTCACACTGTGTATGCTGGGTGAAAGTATATATGCGTGTCTAACCTGTGTGACAGCTGGAATGAAGATTCGGGGTTTCTCAGGGGGCTGTGACTGAGTTAAGGCCTTTTCAAGCTGGTGCGAAGAATGAAATCAGATTAATAGTGGCTAGAGTTCACTGATACTTTAGGCTAGTCTTTAAATATTTATCCATTTAGAGATGCATCTATTTAACAATATACAGAGGAAGGATGACCTACTGATTAGCCTGTTATCTGGCCTTTGAAAGTCAGTTCTCTGTTCCATCGGCATGCAGTCTATAGGAAATTGTATAAAACACATTTTCAAACTGTTAAACACAGTTATTAGTACTGCCACCATTTAGCTCACTTTTTCAGGGATTTATTTGTTACTGTGAGATGCTCAAGTCATGAAGCAGAAGAGGTCATGTAAATGGCTAAAATACATAAGACCAGATCATCCTGATTAAAGGGCAGAAATAAACTAGACAACAAACAGATTTGATCCCAATCAGTCTCTGGTTTATCCCTTAATATAGGAAAAAAAAAGGTTACTTTGTGGAACATACTGCTCATATGCATTTTGTTTAGCCTGTGGCTATAGCTGGAAAATGTAGCAAAGTTATTAATTTTGTCTTCTCCCTACTCCCCTTTCTCCCTGCCCCCCACCATTCATTTCTTCCCATCAGTGAGACTGCTCCCTTCCAGTGATTTAAGCTGATCTGATGGGGATCAATTTTCTTTTTACACATTTGCATGATAAAATAAATTTGAAGCAGTCCAGCTGTAGTTTGTATGTGGAACTCAGTGTGTCAGGTTATTATTAAATAAAAAGGTAATTCAAATATATTAGAAATGTAAAGAAAAGGATAGCACCTGAAGCCATGAGTAAAAATGAGATTATCAACTTTGTGTTCCAGAGATTAACTTAGACTTTATTCCCCAAGCCACAGTCAATGAATAATTCCTGCTCAAATAGATATGTGTTGTTAATTCTTGTGGCAGAGAGTTCAGTCCCTGGGTAGAGTTAAACACAACATCTCCTGTTCTGTAAAACCACTTAACTTTGCTAACAGCAGCCAGCGGGAACAACACTGTTCCAAACTTGAGCATTAATAGCGGGAGTGTTGTGTGCTCTGAACTGTGTGCACGTGGTCAGCATGGTTGAAACCAGCTGTGAGATGGGACGTGCATATTTAGTTCATTACAGAACTGTTATCAAGGCATATAAATATATAAAAAAATGTATTTTTCCCTGTTTCTACATTTTGTTTTCCTTAATAGGGGTAGGGAGTAGAAGTTGGAGGAGGGCAGATTACAACTGATAATTTTATGAGCATCTTTTATTTACAAAGCTGTTATCAGTGGAGTCAAGCTGCTGTTAATAACATAGTCACACAGCAGTCACTTAAAAAGTTTGCTCACACATTAACTCATGGGACAATACCTGGGAGATGAATACCAGCTGCATACTCTGAAGCAATGGGTTGGACTCAGGTAGGCTAGGCTGGACGTAGAAGCCACCAGTGGCTTCTGGGGTAGGTATTCATAAAGTCCGTAAGCCAGTCCTTTATTTCATCAATTGTATATGTAATCCTGTAGTCTTTATATATATATGGATGCCACCACCCTCTTGAACATGGTCAGAGCTACACTACCTGTTGTTGGTACTGGGTGTGCTGTGGCCCTCTAGGGATTCAGCAGGCTCTCAGTGTCCTCATATTATTGGTACATGCAGAATCAATAGGTCTGCTACCCTGCAAAATTTATCGGTCCTTGGGAAACTTTCACGCACTAACTTCTCAGAATATATTTTTCCTAGGAAGGCTTTTCCATCCAAATACATAGCAACCCATTCACAGGAAATTCACACCAATGAGGCCTTTTGGCATCACCACTTTGCCCATCTTTATCAGAGTTCATTTTATAGTATTATCAATTTACATGATCACTGGCACTTCATTAGCTCTAAAATCATTACATTTACTTGTAAGCATAAGCTTCTTATGCGACACTATGACTGTGATTATCATGATTAATACAGCAATACATACAAATGTAATTAAGCGTAGTGCAAGGTACAGTAAGAGATGCAGAGTAAAATTTCACTTTGGGTTCCATTCTTTGAAAGTACATCCCTGATGTCTCCCCATGAAACACTGATAATGGTAAGATGTTTCCAAGTCTTCATATAATTGTTCTGTTAGCCAATATGTTCTCTTTTCTCTATTCATGTGCATAAGATTATATGTACAATAGATCTCCAGTTCTTTTATACAAGTACATCTTACCCTGGTGTTAGATATCATGATATCATCATCCTGTAACTTAGCACAGGTAAATTACTGGTCATTACTGGCCATGATAGTATATGATAATGATTATCAAAACATTCTCGTGCAGCTCTCATTGTTCGATATTGATGACTATGAGATGGGGGAGAGAATTGGAAAAGCATGTGAGAAAATCTTGTGGGTTGAGATAAAAACAGTTTAATAATTGAAATAAAATGATAATTATAATAATATGATAATAGTAATAATACACAAAGCAAGTGATGCACAGTACAATTGCTCACCACCCGCCGACCGAT
>NW_008824862.1:367762-369459 GCF_000699105.1 Pygoscelis adeliae
ACTTAACTTTGCTAACAGCAGCCAGCGGGAACAACACTGTTCCAAACTTGAGCATTAATAGCGGGAGTGTTGTGTGCTCTGAACTGTGTGCACGTGGTCAGCATGGTTGAAACCAGCTGTGAGATGGGACGTGCATATTTAGTTCATTACAGAACTGTTATCAAGGCATATAAATATATATATATAAAAAAAATGTATTTTTCCCTGTTTCTACATTTTGTTTTCCTTAATAGGGGTAGGGAGTAGAAGTTGGAGGAGGGCAGATTACAACTGATAATTTTATGAGCATCTTTTATTTACAAAGCTGTTATCAGTGGAGTCAAGCTGCTGTTAATAACATAGTCACACAGCAGTCACTTAAAAAGTTTGCTCACACATTAACTCATGGGACAATACCTGGGAGATGAATACCAGCTGCATACTCTGAAGCAATGGGTTGGACTCAGGTAGGCTAGGCTGGACGTAGAAGCCACCAGTGGCTTCTGGGGTAGGTATTCATAAAGTCCGTAAGCCAGTCCTTTATTTCATCAATTGTATATGTAATCCTGTAGTCTTTATATATATATGGATGCCACCACCCTCTTGAACATGGTCAGAGCTACACAACCTGTTGTTGGTACTGGGTGTGCTGTGGCCCTCTAGGGATTCAGCAGGCTCTCAGTGTCCTCATATTATTGGTACATGCAGAATCAATAGGTCTGCTACCCTGCAAAATTTATCGGTCCTTGGGAAACTTTCACGCACTAACTTCTCAGAATATATTTTTCCTAGGAAGGCTTTTCCATCCAAATACATAGCAACCCATTCACAGGAAATTCACACCAATGAGGCCTTTTGGCATCACCACTTTGCCCATCTTTATCAGAGTTCATTTTATAGTATTATCAATTTACATGATCACTGGCACTTCATTAGCTCTAAAATCATTACATTTACTTGTAAGCATAAGCTTCTTATGCGACACTATGACTGTGATTATCATGATTAATACAGCAATACATACAAATGTAATTAAGCGTAGTGCAAGGTACAGTAAGAGATGCAGAGTAAAATTTCACTTTGGGTTCCATTCTTTGAAAGTACATCCCTGATGTCTCCCCATGAAACACTGATAATGGTAAGATGTTTCCAAGTCTTCATATAATTGTTCTGTTAGCCAATATGTTCTCTTTTCTCTATTCATGTGCATAAGATTATATGTACAATAGATCTCCAGTTCTTTTATACAAGTACATCTTACCCTGGTGTTAGATATCATGATATCATCATCCTGTAACTTAGCACAGGTAAATTACTGGTCATTACTGGCCATGATAGTATATGATAATGATTATCAAAACATTCTCGTGCAGCTCTCATTGTTCGATATTGATGACTGAAAAGTCTCAGCTAAGCAAAACTGCTTTCAGAGCAAGATCTGATTTAAATGTTTTAAACAAACATTCCCAGATCATTTTGTTCCAAAATACAGGAATTGACACCTTTACAAACAAAAAATAACACCATCTTTATGTCGTGGTTTAACCTCAGTTGGCAACTAAGCACCACGCAGCCGCTCGCTCACTCCCCCCCCTCCCGATGAGATGGGGGAGAGAATTGGAAAAGCATGTGAGAAAATCTTGTGGGTTGAGATAAAAACAGTTTAATAATTGAAATAAAATGATAATGATAATAATATGATAATAGTAATAATACAC
>NW_008824862.1:369531-370679 GCF_000699105.1 Pygoscelis adeliae
GCCAGCTTTCCCCAGTTTATGTACTGAGCATGACGTCACATGGTATGGAATGTCCCTTTGGCCAGTTTGGCTGTGCCCCCTCCCAGCTTCCTGTGCACCTGCAGCCTTCTCAGTCGGTAGAGCATGGAAAACTAGAAAGTCCTTGGCCAGTGTAAGCACTACCTAGCAACAACTAAAACATCGGTGCCTTATCAATTTTGTTCCCATCCTAAATCCAAAACACAGCACTGATACCAGAACGCCCAGGTCACAAAGGGATGAAAACATGGTGGGAGGTAAATTTTTAAATTAAACTTTAATCTGTATGGCTTAGGTTTTAGGAATGAATGAAGGCTTATTACAGTCCAGCCACATACAACCACGTCTGGGCAGCTATCCAGAAGTACAGACTGAAGTTTGATTCTGAAACGCAAATCTTAAATTCTTATGTTATATGTAGGTAAATATTTTTTCAACTTAGTTGCTTATGACTTACCTGATTCTTACGCTATACAATTTATAGATTATGTAATTGCATTAAGTTAAAGAGATGCTTTGTAACTGCTCTCCTTACACTGACTGAGTAAAAACAAAGATGTAAAGTAAGGATTTGCTTGTTAAATATGATGACCTTGCACCAGGCAGTCAGAAGAGCACCTTACACCCTGTGCAGCAGCCAGCAGTTGTCTTCCCTAAACTCCCCACTATTGATTTTAAATCTGTGGAAAGTAAGCTTTTTATCAATTCTATCCCACCGTTCCTAATGCCTTCCCAAAGAGAGTGATGTTTTCTGAGTGTTCAGGTCTGGACATATTGCCACAAAAAAAAACCCCTAACATTTCAGAAGAAGCCAAAATACTATTTTGATTACATTGTTTGGCTTACATATTTTTCATTTATTCTTTTATTGTTTCTATCATGCACAGCCGTGTGTGATAAGCAATTACAAAAGATCCTTTATGAAATTGCATTATGTTGTGTTATGCTTTGTGCTATATGTAACCCAAGGCGTTTATCTCCAAAAAGTCAAATCAGTTAAAATATGTGATGGTTGGAGGATAATAAGACCTAGTCAATACAACTATTTGACATTCAAACTGTTAGGCCAGATTTTCAAGGTAATATGAAATGTAATAGATTCTTTGCTTGCTTGGTTTTTCTTTTTTTTT
>NW_008824862.1:375646-380347 GCF_000699105.1 Pygoscelis adeliae
ACAGTTTAATAATTGAAATAAAATAAAATACTAATAATAATAACAATAGTAATAATATAAGAAGAATATACAAAGCAAGTGATGCACAATGCAATTGCTCACCACCTGCCGACCAATGCCCAGCCAGTCCCCGAGCAGTGCCTCCCCCCAGCCAGCTTTCCCCAGTTTATGTACTGAGCATGACGTCACATGGTATGGAATGTCCCTTTGGCCAGTTTGGCTGTGCCCCCTCCCAGCTTCCTGTGCACCTGCAGCCTTCTCAGTCGGTAGAGCATGGAAAACTAGAAAGTCCTTGGCCAGTGTAAGCACTACCTAGCAACAACTAAAACATCGGTGCCTTATCAATTTTGTTCCCATCCTAAATCCAAAACACAGCACTGTACCAGCTACTAGGAAGGAAATTAACTCTATCCCTGCTGAAACCAGGACACTTTAAAAAACCAACACGTTTTCACATAAAACAACATTTTACAAGAATTGCATTACTAGAGTCAATGACTGTAGCTGCTTTGTATGTTACAGAATGACCTAGAAATAACATTTTACATCAGAGGAAACAGGCCTGTGCAGTATCAAAACAGATAGGCCCATATTCATCTCCTCTATCTTAAGGCCAGCAGTGGCTAATCTTTTTGGTCACTGGTGCCAAAATTACTTAAGGAACACTGTAGTTTATTGCTGTTTATGCCAGTCCAAATCTATGTCACTGCCAAAGTTGGTACTATTGTGGAGGGATCACCATCACTGCTGTACTCATTTATGAGGTTTTTAATGAAGAAATTTAATTATGCTATATTCATTACAGTAATATATCCCTTCCTGTATTAATTTCTTTCAGGAGACGCCTATGTCTTACCTTTGACTGTATAAAGAACTTGGTATATTTAGTATGTAAACAAATTTAAAAAAAATCATATGGAAACATCTTGAATTTGTTTACACGTTCTCTTACAAATTGAGAGTAAGATTTTTTTTTTCCACTGTGAGCGCATGATCTACTCATTTGTTAGTAAGAATGTTCTACTGCAGTATGTTGTACAGCATAAGCCAATTTTAACTCTGATTATGAAGAAGAGTTTAGCTGGTATTGCCCCAGGCCAATGCTTTTAATTTTTCATGATTGATGCCCTGAGGTAGTATATCTATTTTATATTATATGAGTTTGGTCAGTAGTTAATGAAGCTGAAAAGTTAATGTGTAGGTAGGACTATCACACTATTACCTGCTAATTATAATAAAGCAGAGAAAGTTCTGCAATACAGGATCAGTCAAAAAGAGTGTGTCTGATTTGTTTTCTTGACAAAGGAGAAAGCAATACAAGAGAATCAACAAGTCATCTTATTTGATGCTAAGTCATTCAGGAAATTTGTTAAGCATTTTGGAGAAGTGAGACCCAGTGATCTAAGAAGGAGCAGTAGACATAGTTCTTCATTTATACAGTACAAATGCATTGTGTTTCAGTCTTCTATCTTGTCGTAAAAGAAAGGCTCACTTATGTAGCACCTAGAAGAACTCTAATTCTCTGAATGTTTTTTTTTTTTTCTTCGTGTTTTGGATAAGGAATCTCTTAGAAAGGGACCAGTTGCAATGATGGTAAGCAGCACAGCTGAGCAGAATCAGTAATTCCCCCATGTATAACTAAGAAATGTGTAAGAAAATCTATGCAATCTGTTAATTCAACTAAGAACTAAGGGAAAAAATAGTATACCTAATACAAATTGTCTCTTAAGTATAGCTGATCTGTATATGCGATATGGGAATATTTCTGAACTCATTGGTCTTTGAAAATTAATTTGAACTACATTCATTCTTTTCTCTTTCATGGTTCCTGTCCACCAATATTCACATGCGTTTGCCTTACTAGATTTTTTTAACTCAGTATGTTAACTGTTTATTAGCAATGCATGTTTTGTAGTATCAATTCAACTATAGTTTTAATGGGGTATATAGATGTGGGTGATCACAAAGTTCAGTGTTAACTTTAACTGCATTTTGAGAGCAACATGCAGTCTAGGGATGAACAATACTTCTTAAAATATTATAATCTGTGTGCAGACAGTTAAGCAGAAAATGTGTATTTTGTTGAATTAGTTTTTCATTGCAAATTATTCAGCAAGAGTCTAATATTTACATTAACCTTTCTCTTCCTTTTTGTCTTTTTTTTTTTTTTTTTTTTAAACAGCATTGCTTTGGATTTGAAGCATTTACTATGTAGTGCTGAGGTAGCTTAATAAATTATTGACTGTTTACATCCAACTGAAATTTGTTCCCAAGGTATTCTGAAGCTGTAGACACCAGGAAAAACTAAAGAAACAGAATAAGAAACAGTATATATTTCAGGTACATGTTTTAAAATAAGAAAATTACATTTTAATTTAATTTAATTTTTAAATTAAATCTTCTGATTCTTGAAAAAAAATAGATGTATTCAAGGTATTATATAACAAATAATACCTTACTAAGACACTTGTCACTCCTTTCCTCCAAAATGGTTATATGGAATATCCTTTCCTTGACCTGAATTATATGCCATGTACATTAACTTATTTTTTTGTTTTTGGTTTTGTTTTATTTTGTTTTGTTTTTAAACACAGTGAATACAGAAAAATGATTCAGACTTTTCCCACAAATTAATTTTTCATTTTTAAATTGGAGTAGTCACACCAAGATTGCAATTTGCAGAGTTACTGTCATTCGTTCAGAGAGCAGACTTCCCATGTGGACTTCTATCCAGACAAAAACACCTTGAATTAAAAAGTCAGTGTTCAAAAATGAGTTTTAGTAAAGGAATTACTTGCAGAGAGAAGACACTAACAAAAATTACATCTGTAGCCAATCTGCTAGCAGATAAAAGGAAAGATTTGTTCCATAACATATAATGAGTTAATATTCAGTCTCCTGTATTAACATGAGCTTAATTATACTTCTTTACTCAATATGAGTAATAACTACATCTATTTTAAGAACCAAATGAGTTTCAACTCAGTGCAAGCCAGTTACTCTTCTTGTTTGTCATGTTCACTGAATTGAAACTAAAGCAAGTTGAACTGAATTTTTCCATTTCCAGTTTAGGAGTTTTATTGAAAGAAAACAGAATGAAGAGTTATGTTTGTACACTACTTGTGAAACTGGGAAGGAAGGTATTTTATTCTCACTTTTTATTTAATTTTAGGTTTTAAAATCTCAGTAAACTGTAGAAAACTAATTTATTCTTTCTCCCTGATGGACTTAACTCCCCCCAACCCACCCCACCGCACTGATGCTGTAACTGGTTGTTCTCTCTGTCTTGGTGTCTTAGGACCAAGAGATGGGGTTGGAATCAGATCCACACCTCACTGCCACTGGTCCATAGTTAATCTAACATTCAGCCATCTCTCTCTCTCTGTGTACATGGGATTGCACAGAATCCAAGATACAAAGTGGTAGGGTATTTCTTTTAACATATATTTATGTTTTTGTATCTAGACACACACAAAATACACCTATCCTCTTTATTATGATATATATATAGGTGTAATGTAAAGCAAGAATTGATTCCATACAAAATCTTTCAATCTGATGACCCTGAAATGACTTGTAGTAAACTCGTTAGAGCATGATAATCTAAGATGTAAATTCAATTTCCTTCAAGGAGATGAAGAAGTCTATCTGATTCGTTAGCAATGAAGACTAACTTTGTTAGTAGTGCACCACTGTTTGGCAAGTGAGCAGTGATGGTACTGTTACTACTGGTACCTTGTATCTGTCATTTTTTTTTACTTTTTCTCCCCCCTCCTCCCCCCCCCCCCCCCCCCCGATGCAAAAAACATTAAGGTCTGCTGGAAAAGGCTTTGGGGCTAGAAAGTTGATTTTTCTCCACTTTTATCAAACCTTTCAGAATGACCTCAAAATAAATGGTGTTTAACATAAACCCACTAAAATTAGTAATTGAACTTGAAAGTTTCCTACATTAAGAACCAGAATCTTTGCAGTTCTGGAAATGCGTAAATATTGGAAATACACAATTGCTCAGCGTGGTTAGTAACAAAAATACAGTGCACAGTCTTGTACTTCTTACTGAGGTCAAAGTCATTCCAAGTCATTGAAGACTTGAGACACTGTTGATTTTGAACTTGGAAAAGCAGGCCAACCTTTTTTCTGGGATGGCTGTGATGTCTGCCTGACACGATCCCCCTCTTTGTGTGCTGCAATGGTATTGTGTTCCCAGAGATGTAAAAAGGGAATGGGTAGCAAGTATAATTGTGAAAGAACGTGTTTGAGTGGACCACAACACTAATTTTACAAAGTGCCTGGATGTTGGCTTCAGGCATTGTTTTGGCTTACCATCATCTTCACTGTCAAAAGAAAGGTAGGAATGGCTGATACGTGATACAAGGACAGAACTGCTGCCAGGCTGCATTCACACTTGTCTGCTGTCATTTGTGATTTAGTGAGACAGTGATTAGTACATTTACAACACACCTCCTGCATTTAGCACACCCACCGGCTGGGTCTGAATATATCGCATTCTATATGAGCCAGTTCGCTGATGTTAGAAAGCATGACTGCTAGAAAGGCAATGAGTGACATTTATGCAAAGGCGTTGACAGAATTTACTGTGACCTGTTTAAGTGGTAATAGGTGAGAAACCATTTTCTTAAAGTTATGTATGTTTAATAATAAGGTCTTATACTGTCTGGTAAGAATTACAGTGCATCTTTC
>NW_008824862.1:380374-413413 GCF_000699105.1 Pygoscelis adeliae
ATCAGTTTTACAGGATTAGAAGGATAAAAGGGAAAACCAGATACCTGCATAGATGGGCAACAACTTTTTTCATATATACATTTGTTTTAATTTATTTATCTTTATGAACATAAGAAACAGGTGTTTTCTGTGCCTTTGAAATAAAGGTTTTTAATTTCTTCAGTCTATCATTAACAATGCTTTCTCCTCCTTATCCTCCTTTAGTGGAGTGCATGCATAGAATGTACATTCTTGGGGGTATTTACAAAACCAGACTGATGTTGGTTTCCTGTAGGATCATATGGTAGGATCATATGGGGGGGGGGAACAACTTCAGAACATTTAAAGTCACCCTGATTGAAAAAATATACATAAATTTCACCAGTTCTCTCTCTAGACAGGAAGCAGATGCATACATACATTATTCTTCCACTTCTCTCCATTCCCATCTTTACCTCTTAAAGTCAGTGTGAACATTGAAACTTTGTAATGCACCATACAGGTTACATAGTTTGGACAGTCCAGAACCCACAGAGAACAGGGGAGTTTAAATAAGGATGTACATGAAAAGTGGCTTTATGCTGTGTTGTACAGCTAACGCTAAGACAAGTAAACAGGTATAAATTAAAATAGGGAGTTATAATTGTAGTATGTTTGATATTTCTGGTTTGATAGTTCTGGTTCTTAATTTGAAAATAAAAATAGTCTTCTGTATTTGAATAATAAGACATTTTAGGAAAAAAACTGATATAAGTTTATATATACTTCAAAGTCAGTAACTACAGTGAATGGATACAGGGATAGATTTTCAATCACAATAAACTATTTTGCATCTTTGGTGCACATCTATCCTAAACTTACTACTTTACTTCCTGGTTAAATCAGCAAAAGCTTGCATTTACTTCAGTGGGAGCTGGATCAGGACCACAGTTAATTACTAACAGCATTTAATATTCTGTAATTTGACCTTAATGTATTAATATAGATATGCAGATATGCACGTAAAACTATTAGTGCTAGTTTTAGTTTAAATGTGCTGTGGTACCTCAGGGGCACTGTACAAATTTGCTAAAGAATCAAGAACTATTTTATTCAGGAGCTAAATCTTGAATTAATGTTTAATGAGAAATTTAACCTTGTTCTTCCATGTTATGGAACATCTCTTAAGAGAACTTGCAGTACAGCAGGAAACCAGGGAAAAATTTATATTTCTCATTCTTTGGAAGAGCTAGGGAACAGTTCAGTACATGGATTACAGCTCTATGTCTGGTAATTGATATGACATTTTAAAAATTCTTATTCATGAAGCATGAATGAAAATTAATTTTTGTCTTAAAATGGGAGACTTTTTTTTGATGTACATAAAAAACCCCACACCTTGAAACACAAGTTTTGAAATTCTCTGCTACTAGTAAAACATATATTCATTATATATCCACACACTAAAGAAACACTGGATTTAGATGACTAAATTTAAAAGTCAGTTTAGCACTGACTAGCTTGAAAACTGCATTTTCCTTTGCATGCAAATGGTGTCCTCATAGTTGTGTCATGAGTTCTCTTATTTCTGCAGCTATTTGGAAGTCCTAAGCGTAGCTACTCAGTTATACTGGTAGTATGGTAACACTTCCCTTTACTCTGGAAAAGCAAATGTGGCAATGGCATTTTATTCTTATGCTGAAAAAAATAAATTAAGTATTTGTGCATTAGACGGCAACAAAAAGTGAAGACATTGAGGGGACATCTGCAGTTATTCCGTCTATGGAGTGTGTTTCTGAATTAAAATACTGTCCTAGTTTAATGATGCTGGATTTGCTGTGTGTCTGTGCACTGCATATACCTCTTTCTATGTGACACTGTGAAAGCACAAAATGCTAGCCTGAGGTCAAGTTATTAAATAAGCATTGAGGTACTTAATCTGTACAAAGACCATGGTTGAAGAAGGTACATCTGCAAGTTCTGATTCCTGATGAAGACAACCTGAACACATACTCATGCTATCTTTGATGTTAAAGGAGTAAAAGTGAAAAAGAAATGCTTCACTGTATGCCTTGAGTAGAATTATTTAAATTGGGATTCACATTTTTGTATGCAACCTTTATTCATTTATATTTAAAGTTTAAAGCCCCTACTTGGTTTTTAGGTTTTTTGATACTGAGTTAAAATTGCCAAAGTCTAATAACCTTTATGGAACAGGATGCTTTCCATACATGACAGTATGAAAGTTTAACAAAGAATGGATAGGTTAATCTAGTCCTGATTAAGTCCTCTGCATGAAATCCTAACTTTACTGAAGAGATGGTGTATCATTGTGTCAGGTTTCATGCTTTGATTCCCTCTTTTCAGAGCATTGCATTCTAAGTATTTCTTGTTATTTCTGGAACCATGAGCTGAAATTCTGCAGTTCTGATATGTTTCAGATAAGGCTGGAGAAGAGACATTGGGCTCATAGGTATGTACGATATACCTATTGTACATATTATTGTACATATCGTACAATATCGTAGATATTCATGGCAAAAGCAACTTTGGTGATTTTAGCATGAAATGTCCAATTTAAATATATCACTGCCTCAGCTTCATGAATTGTCTTCCATCCAGTAAAGCCAAGAAGTAGAAGCTATGCTTGTACCGCAGAACCTCAGTGCTAATCTGAAGTCTTTCTTCACTTGCTAATGGAGATAGATTTAAGTGTGCAACAGCCATGTGACATTCCAATTCCAGCACTGAGTTGGTGAGAAATTTTAAGAGAGAAGATGTTGTTAGGGATAATAATGTTTTTAACTATTTTGGAAAGATATACCAAAACTTACCTGACTTTGTCCTGAAGTCAACCCACCCCTAACTAAGGTGGTTAGTGTCTATCCACTTAGATTTATGTGACAGGTGCATGTATTCTTGTACTGTAAAGAAATATGAGACAATTTTTACTCAAATATTTGAGAAGTAAACACAAGTTTTTCACTGTTAAAGATGGCTATAAGTTCCCAAACCAATATTTGGATCAGTATTTGTATTTTGCTCCTCAGATACTCTGGAATACTAGAACTGGAGTGCAGTCTGATTCTGAATATATTTAATGAGATTTATAAAACTTTTTTTTTCCTGAGTTCCTTTGTATTTTCAGTCTTATCACCAAAAAATTACACTTATTTTTAACTTTTGCATAGGAAAAAAAATATTCAGTGTTTGCAGTCTTGAGTACTAGCTCAAGTGTCATTGTCTTATTTTGCAGAATTGGATCTAAATGTTACGCATTTTCTCTGTAACTACAGTAGGTTAACAGTTGGATGTGCACCTTGCCTAGGCATTGTTCCATTACTCATGTGTCAGTGCCTCTTTTTATAGGTTTTGCTCTGCTTTTTGTCTGCAATTCAAGAATGGATCTCTGTCCAAGTAGCTCTGCATGTATTTAAATGCCTTCATAACTGACACTGCAATGTGCTCTGTTTGCATGTTATACATGTTCTATATAATGATAAAATACTTTGTGTGAATTTTACTTCAATTGTAAGAATCCTGTAAATTCTGTTCGCTTTACCACATATCTGTTGGAGGTTTGGACTTTGGAAAAATACCTAAATTTCAACTCAGTAACTTCTTGTTTTTCAGAATGATCATTTAAAGATCTTGAAACTCAGGCTCTGCCTCAGTTGTGTGTTAAGAAATTCAGAAAGTCCTTGAGTGTGCAGTATTTCTGACGACTCTGAGTCTATCTTGTTTCTAGAAATCACGTGGAAAAAACACATTACAGTCTTCCAGTTCAGTCACTGTTTAGTAATAAGTGGAATAATTCAAAAAAATTCAAAGCAATTTTCCACGAAGAATAACATTCTTAAATGAATATCATTACTGACTTGTCAGCTTGTTTTGCTGTAGGCATCAATCTTCAGGGTGCTTCAGAGTGTCCCAGAGAAAGGGAGAACAGAATGCATTCCTTTTATTTTCACTGGCAGGTTATTCTAAATAGAAGTAGCAACATTTGTTCAAGATGGGTGAAGAGAAGCTAAATAGCTGGGCTAAGAAGACCTGAACTGTGGGGTAGGCACAGTACATAGATGTTGAAAATTTGGGGTTCAATTTCAATTTAAGAAAGCATGAATCAAAGCGTGTCTCATTTTACAGCACAGCTGAGTAGGAGAGGAGATCTGGAACACAACCACACAACTGAAGTGATCAATAACAGCAATTAACAGCAAGTGTTTTATGGCAATTTGAAATGTTGCTTCACTTTCTGGAAGTGAAATGAAATTGATCTTCTTCTGCCTTTTACTTCACCTTGCCTAGTTTTAACTTCCTTGTAAATGGTTCACAGCAAGAGAGAATTGCCTCTAAGATAACTTGTCCTCCCAATAATTTTGTTGCCTTATTTATTTTAGTGCTTCAACTACTTTTATAGACTGTCTCTTCTACTCTCTTTGGTCCTCCTTATTCATCCAGAGATTTCTGTGATGCTTGTTTTTGGTCCCCAAATACAGCCTCATGGTTCAAATCTTTAATGTTCACTACAGCAGCAATTAAATGTGCCTTTCTTGAAGCTTGTGTCTTATTTCAAATTTTTACAAGAATTATCATGTCAGGATTATCCACATGCTGCAGAATAAAATATAATAAATGGAAAAAGATAGTGACTGGGACTACTTCATGCCATCAAGAAGAAAAACAGTTAAAGACTTTACAGTGAAAATGCCCTGCAATATTTCAAACTTAACACTTCAGATTATGAACTGTTTAACTGGTCTCAGTGCTGAGAGCAGTTAAGGAAATGGTCTTTCAGACAGGCAAAAGGCATCCCAGGCAGGTCTCCTTAGCTCAAAGGCAGACCAGGAAAGGAGACTGAAGGAAAAAGAAAGGAAACTGTTGTTCACACAGTTAATTGGTGTCATAGTTTTTATTGTTTGTTGTGTTGTAAATCCAGGTGCTTTTAGGTTTTTATAGAAGAACCTTATAGCACACTTCTGGTGGTATATAGGTCTAATGGAGAGGCTGGATGCAGGATAGCTGCTGGTTTTCAGTGCAGCAGTTAAGAATTGTAACTGATGGAATTGCCTTTTGGTTTCGCAAACTCACTGAATGGAGTCTTGGGTAAGTCTCTGAGATTTGTTGCATTTGGTGTAGTTATAAGAGAATAGCTGTCTGCCAGATATACCTGCAGTTTGCTCCAGAAATAGTTTCTCGTTATCTTCATTGTGGATTTCATACCAGGTCAGTTGTAGCTGACAAAGTCACAGATTACCAAGATGAATTGCTGATATCCCGTGGACTCAGGATTTGTTGATGGGGAATATATTCAGATTTGGGAGCACTAGGGATCGCTGTGAAATGTAGACTCTCTTCAGAGACCTGCCCACCACATCATCTGTAATTGCACGAATATTTCCAGTTCTCTTTGCTTTTGCTTACTGAAGACATCTCCTCATTGTGTAAGACAATCCAAAATTAGCTGGGCTCTGTGCATGTGAAAGAAAGAATAAGCTTTGGCTTTTTCTAATGTAACTGTAATTTTCTTGGAGTTCTTAAGTAAAAATATACAAGCATGGAGGTAGGAAAGGTGCAGTGTTTAGCAAGACAACATGAATTTTGTTTTTCCTCTGAACTGCAAGATTTTATTTTTTTTTTAATTTATTTTGGGCGCTCATTTAAATTTTAGTCTAGTCTTCAGTACTGTGGCATTAACTGTACACTGTATAGTTTAACAGACAATTAGAGTAATATGGAAAGTTGTTGGATATGGATATATCCCACTGATAGGTAAATTTTCTGGATTTCCTGACTATGCTTAATGTATTTACCCGTACTTGGCTGCTTCTTCCATTTTCGGAGGGGGGCGGGGGGGAAGTTCTTTTTTAAAAACAGGAAAATAAAGATGAAAAAATTACTAACCCCCTGCCCCCAACAATTTTAACTTAGTTATGTCAGTTACAACTCTAATGAAAAACAGATGAAGAGGAGAATACATGTTTGAAAAGGTAATGGATTGTGGAAGTTTACATAGTTTTTGCATTTCCTTTTTATGAAGGCATATTTATACAAGACTTAGTCTTGTATAAATATTAGGTTTAATAGGAAAGGAGGTTTATTTGATTTGGCAAGTTGTGCTGTGTTTTTTCCTGACATTTATGTGTTGGGTTTTGTGTGTTGCTTTTTTTTTTTTTTTATTAATGACTCATCAACAGTCTATCAGGACAAGAAGATTGCAGAGATTTGTGATGTTGGCAAAAATGGAAAGGTCTCTAGTAAGTGCTTGAAATGCTTTATTTGATGTTGCTGGTTGATGTTCCTCAAAACTTTGTGAGTATTAGTATATTATCAAACTTAACTGTTATTCAATAAGCTTTTATAAGAATTAGGACTTCAGAGCTCAAGTTTCAAGTTTTAAAACTTTTTTGTGGTAATTTAATATCAATATAGTGCAGTCTCTGATATGCTCCTCTTCAAATTCTGTCATCAACAGACAACTCAGTTATTTTTAGTCTAGATTTTTTTGGTTTTATTTCACTAACAGTGCAGATCTCTTTATTTTTCCTCTATACGTGTTCAAATAATAACTAAAATTGTATTTACAATTACTTTTTATGATCACTAATTGTCTCTTTTTATCTGTGACCAGGGCTTACTATTCTCCCTTCTGTACTAATATTTCACCTAAGCTTTAAAAGTTTTAAAGATTTTTTTTTTTTTAAAGTCAAGTCAGGTTTTATAGTATTAAATCAAGAAATTGACCTGACAATTAAATTCATCTTCCATTCTGTGCATTTCCAGGGGAAAATTGGGATAATCTTGCTCATTATAAATTACTGACATTTTCAATTTTATATTCAAGACTAAGCTATCATTCTGTTGCCATTAGTCTACTCTCCCTTTAATCCAGTGATGATGCCATGAGACACTCCTATTCTCTAATCTCTCCTGGTAATTTCTTCCTTTTTTCTCAGTCTCATGAGCCAATCTATGCATTTACATGACTGCTCAGTGAATTAAATTGAGATTAACTGATGGGAGTTAAGATAAACTTCCCCCCCCCCCCCCCCCCCCCTTCTGTGTACAAAAGAAAAGGTTGCCATATTAATTTTAGACCAAGTTTTGCCTAAACCTGCCCAGTCTGGTTTATCATGTATGTATCACACATACTTACATCAGCTTAAATGAGGGAGCACTTTAAGGGAGCATTATAAAGTTCAGATTGATATAGGAGAAGGAATGGCAGCTATGCTGGTTGACATCAGTTTAAACTGATCAGATGATACTTGCAATAAAATATATTGCAATTAATTCATTTCAGGATATTACAGACCTTTAAGTAGTACCTTTCATACCAAAGGATCCTAAAACTGTCACATAAAGGTGTTACATTATCTACTCTCTGTAATAAAATGCAGTAAAGCAGAGGGAAAATATAATGATGTAATTTGTTAAACCAATTAATAATATATAGTAATAGATAATACTTCAGAAGCTGATTATGATTTTCATGTCTAATTAAAAGTTTAATCTCTTTGGAACAAGAGATTTTAATCCAAACACTAATATTGGTATTCAGTAGCTTACTGTAAGGTGAAATGATGGCTGCTTGAAAGAGAAACGTAGAATGGGCAGTGCCTTCACAGCCCCTACATAATAAGAAATTGCACAGTTTGGACATAGACCTTTTAGTATCCAGTTTAGAAACAGGCACTTCATCTAAGCTTAGACTTTGTTTGATGTCACATTAGTATGACAGCTGAAGAGACCACAGCCAGTAAATACAGAGGTTCTTCTCAGCACAGTTTTATAAAAACTCAGTACGTATTGTCAGCTGAGCTGTATGAAGAATCCCAAGCAAGAAAGAATGACAAAGGTGGTTTTGAGGAGGAAGAGAAGTCAAAAGGGTGTTGGATGGTGGATGAGAGTTTCACATATTGGAAAGAAATCAGTTATTATAAAAACATGGACTTTAGCTGTTGCAGTATTTCCCTGGTTAAAGAATGAGAATTATTTCACAAATGGCTTCTTTATATTCATTTATGGAAAAGAAAACTAATAAATGTATTATGGGTGCCCACACTGTTGCTTTAACTCAATGAAAGTGAAATTGTTAATGCTGGGAAGTGATGGCTTCCCTGTGAGCATCCTGGCATTTGGGAAGTTTTCTGATGTGACTTCAATTCACTTGGCCTTCTGTCTCAGAACTGAACCTCCCACTAACAGTGGCTGTTGGGAGTGCCACATGTGAAAGATGGTCTCCTCAGGTAAATAAACACTGTGCAGGGAATAAGCTGAAGACACAGAAGTGTTTCCTGTTGTGATATAATATGTAGGAAATGAAGCCAGCATGTATATTAAAACCTATCCCCTATATGCATGTAGGTCAATAAATTGCTTTTGCTTTATTTTTCCTTTTTTGTTTTGGAACTAGGGACACATACTTAATGTGTTGTATAAACTTGTTACTGAGGCACAGGCATTCAAGATAACCCATATTTTGAATTCATGCTGATGCAGAGAGGAGAATAAACAGCGCAATTTCAGAAAAACTATTAGCAGGTCACAAGCCTTGTTGATCAGCAGCTTACGGCACCAGCAATCAATAGGCTTCTTTATGGCTTCGTACTGGAAAGGCCAGTGAGGTTGTCCATCCTGAAGGCCATAATGGAAAACAGAAGTTAAGACAGTCTGAAAGGAACACTGTGTGGTGACACAGACTTTGGTGCCAGCCAGCACTCTCCCTAGGCTTTAAAATAAAACCTACCACAAAGATTAGACCAGGTGAAGACCTCTGGGGACTTTCTGTGTGCTGATGAAGCTGCTGCCTCAGCAGTCGTAAAGCAGCTGCACATCTATATAAGGAAAGAGCAGCCAGTAGATGTGCATGCTTACAGTGTGAGTATGATATTCCAGGTGGCTCTTCAGTTGTTAAGGAGGATGCATTAGCATCTTTCTCTGCGAAGAAGGTGTAACACATGTTTTCTGAAGTATTGTAGAATAAATTGTATTAAAATTGATGCCATATTAAAATTCATTTTGCCTAGTTTTAAGTGGAGCTGAATGATGGCAGTCCCCACTGAAGTCAACTTGAGTTTCTGACATCAGGACAGTATCAGTACTGCCAGAGAACCTTCCTGTCTCATTTTCTATTAATTTTGATATCTACTTTTTACTCTTTTAATTCTTTTTCTTATAATACTCTGTGTTGATGGTCTTGTCTGCTTGCTACACAAAAGGACTCTCTTCTATGTATGTAGCAGTGAATTGTTCATTTGCAAAGTAAAACAAAGAGTGGTCATTGAAATCTTACCAATTAAAGAAAGCAATTTAGAAATTATAAGGGAAGTTGCAGGTTAACATAAAACTTAAAAAATCCTGTTAGAAATATACTTGACCTGAAACAGTGGTTGCAGTTAACATTGTAGGGAAGTGAAAATGAAGCCATATTTTAAAGACATAGAACAAACTTGAAATTTTCTTGAAAGTAAATCATTTATCTTAACACTGAACACAGATATATGTTGGTAACTTTACTTAAAATGTCTATTTTTTGAACAATCGGTAATGGCTCACTCAGCAAACACCATACTGTATGTTAAAATGTGGAGGGTGACCAGTTGCTGTTCTTTCAAATCACAGACACAAAACTATTCTCCTTGCATGATAAATCAAAGAAAATATCATACCTTTTTTAATAGGAAGAACTCTGTAAGCTTTAATAGTCTTTAGCAATTTAGGTTACTTTAGTTTGTAACCTATATGGGTGAATTACGCAAGAAATTTATTCATGAGGGACTCAAACCACTTGCCTACTCAGATTAATCACTTAATTTCTTAAGGCCTGTTGGCATTAGCGTTAATGTGAGCATTGCGTGAGCAAAGGGTGTTCAGGCAGATTCCCATTACTTCAGTTGCCTCTTTGCAAAATGAGTGCAGTGTGTTGTTTCTCTGCATTGGGAAGCACTTATGGAAACTTATTGGACTATGACATCCCCAGAAAATACAATCCTTGAATTAATGAGTAAATACCTTTTTTAGGTGCCTGCATATTTTGACCACTGCGTATTTTGACCAATGAAGTGATAGCTGCTGTTTCTTTCAGCTCTCCATTTCAGTGACTGTTACTTGCTTGTTTCCAGTGAACTGAAATGTTGTGTTATTTTTAGTAAGTTCCTCCAACCTGAGTTAGTCTATTTTTATGATTATATTCTCATGGAAAAAAACAGTCTGTGGATGCTACAAGAAAGTTTACCATGATCACTGATCTTCACAAATAATAAACAGACTATAAAAAATAAACAGACCTTTTTTTCACTCTGCCATTAAAAATATTGGAAATATTATTTTTAATGAAGGATAAAGATGGCAGGTAGCAAAATCAGAAAGTTAATTGAAACACTGCCAGAAAACAGGCAGCTTTTATGCCTCAAAATAAATATGTTTATAGTATTTACCAAAAAAGGACTGGACTTAATCAGCGGCATAAGGTTTTCATAGTGTTTTAATAATTAGCATGTTTCTGACACTGTTGTGCCAAGAGATAACATGGGCCAGAGACCATTCCCAGCTGCCAGTCTGAACAAGGTCCCTCTAACTTTGTGGGTGTCAGGGAGAGCTCAGCCTTTTGGATACGAACAAGGCTGTTTCAGGGGCCTTTGTCCATTTTGTATATTAAGATAAATCCTCAGTGTCTCTCAAAAACCATGGCAGTATTTTGCTAACAATGGGCTGCTATCATCCTTATATCAGCCGTGAATGAAAATAGCTTTCAGGTGTATGGGAATAAACTAGGTGGTTGTTTGTTTGTTTGTTTATTTTTTAATCATACTAGGAAAGAACTGCTTGAACTTGATTTTGTTGATTGTGAAAGGCTGGTCTGTTGTTCAAGGGTTGCTGGTCTGTTTGGATTCCCTGATCAGCTGCTTTGGCTGTGCTGCCTAAAGCCAGGGCAGGGCTAAACTCAGCCGTGAGCTTCCTGAGAAGGTGGTGCTTCATTAGTGGAGGAAAAAGTCAAGGTTCATTTTCTTCCTTCTCTGGGCAAGCAGCATGGCACAGCTTGTGTCTGCACAACTATAGTCTTATCCCTCTGAGAACAGGGTGGGAGTTTATCCACCTGCCTATTGGAAACAGCTGCTGCTAAGCACTTGTCCAAACTGTGCAGAGTCAGTGTCAAGGAGGGACCTACCGAGCATGAATTAAAAATATGGTGAGAGGGGTGCCAGTAATCAAATAGTGTGGGCAGTTGCGTAGCGTTGCCCAGCCCTGTGCACTGGCCCTGTTTAGTTCACTGCTGCAGACGTAGCCACGCACTACATTTCAAAAGCAGAATTTTCTGGTAAGTAGATGAACTCAATTTCCATTCTTTTTGCACAGAAATATACAGTGTTCGCAACACTGAGAGAAGGAGAAACAGAGAGAGGGAGAAAGAGAAAACCAGTGCCCTGGCTCTCTTCTCTAATAAGCTGGTATCACATGTATGAATCAATATTAATGCTTTGTCTCTATAAACTAACATCATGAGGAGCACTTACTGTCTCATATGTTGCTATTTAGTCAGTCTATCAAACATTAATTTAGCTATACAATGAAAAATATTATTGGAGAACAATGCTTTTGTTTTTGGATAACACCAACCCTCGTTACGTTTGCAGCTATTCCTTCCTCTCTGTTTAATCTCAGATTCCTGAGATTCCTTTCTTTTGCCATCAAGAGCTTTTCATAGGGAAAATTTTTCTAGGTTTCATATTAAAAAGCAAAAGATAAAATTACCGGATTATTCAGAAACTGCAGGGTCTGGGGTTTGTTTGGGGTTTGGGTTGGGTTTTTTTGTTTGTTTTTTAATAAGGAGGCCAGATCTATTTTTTTTTTAGGATACAATTCTTGGTAATTTCTAAAAACTGAAAGTTTTGTGTGTATGAGGAAATAGGTAGATTCAGGTGATGTAAAACATATATAAAGAGAATATATTTTGTAACTTAGATCACGCACATTTGTTGGCTGTTGAAAGTCTTTGCATTATAGTTTTAGTGACTATGACAAAGAATTGTAAATGAAAAAAATGGTGTTAGATTTTTAAGAAGGCACTTCTGTACTTGCTCAGGGAATGTCTTTGCTAGTAAGATGTACTGATACTGCTTTCTGATACAAGTTTGAGTCTGAAATAAGAAATAAGTTTGACTGATAGGCAAATATTCACTGCATTCAACATTTGCCTCATTTGTCCTTGAGCAAGTGCTGCAGGTGTTTATTGCTGTTCCTTTCTAGTTGAGATTAATATTGATTTTAGATATAAAGTTAAGTAAAATTTTCTGCAGCATGCAGCTAAATAATCTGGTAATGAAAATTAATCATGAGCTTGCTTTGCTGTTACTCATAACTGGCAGTTTTAACAGAAATATTTCACTGCCATATTGAAATAAAAGCATCAAAAGTGACCAAATGTTTGGTTGTCCCAAGTAACTTAATCCTGCAACAACAAAGATATTTAATAAAACAGTGGTGTCATGCTTGTATAGCATCCCTTTTGAAGTTTTTTTCAAGTTTGTTTTGTATTGTAAGGGCATGACAAATGAAGTGAAAAATGCTGTTGACAGATCTCCCCAAGAAAATGTACGTCACATTACCTATCTAGGTACCTGTATAGTCTGTGTAGCATTGTAGATTAAGTGTTATAATTCTGGAGACATTTCATTGCTGGACAAAGAACAACATGGGTTCTGTTATATAGATACCATGAAATGCGAGTAACCTCTTGGGGATATATTGCAAAACTGGAGATAGGGTTTGTAGAGGGGTCATAAGCCAGTTGTTGGGGTTTTTTTTGTTTGTTCTCATGCAAGAATATCAAGCTGAAGATAAAACAATGAAAGGAAATAGAAAGTCTGTACTAGACAGCAGTCTAATATCTTTTTCAAGGTTGTATAGTTCTCCAGGTATGATATTCCAGTCCTCTGACAGTAACTCCTAAATATGTCATTTGCACTTTTCATTAAAACAGTCCTGCACTTTGAGGCAAGGTTAATGAAAAATACAAATCCCAATAGATGTCCTTGAGGTGCTCTAGTAGGAATTTTTCTCTAACCTTAATTTTCACCACTAACCCATTATTCTCTTCTTTTACCAGTTTCTTACTCATTTTACAATTCTTGCACTAAGTGACATATTCTCTCATTCAAGTAACAGTTTCTCATGCCATATTGTATCACAGGAATCACCGAAATATAGATAAGTGAGACCAACTGTATTTTTTCCACTTAAAAAAATCAATTGTCTTATCAAAGGAAGCTATCAGAGTAAAATAACACAATCTACTTTTGATGTACTAGTATACTATTTATTTCAGAATTCTGGAATGGAAAGAGGAGAGTCTTGATAATTTTAGTATTCTTTTAATCTTGAAAATGGTAGTTCCTGCTAATTCCTGTAACTCATGTTGTCAGCTTCATTAATTGCATTCAAACAGACCAGCTGCAGTCTAGTTTTTGGGTACATGTAGATGGCTTTTAATTTCTACTTTGCTGTCATTATTGATAAGCCTCAAGATTTTTCTCTGATTCTTTGTGGATGAAGGACACTTGTTTTTATTTTAGTTGCAAAATTCATCTCTGGTTTTGACAATGCTTATGTTAGACCTATGGTTTCTGATGCCAGAAATGCATTTTTTCAGATTAGTTGTGCAGTTAAGCTTTAATTCATTTAGTGTCTTTCTCCACAAGCACATAGTTGTTGCTTGAGATGTAAGGATGTTTGACTTAGAGATTGGGTCTACGTCCCTGGCAATGTTAGGCCCTTCAAACTCTCAAGACAGCTGTGGAATTATTTTCCATAATCAGGTCTTCTTTAGTGTCCTCATCAAAACCATTTATGAAATAATTTCCTATCGATTCAGTGGCTTCCAGGTAAATAAAATGTTTGCTGATGTTTTTGGAGACAAAGGGACTTCATCCTAGTTCTTACCGTTCGTGCAGTGATGTACTTCAGGAAATGGGATTTCCTGGGAAAGGTTAATACTCACTTACTAGAAACATTTCAAATACGTGTGTTGATTTTTAGTGTAACCATGAAAGCCTACAGCTGAGTCTAAAGCTATCTTAGTAAGATAATTAGTGCTGGGCCTGGTGCTCGGGCCCTACTTGCTTTGGCAGGTTTGCACTGTGCAGCTGTTTCAGCCTTCAGAACAGGTGGCTGCAACTCTGTGTGGCTGTGCTACCTCCTGCACCATGCAGGAGGGACGTGTGGGGAGACTACTCATTGATCCAATGCAAAAGTTTGCCGGGGAGGTCTTTCAAGAATTCAGCTGCCAGTAAAATGTGGGTTTTTTTCCCTCCCCCCCTTTTTTTTTTTCTTCTGAAGTTATTTTGACTCACTTGGACTCTTCTGTCCATATGACCTATTCTTATTTTTATAATCCATATGTTCTGTTCTTTTTTCTTAAAAATCTAATGATTTTTATAATCATTATTTACCTTTTGTCTTCCTTTCCTTGAGGAAATGAATATGATTCAATAACTATGCTGTAGTAACATCACCATTTCACCATGGTTTTTATTGTTGTTCTTGCTTTTTTTTCCTCCTCTTGTTTTTCCCCTTGTGTGTGTCCTGCACTAGTATTTCAAGCCCCTACATTATATTGTCTAAACTGCTGGTGAAAACAACCCTTTAGTTATTTCTTTCGACAATATCTTTTTTCTCAGAGAAATTCACTTCAATACTTTCCCTAAGTGTACCAGCG
This sequence comes from Pygoscelis adeliae, assembly GCF_000699105.1. NCBI lineage: Eukaryota > Metazoa > Chordata > Aves > Sphenisciformes > Spheniscidae > Pygoscelis > Pygoscelis adeliae. The sequence continues at coordinate 395,049 of NW_008824862.1, forward strand.
ACCTAAATCCTTCTTTCAGTATTTCTTCCTCAGTGCTGGCAATTAATCCAGTTCTAGATCCATTACTTTTCCCATTAAGCTTGTTAAACTGCCTTTTGACTTCTAGTGATTAAAACTAGATATTCAGATCATTTCAGACTCTGGCAAAATTTTTATCCTTATTTGTTGATTTAATGTTCTTACTACTCATAATTGTCTCAATCTTCGGTGGAACCTCTTTTGGTGGTTGCTTTCTGTTGGTTGACAAATTTTAGGTATTCTTCCCTGAGATTTCACTTCTTTGTTTTTTATATTGTGCACCTCATTTTTCTAGAAAGTACTAGAATTCCACCAAAGTTCACCTTTTATTTATTTTAGCAGCTTCTTTAGGTAAGCGTATTGATCTTTGATTTCTGTGTTTTGCTAGGAAAAGTGGGGGAATTTTCTCTGCTCCTTTAAGAATGCATTTTCTTATGACTGGGAACTGATTATATAATTTGTTTTAACTGAATATATGTACACATATATGTATATATTTATCCTTTAGGTAAATAGAGATTGCTTGCTAAGAGTGTTTAAAACACAGTTTAAAATTTTTAAAACAAAACTTTACCAAATTCATTCAATGATGACACTCTTTGTGCCAATGGTTAGTTGTTATGTATTATTAATCATTAATACTGCACGCACAAAATAATCTTTAGAAGTCATAATGTAAATCAACTGTGAGTATAGAATAGCACAGAGCTAATGGCTACAGTGCTTGATGGTGTTAGTCAAGGTGAGCAGACCTGAGAGGTTTTCGAGAAGTCTCAACTCAAGCCAGCTTCTCCTCTGTCTTCTCCTTCTTCCCTCTTCATGCCTGGTGGTTTTATGCTACTTGTCATGTTCCGCCTCCAAAGGAGATCTTAGCTGCTCCTTGTGCTGCGTATCTTGCTTTTGGTTTTGCCAGTCATTCCTCGTAAGTGTTTGGCAGGACGTCTTGCCTGTTTACACTCTTGTGCTTAGCTGCTTCTTAGTTCTTTATCTTGCAAATTCTGTCACTTGGCTGGCTCACATGCTTATCTCTGATTTCCCTTTGCTGGTCACATTAGTCACTTATGCAAAATGCTTGTACGTTTTGTGATTATGCTATCACAGTGTTACAAAATATTAACATACTGTCGTTGGTTGTACCATTTTACTGTGCTTATATTCCAGTTTAAGACACTGTTTTATTAATATTTCCCTGCTTAATACACTTATAATTTACAGGAGTCCTAGACCTTTTTTTTTATTTATTTTTTGAAATTATTTTTACACATTCCTAGTAGAGCACGTGCCCTTCTGCTGTCTGGATTTACTGTGTAGATTGTCCCATTGCTGCTTTTTAAACAGGATTTGCTTTTTCTGGGGCTGGTGTGAATCTGAGGACATTTCACTTCTGAGTATGTCTAAATGATCATATGGAGTGTTCTTTTACAGTTTCTTGGATATCATCCTTGTCCTGTATTGGATTCTTTTTTTACCACCTTTTTGGGACAACTCTTTCCTCTCTTCTCCTCAGTTCTTAGATCCCCATCTGAAATACTCTCACGATAAGATGATGTAATCGTATCTGGTATGTAGGCGCAATCAGGTTCAATTCCATTCAAAATAATTTTCATCAGGTATCCACTGAAGAAGAATGTATATATTGGAGACATAGGCGGCTTCTGCTCCAACTTTTGCCATTTTCTCAATTTTTAGGGCCACTTTTTCTCTCCCTCAGTAATCTTTCTCTGTTCTTCCAAGTCTTTTAAAAACAATAAAAATCAGCCCAGATATTCCAGCAAGCTTCCTGAGCACTCCTGTTTTGTCCTGTTCTGATTGTTGACCTGTCTAAAGCTCTCCACTGCGTCATTTCCGCACTATTTAAGATGTCAAGCTGACAGTATTGCCCACATAAAAGAAATATCTTGAAGGAGAGTTAAAAGGTAATGAATGTAGAATGTTACAGAGAGTTTTTGCTTTAGTAAACCTTTGACACTGAAGGTTTGAAAGATGGCAGTAAGTGCTTTGTACAAAGTCTTAATGCTAGAAGGGTACTGAGAATGTCTTCATGGGCCCTGCAGATAGAGCAGCTTGTATCCTGGCCTATTCAGTTCTCAGCTATGAAAGAAAGATCTCTAAATGAGACTTGAGTTCTAGAGTTGATTTAATAGATGATTCACTTTTGAGACGGTAGAAACGAAAACCCTACTAAAGCATTAGTAGATGTAGCTGTCAATAACTTTTTTTTTTGTCCTTGCTGACTTTTTCATAGTTTCACATGTGATATAGAATTGAGACCAGAAGCATTTGAAATATTTCGTGATTTATTCACAAGGTGACACCTTTGCTTTCTAGTCAAATCCCCTAATATGAACCTATATTAAAACATTAAACTACTGAATCATCTGCTGCTGAAACTAAGTTCACCCCATAGCTAATGCTGAGCGTGCTAGCAGTCCCTCCTACGGTAGGCACCCACATGCTTCAGTGCAGGCATGTGCTTACACACATTAGCGCATATGGAAGTGTTTGCTCAAAGTCACAGTGGCAGTCACATGAACACGTGATCAAAACCCAAGAGTCCTGACTTCCACTTGTGCTTGGTAACCACTAGACTCTTCCAATACATACAGGATGAAAACTCCCCACGTGGAAGTCACTGGGAGTTTTCCCATCCAGTTTCATGGAATCAAGAATTCAGCCATAATGTTTCATAAAACAAGAAAAGGAATATATATATTTATATTATACATATTATATTATGTGGCCTGTTAATAGCAATTGCAGCACTGCATTACAGGGCCACATGGTTAGAAGTGAAACTCACTAAAGGTAAATAAAGCTTATGGGCAGAAATGTGTAATTGTAATTTGCTACCAGGAAGTATCATTTGCTTCTGACCTTGGTTTACTAGCAGTTCTGGAATACATCACATTGCATTGCTTGATGAGTAAGTTTGCAAGATGACGAAAGTTGCTTTGCTTGTGAGAGGTAAGATTGGAGGTATTTTTTCTTTGAAAGTCTGTTAGTTTTTTTGCAGAACAAAAAAACTATTGTGTCCCCTGTACTATTAATCTCAATTACCTCTTGAATAATGTTAAACAATCCTGGAATGTGAGTTCTCTGTAATTAAGCTGTCTTCTCCAGAATTAGGTACTCCCTTTAAGATTAAGAACTCCAGGAGCAAAAATATCTTCAAATATGTATTACTTCAAAGCAAATGAAGAGGAAGTAGTTACAAAGTCTATCATTGTGTACATCCTCTCAGGCCATCTGTTGTTTTGTATATTTTATTGAACTCTGATATACCTAAGATAATCTTGTTGTGTGCCATACTCTCTAAGGGGCAAGTGCAGCTCACTCTAAAGTTGGAGATGTGCATTCTTCACCAGGGTGGGAGTTTGGACAGGCAGAGTGCAGAGCTGGCTGTAGGACTGAGCATATTATTCAGCTGAGTGATCAAGGGGAGATCAATCTAGTAAAGCAAGCTTGGTATGCTGATATCCCCTGGGTTTTTTGGTTGTGTCCCGCCACCCCCACCCCCCCAAGAAGTTCTTCTGTTCAAGCATTTCACTGTCATTTCTGAATCTTTTCTAGACAGTCTGGTGATACTCCACTTTCCAAAGCCATCCCCTGAAGAGGACATATTCTCTTCTAGTGATTTCATTTCACTATTCTTAACATACTCAGAATTGATCTCAACTGATGCATGCTAATGAAAGGTTTTCATGTTTTAGCTGCCTGTACACAAATCTAGTTTGAAAACATTACAGCATAGTTGAGTGGGACTTAGCAGCCTTAATATCATGCTAGATGTCCTGTGATATTTACCCATGGCCAGAAGACTGCTTCAGAAGGTCTATTGTAGAATCCAGTTTTATATCTGACTGTCTCATCTGGATGTCGTTAGATACTGGCTAAATATAGCTATCACCCACAACATTTCCTAGCTCTGAATATCTGTCTAAAAGAAGATAGTGGCTGACCACTAATGTCCATTTGCCCTTTCAACCAAACCTCTGTAATTTCTCATGTACTGACAGCTTTTTTCTATTATAATGCTTGTCAGAATTTGTTATCTATGTTTGGCTTATTCTTTATGCCATTGAGCTGAATGCTTGCAAGCCTAGAAAAATTTGGGCTCTTACAGATCACAACCAGTCTAATATCAGGTAATTAATTACACCGTATTGAGAAGAAAAGTTGGATCTTGGATTTCTAAGAAATAGTGTATAGGAGTAAGAAAAACTCCTGGGCAAATTTGAGATCTTAAGAAAATACACCAACCAAAATAAATAAGAAAAAAACCACAATAGCTTAATGTACTGTTTTCTGTTCTACTGAATGTGAATCCTGTAGCTTGGAGGAAACAAACTCTGAAACCAGAAGCAGAAAAGGTGACTCAATTAACAATGGCAACAGAAATAGAGGGCTAGTATAGCAATAATAATAATAAAGACTTCTACATATCTCAGTGTATAACCAGAACCTTAATACTAGGAAGAAACACATCAGGATCAGGCATACAAAGAACAACACTGCTGTCATTTCTACTGGAAGTATAATTCATAAAGTTATCAATGACAGTTTCTCTAAAACTAGCCAGACACCAATTATCCCAGTGGGATATTGAAAACAAATCTATCCTCTTGCTCTGTGACTGCAGGAGAATTGTTAAGAGCAAGGTAAGTGGAAGTGACCCAGAAAAATTTAGCAAAGGTGAAACCAGAGAATTTAGCAGTGAAGAAATTTCCTGATTCTGAAGAATCATGTGAAAACAGAACAGATAGGACTGTAAACCTTATAATATTTTTAAAGGGTACACTCAACAACACTATTTCTGGTGTATGGAAGAATGTTACAGGCTTATGCGCAAAAAGTCAGGTCATAAATGACACATCCCAAACGCTAACCAAGAATCAGCAGCCTATATCTGTAACTGGCTTACAAGGTGCAACATCTGTAGTGCTGGTTTTTTTGGTACTGTTTTCAGTAAAATCTAGCTGTTCCTGTTCGTAGTTCCTCTGGGGTGACTAGAGATCTAGGTTATTTTACAAGGAGGCAAATGGGGAGCAATAAAAATTATATAATGTGGAGACATTTCTGCAACTCCTACTAATACGTTGACCCAAACACTTGTTCAAGGATTTTGGGGTATATTTGAGGACTTTCCTGTCAAAAGCAAGAACACTTCCTGACTTGGGAGATGATATCTTGTAAGGAAAAAGAAAACACCTGAGTGTGGAACAGAGGTCTAAGTTTGCTTGTGGTTTTCATGTTTCTTATCATGAATGATTCATCAGTATTTTAAAGTGAACAGTGCATTTAAGAAAGCTAACAAAGGTTCTCTGTAAATGAAGTTCAAATGCAACTACGTTTTACTGGTAGGATTTACGGTAAACTCGGTGATGCTCTTTCTCATGTGTTTTTTTTAACTCATTAGTCTTCTATATATGGCTTACTCTTCAAGTGTCATAGATCTATAGACACTAAAGTTATAGTAGTATAGTAAAGTATAGTAAAAAGATAATATCGAATAGGTAAGTTTATTTGCAGTTTTCACTTGGTATACCAAAATTCTGTTTACGGTTTCACGTTAATTAGGAATCTGCATGTGTGTAATTGGATTTCTGATAGGGTGCTTACAGGAATAACACAAAAAATATTTCTTAGTGGTCTAATATATCTTTATTGAACTTTTTATTTGTTGACTTACTCATGTTTATTAGGATCATTAACTGTGAGATTAGTTAGATGATGATAGCTATGAAAAGTCAAAACACTTCATGAGATTGTGTCAATATATTGCATATTTGAGAATGGCTGTTAAGTAATTAATGTATATAAATGAAGTATTCTCTAAAACAGATTTAGTTCTAAAATTGTACAAGATCAGGACTAGATTATTTTTGTTGTTTGAGTATTTTTCATGTGTTCTGAACAGTTTCTTTCAGAATTGATACTTCCTTATTTCTCTATGGCAGTAATTCATCATTGTTCTAAAATCAAAATGTTTTCAAATTAGCTCATTTTCCTAAATTTAACATGAGCTATGAAATCACAAATTACTCCCAAGCTAGTTACAAGCCCTGAAAATACCATTGCTGTACACTTAATTATTCCAATTAGACTTCCAATTCTTAACAGCTGCTTAAAAATAAAAATTCATACATTACTCTAGTACTGACTTTATAGATTTGCCAGGATAAACCTCTTAACGTCTTCATATCCCATTTCAAGGAACAGTCCAAAGCCTATGCTGTTGCCTGTTACTTAAGTATCATGCAAAGAAAAACATTATTATCTGAACATATTCAAAAGTGTTTTGTTCTCTTTCAGTGAAAGCTGCTGAATTGTCATGCTTCTGATATCTTCAGTGGAGACTCACAAGACTGACAGAAAACATTTTTCTGAGCTCTTGGTTAATCATCAACTAGTAAGTAGCTTCTCGTATTTTCATATTTTTCATTCACCTCTAATGTGTTTAGGTTGTCTTAGGTAAATAACAATTTTTAAAGTTACTTCACCATTATTTTCCCTTTCTTTTTTATAAAAGCATTTGTCTCTAATGTCTGGTGCTCCTTTAAAGACTATAATACATTTAAGTCAGTGTTTATAAGTGCTTTAGCAAAAAAAGCATTTTCTTAATATGTCTCTTCAGCCTCTATCAGAGTGCTGTTCAGCTACCTGTATTACTCCCAGAGTGTGAAGCATAAGTAGGAATAAGAATTCAGTGGATGGTCTGTAACAAATATATTGTTCCATTAGCCTGGTAGAGGTGGTCAAGAATTGTATTTGGCAATCAATTACAAGAGTTGGTAAATCCAGTTAAATGGTACCTGAACAGCTAGATTCTATTATTATCCACCTATTTGGTTTTCAGATTGTCTCATTATTCTTACTATTTTACACACTTTGTTCTTCATATCAATATCATCTTTAGGTTTTTTTAATTCCTTTAGGAAAATTGTAAGCCACTCATTTAAAGCAGATGCTCTTGTGGTCTTGCTATACCTGATGTCTAGCATAATATTTTTTTTTCATTCTTATTCTTTTGCTTTGTTTCTAAACCTAAAGAAGAAAACTGGGCTGATGGGAAAGCAAGAAGTTTAAGATTTGAAGTAGGGAAATTACAGGGGAAAAAAAACTTGCAAAACTGCAAAATGAGGGGAAGCTAGCAGTAACATTTGAATGGTACTTACAGATTCTGGTCAGAAAACAGACTTAACTTTTTAAAAATGATGCTGGTGGAAATTAGAGAATCAATGCAAGGCCTAGGTCACTTCTCATCAAAACATAGTGATTTTGTTTTTTTTTCCCCCAGAATACATGAATATTATTTTAATTTTCAGTAAAAAATAAAAAATAACTAGTTATTTGACAATTACCTCAGTCTGAGTTGCAAAATTTGAACTGGTCTCAAAAATAAGTATTTGGATCTGTTTACAAAATATTCTTCTGTTCTTAAACAATCGCAGTCCATGAAAACGAGCAATGATTATTTATTTATTTGCTATTTGGTGAAATAGAAATTAAAATTTCAGTGGTGTTTGAAAAATTTTCTAATGAGTCAGTCCAGTAATATAACCTAAATTCACCACTCAGCAATATCAAAAATAAAGATATATTTCTCTGTAGGGAACAAGTGCCAAGATTATTTATTTTAGAATTTGATAGCTTAACTTGATCATGTCATTCATTACTGTTTAACTTGTAAAGTAACAGAGTGAGAATTATGTCCTCATTTTTAATGCTGTTTTATTAATTTAAACCTAACAAAAGTAGATCTTGATTGAACTGATTGAATTGGAGGGAAGGATGGTGAAATTAAAATGTTTAATTCAGTGATGTCTCATAGAAGAAGGTAATATCTAACCTAAATTTGGAAAACAAAATTAGGCTTAAACTCAGTGAAAAATAAAACAGGAATCAAGTATTAGAAATCAAATAAAGAAAAATGAAATTTTTTATCAGATGGGCGTGAGAGTAACTGTAGAAATTTACTAATTTGGGATCTTTTGGATTTTACATCCCTCTAAGCCTTTAAATGTAGTCTGAATGTATATGTATTTATAAGTTAAAATATTTTTTCTGGTTTCATACAAGTTAATGAAATTTATAAGTGCAGAAATTACTATGTGAGAGTGCACAATTGTGTCATTCAAAAGGTTAGGCGAAATGATTGCACATGACCTGTCTTCAAACATATACAAGAAGGCAACCTATTCAGTCATACACCTGCTCGTAGCCTGAGAAAGTTAACGTAAATCATATGACTGTTTTTTTGTTGGTACTACATCTAAGTAACTGCAGTGTGCATTGTGTCACATATCCTTCTCCCCTAACTCAGTAGTTCATATTTTAAGCATGGGAATGATACAGGTGTTTTTTCAATGTCATTGAATGTCATGAATTTTTTTCAACACTTAACTGTTGAATAATTTTGGTTTGCTTCTGTATTTTCTTTTATCATATTAACATAAAAGCAAAAAAGCTCTTGTAGGGAACAAAGCCAGGTTTTTATCTGGTGTCCTAAAAAAGCAAGAGAGTGATTGATGTCAGTGAGACACAGCTAAAGACATTGTTGCTTGAGTGGTGTGACACTGTGCGTGATATCATTGAGTAGGTGAAAGTGTAACACGGAGAGGTGGAATAAAGGCATTCATTTATAAAGGACTCATCAGATGACACACTCACAAATTCGTGATCTTTTTGAGGACTATTACAATGGTGTACATTTTCAAAACCTTTGAAGAGCTTTAGCTGTGCAGCTCCCTTTTATGTCAGCAGAAGACATGCTTTGCTAAGATTTAGCTGGCTTTCTTTCCCATACTTCGTTAATGAACAAATCAGACCTTTATCACTTTTACTATGGCATGCTATGCATTCTGAAAGTATGTTTAAGCAAGTAGTAGATTCATTAGGTAATGAAGCAAATGGTAAGCAATCACTGTAAGTTTTCATATTGTCTTAGCAGTTTCATTTTCATTTATAATTTTATGTAATATCATTCCTTGAACATTCAACAACAGTTTTTCAGTATATCATTGATATTACTATTTTATTCTTGGTTCATATTTTCTTTTTTTACTTAAAAGAAAAGAAGAAAAATTGATTTGGGACATTGGATTACCAGTTATGAAAAGAACAAAACTACTTCTGAGTTGGTGTTAAAATTTCTACTGACATTAGATTTAGGACTGAATTCTATGGACCTGGTACTGTCCAGTGAACTGAGAGTGTACATGCTCAGTAAATACCCATCATCTGTGCCTTTAGGAAAAAAGAAACAATCCATCCCTCACAAATACTTGCTTTTTTAGTGAAAGCACTCTTGTGTATAAGATTATACTGATAAATAGTAGTGTGTTGTACTAAAACATGAGAGAATAAACCATCAGCTGTACTACAGCAGGACCTGAAGCTCCTGAGTCTGAAGGAAAAGTAGCTGTTGGCCAGCATTCAGTCATTTTGGTTTCAAGGCAAACTGGCCCATGGAGGAAATGAAGACATGTTTCTACGGTGTTAGTTTCTAATAACATCAGAAGAATTGTTACGGTTGTAAGAAATGTTCTATCACCTTTGTTTGAAGGACCTCCCCTGAACAGGAAGAATGAGTTGGTCCAGGCGCATATAGCCTATATGGCTTTATGGTATAGGAAGACTTCTCTGTGGCGGGGAATGATCATCTCCTAATTCAGGACAGTTTAAGATTCCCTAAGATGTGCTGACATGAACTGGGGTGTAGCCCAGCAGCTCTGCTGCATCCTGAAGAAAAGTAAAGTCTAAAATGCAAAAAGCACTAAAAAAAATATGTATGTGTGAATTGTGAATAGGTGAGAGCACTTGTAACATGGTTTTTCAATTAAATTTGTTACAAGAGCGTAACAGAGAGCTAGATTAGAAACTGGCACCTTGTTATATCTGAAAACAAATGAGGTGAAGAGGCATATGTCTAGAAATGAATATGTATCTTTAAGAATGTAGGAGCTTTAAAGTAATATAATGTGCTAAGATTTAATTGACTAATTTGTGATTAAAGGTTAGGAAAGCATAAGTATACATCATTTAAATATAACAGTGACAGAAGAGAATTAATTCCTACCCAGACTGGAGAACCAGTTAGCTTTAAAGTTGTGCAGGCAGAGAAGATTTTCCGTTATATTACTTTCTGATGATACTCTGGAAGATCTGGGTACATTGCAAACCTGATCAGTTGATTTTACAAAATATACTCAGCAAATGAGTTTATGAAGAAAAGCAGCTCATAGAAATGCATTTCAACTTTGAAGAAATACACCCAGCTAACCTCTTTTTCAGTCTGTTACAAAAAAGTGGTCTTAACAGAGCATAGTTTCTGATCAGCATTTGCGCCAATGCTCTGCTTTTTGGATATTGTCTCTTCTGCAGGAATCGTAGACAGCATCTCTTATGCTTGCAGTCTATGCAATATTACCACTTTCCTAAGAATCATGCTGAGAAATAATTCAGTACAATTTTGGATTTTGGTAAATAACCATTTTATAAAAGGACTGAAAAAGATACTATTTTCTACCAATTATAAACCTACAGAAATAAAAAAATTGTACAGTGACATTTTCTTTCACTGTCTGTAAATTACTAAAAAAAAGTAAACACCATCAAATTTCCCGGTTGTAAGGTGCACTATTTAGATTTGACCACTAAGGACAAGCTGTTTAGATTAAGGGTTGACTTGTTTGTTTAGTATTGTTTGCTTTTTTTAGCTAAGCAGAAAAAATAAAAGCTTTGTATTTAGGAAGATGTTTTTATGCTTGGAGTTTAACTTTTCCTGTAGAAATCTAATGTGAAAGGAATGTTTGAATGGTAAATTACAATGATAAATACTACAGTATACTCTTACTGTTGGCATATCATTCCTTTTTTTTTTTGGAATGACGTGTGTTTAGAATTAAATATTTTGATTCAGGTTATACAATTCTAAATAGATGTAAAAGGAGAGGGATTTGAGGTAGACATGCTATGAGAACTGGAGAAGATTTTGGTTGCAATATGAAGACAAACTGTGTGGGTGATTAATATTCAGTGAGGCTGATGAAAATTTAATTCAACTAATTTAGGTAACGGATCATCTCATTTTCTTTTGCACTCCCAGTATAAATGCTATTTTCATCTCTATGGTGGTTCATATCAGCTAATTCCTGCACGACTACAGTTGCTGACAGTGGGAAAAACGTTGTCTTTGCTCTTACAAGTGCTCTTTGAAGCCTACAGAGCAACACTGGCACAGACTGTTAGTAATAATTGAAATTACTTTTCTGAAAGTAACTTATCTCATCCTAACACACCTTATATTTTTGTCTGCTGTAATTTTCTTTCTTGTGGCCTTTTCTGGAAATACAAAGAAAGCCATAGTGAATAAGTATAGAGTGCAGGATTCATTAAAAGCTGTTTGAACACTGTGCAGAGGATGTGCCGGGAAAAACACACAGAATGAATATTGATTTGTAATGTGTGTTGGGAGTGCATTTCAGATGAAGTTTGCCTTTGATTATTTAAAATATTCCTTCTGTTTTTACTGACAAAAAAAAAAAAAAATGTGTCTAGAACTGTGTATTCCTACAGGACTGTGAAGAATCCTCTATATTTTTAAACAATTGTTAGAAATGGATTAGCAGGAATCTGTGTGCTTATTAAAGGATGATAACTATAGTGTCTGTTCAGTAAGAGGGCAGCAGGCAGATTTCTGGTTTTTTTTTTCTGTGAGATTAAAAATTGAATGATCCTGTTAGAAAGCATATTCAAGAGAAGAGGAATATGAGTTTTTTTCTGCACTTTTTGCGGTGTGTGGTGTTTTGGGTTTTGTGTGTGTGTACAAATCTCAGGTAAGCATGTCTGAAATCTGATTAAAATAAATCTATCCTTTTTGTGTGTCCCAGAAGTCCACATAAAGACTGTGTAAAATTCAACAATCAGAGAAATTACAGCAGTTAGAAAAATAGGGCAGCGAAGTAGGTGAATAAGGTACAAAATCTGTTACTGTAGGTTTTTTAAGTTTCTAAGGAATGTCTGTCCCTTTTGCTCTCACTTTCCCCTTATAACCTGGGAAACAAGTTTTTTGAAAAATTCACAGAAAGATGAAATTCAGTTTATTACCCCAGAGTATAAGTCAGTTTATTTTTCATTTTGTTCTCAGTCTTTTATGCTCTTTCTGGCCCTGTGAGTCTTTGTGTTCTGGGCAGAATTTAACAGAATTTCAGGCAAAGAGGGACCACAATTTTCCCTCCGGGCATGAGGTGCAACTGCTGATCAAGGGCTGGGTCTTTTGGGACATCAGGAGGAGTCAGCCGAGAAGAATGGAACTGAGCCAGGTTGCTCTCATTTTAACTGACTGCTCAAACCATTGACCTACTATTGAATGGAGAGTATCCCATTACCATCATCATATCTTAAAAATATAAGGGGTGGCTTCTACTTTTTTCTGTGCAACTTGGTCTGATAGATGTGCTTAGTTAATTGATTAAACTGTGCTTTGATCTTATTTTAATATTTCCTACTTCTTTGTCAGAGTTGAGCAGAAAGAGTGAGAGAGCGAGGCTTTTCTGGGTTTTTTTTGCAATGTTTATTGCTTCTAAAGGAGTACATAGCACAAGGAATCATTGTAAAATTTTGTACTTTTCTAAGGTTTTTCACATCATTTTTGCATAACCAGATGATAAAGATGAGGACAGTGCAGACTAATGGGAGACAGCTGACTACTTGCAGATTTTGTTCATTATTAATTATGTGCAGACTTTGATTAACTCATCATTTAAAAACAGTTAAGCATTCCTTGATGGACTCCAAACTCATATCTAGTTACGATAATTGCTGAAAATATTTTTGAGACATTGTTTCAGAACACTTACTGTGATATGTGCTTAACCTTGTCTTAACATTGTGAAAAGAAAATAATTAATATTTAGTCATATACATATAGGTATTAAAGATGTTATGCTTTCATAAAGTAAATTGACACCACCCAATGTTTAAATACTGGCTGCAGAGTTGAAGAAATAATCTGCCTTTGCTCTGTGGACAGTAATTACAACATATATCTAGTATACTTACTTTTCTGATTTTGAATATAAAGCGCTCTGGTTCTCAGAGTGAGGTTTTAGTCATGGAACAGAGAATGAATGAACAGAAGGACCAGGATTATTTTGTTATGTTGATATGCTTTTTAGTTACAGATGTATACCTCATGCAAAATATTTTTAAATAGGATGAGATTTACTAAGAGAGGGGGAGACTCAATCCAGGTTGCATGTACAAACCCTGTGTGTGAAGATTTCCTAACCAGAGTCCTCTTGGACAACCCATTGAGTATCAGCTTTTCTTCAGAGTCCAGATTCTTTTTCTCTGCAGAAATTGCCTTTTGAAGGAAACATACAGCTTTAAGGCTGTGACCTAATTTCAAACATAGTATATTTTCATTAGCCCTCTATACTTAGTTTCTCCCAAATGCACATTAGAATTGTTTTTTTCCCTGTTCTTAATAGTATGCTTTAAGAGATATTCTATGGTAATATGTTGACTCTGAGCAGTAGGACTTGAGATAGTCACAAATGTGAGTACTTGGCTCTTTGACATTATTTATCATATATTATTTTAAAAAGATTACCATGTAAAGTCAGTGATCCTTTTAGTTTTCCTCTGTAAACCATGTAAGGCAAGCAGCCCACCCTGCTTGCATGTCCTTGCTCTGTATGAAATGCTTCTACATGCTTCCATTTTTGCTACTAGCCAAAATGCAAACGTGACTGGGATCTGTACTATTTTACTCTTGTTTGGACATTTATTCCAAAGCAAACCAGAGTAAAGCTATACTAAATCAGAATGATAGCCTTTTGTTTTCCATTTGTATGGATGTAGTTCACTTCACAAAGTGCTGTGTGGTGTTGAGTCATTTGGTAAATACTGACGTGCTCCAGCACTGACAAGCCCCTGTTTTGACTCCCAGAAGCAGAAAGTGATTTATATAAGCTGTCACAGTATTAACATTAGTAATGCTTTCTTCCTCAGTGCTCTGAGAATTAAGTTGCTTGGCTTTTGAATATAAAATGCAATGAAGAAGGAACTGTATTGAACGGCAGTACAAATTTTTAGGTAATGAAAACGGTGTGTCAGCAGATAATGGTTGGAGAGCGGATTCTCCCAAAAAAATTTTAGTGGGTTTATTCATGTTTTTTCCTAGCCAGCATTATGCCTTTATAATTTAGTTTTCCCTCAGTTATGTACAAATTCATTATCAAGAGGTAGTTTAACCTATCTTTGTATTCTTTCCAAAAAGAGAAGACTCAGTCGTCTGTGTCGTCCGTCCCCCCCCCAAATTAATCACAGTTACACTAATTCAGTTCATTGCCTGTTTTTGTCTGGAAGATGCCAAGACAGAAGCAGTGGAAATAATTCAGGACTTTTGTCAAAATCATACTCTTACAGAATTGAACAGTCCACATCATTGATAAAAATAGAAATTTAATATATAAGGAACAAATGTACATTGCTCGCCTCGCAAAATTCATTTTTTGCCATATACTCTCTGAAACTGTAACTTCCCTCCATGTAACTTCAGTGGTGAATTCAGACCTATTAGTTTGTGGACATTGTAACCAAAAAGTTCACAAGCAGATTCCTGCTTATTTTGGTTTCCTCAGCTTTAGTTTACTCAGTTTATTTTGAGAACCTGCATTTCTAAAATGTTTGGGAATCTGTTTGCCGATCTCAGGTTTATTACACAGATATGAAGGAATTCAGAATAGCAAATTCATTTATGGAAACACTGATACTCAGATGTTTTCTCTGGAGAATATCCCTCATCTCTAGAATAAAGTTTATTTTCTAATGCTATTTTCTGCCAAAGGATTTTACCTGCAGAGAGTGCCCTATCATATTGATGTTTTCTTGTTTATATCTCTTCTCATCAAAAGTGGTTATTGTTATTTCCTACAGTGCTAACTACAAGAAAACTTACTGGTAGCAGGACTTTTATTTCTCATTACATGTTTTTCTACTTTTCAGATACTGCTTTCTGAAACATACTTTCCCAGTGTGCTAACTGAAGTATTTGTGTCAGTTGTTTATAAACAGCAAAAAAAGGGATTTTGGTAGAAGGGGAAAGCCTTGGCTTGTTGTTCCCGTTGCTTGCCTTGAGTACTCTAAGGAAAATTTCCAGTCAACGTGTGAATGGGAACAGTGCCCACATAGCAGATGGCTATAAGTGTAAGCATACAGAAGAGCATGTCCCTGCATTAAATGTGTTTATTGAGGGCAGACTTCCCAGGCTAAAATTTCATGTATCTGCAACTTTTGTACCAATGATTGAGAGGATATGCTACTATTAGTCAACTTCTAAAGAAGTTTAACTTTGAGAAATAATAACATTTTTCTTATCTGCATAAAAGGTCATCCATGAAGATAAAACAAACTGTTTTGTTTTATTGCATATGGGATTAATAAGGATTTTTTAAATTTCTTTTTTAAATTCTCATGTAGGAATTTTAAATAAAACCAAAAAGAAGTAAATGTATTATCATGTAACAGAAGATGAATTATTACATAAAATTAACATAACTGTTTGTGCCCAAATTGTTATAGAGTTAATAAATGAAAATAAGATTCACTGGTTCCCCAGATTTTTTTTGTGTGTGTGTTGAAAGACTGTTTTATAATCAGATCCTATAATGCTTTTCTGTATCGTTAGATTACTGCAGAGGAACTTGCTTACATGGATACATTTACAAAATGTCACCATTGGTTTGCTTCATTAGAGTCTGTTCCTCTGTTGCTTCTTATGGGAGAGACTTTTATCATTCTCATTTATTTCACAATACTGTTGTGTCTGTGGATAAAATCGGCAAACAGTTCCAGGGTAATCTGTTCTAGACACTTGATCTTGAATCGCATTTTTCTTATCAGCTATGCATGAATGTAAAATTTGAAATAAAAATAGATATTAAATCTACTTAGCAGTCCTGGTCAAGTGAAATAATCAATATGTGGTCTTAAAAACCTTAAATAAAAGAAAAATTATGGAAACTGACTACAGTGTTTGAATGAGTACAGATTATTATTTCTTTAAAATATGAGTAGAACTATATAGCGTCTCTATACTTTAAACTACATGAAAATTATAGCTAGCATGATTAACTGAAAATTATTATCAGATTATTACTGAAGTCAAAGCTATACTATTTGAATAACAGCATTATTGAAAGCATTATTAAAAGATTTTTACTATTAACATCAGTGTAACAAAAAGAATACTTTACAACATGATTTTTGCTATTCAGCTCTTCTGTATTTTAGAACTTCTTCAACTTGGGCTCTTGCAATTTTTAATTATATATTTAAATATATTTATTATTGTTATTCAAAAGATTAGATATTGAAGGCTGTAAACCTCTGTTCGATTGATTGAAGTATGGAGAAAAAACCCTGAAAACATGATGCTCATTTATTCCTTTGGGAAGAGGAGGCAGTGTCAACTATTTTCTTATATATTCAATATGATCACTCTTCACTCTTCTTTATACTGGTGAGAATGTCATCTTTTGGGAAAATGGAAATCTCATTGCTTCTTCAGGTCTTGTATTCTTTGCAAAACAGTCAAGTACCAATACTGAGACTCCAAAAAAACTTGGTTCCTGCCAGGAGAAGATTACTTTATTGTGTAAATGAAGGTAATCTGTGGGAGGCATTTTTTGAAAGCCCCTTTCAAACCAAAGACTGGTTTTATTTTGGATTACAGAAACATCTGCAAATCTTCCACTGGGCAGAACACTTGATTAAAACTGTTACGTTTTTTGGGTCTGTTACAGAAACTCAGCAAAGATTGGTTGACTTCAAAAGGCAGGTCCCTAGGCATAAGGTACTACCATCTGAGTAAAGATGGTAAAATCTTGTACCTAGATAAGTTAGAGTAACTTAGGGAATATATTATTTGCTTTAAGACAAGACTTTCCATAACCTTATTTAAACTTCAGTATTGAAAAACATGCTTATCGTTTGAATTTTGCAGAGTAGTGTATGGTATCTCGAGAGGTAGGAAGGATGTGATTTCAGGTACACAGCAATTCCATTTTAGGCAGGATATAGAACCAAGGATTTCTGACTTAATTTTCAAATTTCTTTCCTTCTCCTGCTTGCTGCATATATATATATTGTAAACTGATTCCATCCTCATCTCCCCTAAACAAAATGCTTGTTCTGAAAGGGTCTTGCAAATGATTCTGTGTTCAGTTGCTCCATAGCAAGCAACATGTTCTGCATTTTTACATTTCATGTTTTGAAATTAACAGAAACAATAGCACGGCTCTTCTTTTTTTTGGTTTGTTTTTTTTTTTTAATATGTTAATCATTAACATCTGATTACATTATGCAATGTGTAGTCTGGACTGCAACAGAATTATTTAGCTTCAAGTTAAACTTTATCAGTTTAGCAAGCTATGTATATTTTTGCTTGGTTTTAATAAATTAGCCATAGCTGTTTGTTTACCTTGTTATATTTACTCACAAATCTTTATCTAACAGTGAATTAAAATATCTCTAAGATAGCATTCAACACTAATTTAATAAAATGAACAATGCTTAGTACAACTATTATAGCCTAAAGTAATTTGAATAATTGAATACCACTTTGTCTAGAGAAAACCATTTGTAGCAGTACTTGCTTTTCCAAAGGAAAGCAGAGTAAAAACTCCAAATGTTATGTTGGTAAATGTTTTGTAAAACCTGCTGATCCCATTGCATATGTGTGGATAAGGCATCTAGACACTGACATACTCTTAACATTATTTATAGGTGCAGCAAAAAGCAAATGATAAGTGCACTCAAGTGCACAGAATGTTAAGTGTTGAAGATGGAAGCTTAAAATGAGATCTACGTACTCAGAGGAGAAATAGTCTTTAGGGTAATCACAGCAGGAAGAACCCCAGAGAGCAGATGAAAGCAGGTGTAGAAAAGACAGAGTAATTCTTTCCATTGAAGATGTTGAGAGTTTAGTTCAAGGGATTGCAGTTTCAATCTATTCATTTTTCAGTTTCCTTTCTTTGACTTCTGCTGTGATTAGAAAGGATTATAATAAAATATTCAGTTCAGAAAAGATGCAAATTAAGTCATCTGCCATAGTAATCTTGTAGATATGATGAAAACGTCACAAGAAAATGCCCAACAAAGGGGAAAAAACAAAACAAAAAAAACCAAAACACCACAATCATATTCACAAGCCCTGGTCCTCATGGGAGACTTCAACCACCCCAGCATCTGTTGGAGGGACAACATGGCAGGACATAAGCAATCCGGGAGGTTTCTGGAATGCGTCAATGATAACTTCCTTCTCCAAGGGGTAGAGGAGC
>NW_008824862.1:415233-418780 GCF_000699105.1 Pygoscelis adeliae
CCTCAGCATAAGAAAGACACGGACCTGTTGGAGCAGGTCCAGAAGAAGACCACAAAAATGATGAAGGGAATGGAACACCTCTCCTATGAAGAAAGGCTGAGAGAGTTGGGGTCATTCAGCCTGGAGAGGAGAAGACTTCAGGGAGACCTTATTGCAGCTTTTTAATACTTAAAGGGGGCTTATAAGAAAGATGGCGGCAAACATTTTAGCAGGTCCTGTTGTGACAGAACAAGAGGGAATGGCTTTAAACTAAAAGGGGTAGACTTAGACTAGATATATGGAACAAATTTTTTATGCTGAGGGTGGTGAAGCACTGGCACAGGTTGCCCAGAGAAGTGGTGGATGCCCCATCCCTGGAAACATTCAAGGTCAGTTTGGACGGGGCTCTGAGCAGCCTGATCTAGTTGAAGCTGTCCCTGCTTATTGCACGGGGGTTGGACCAGATGACCTTTAAAGGTCCCTTCCATCCCAAACTATTCCATGATTCTGTTCTATGATAAAAATAATCTCTCATACTGCATCAGCTTCTTTAACCACTTCATTTAAGAATAATCTGGCTTAGGAGTTGAGCTTTATTTAATTCACTATTTCAGCTGCTGTCATGTATCACAGTGAGAAAACAAATTTATCAGCCCCTAGTACATTATAGCTACTATTTTGACTCATAAGACTTACATCACGGTTAGTTTGGGGGAATAAAGATAAGAAAACCTTTCATTACAGTTCTTTTTTAAATATTTAAATGTATTTAATGTAAACTTAACCTCCTTTAAGTGAATTGTTCTGTGTGCACACGCAAATTTTAACATAGTAATTGAACTACCAGTATTTACAGTAGTGTGCCAACGAAAATTCTCCCAGACATTCTTTTCAGAGATACTTTAAAAACATCGTATACTTTGTCTCACGATGGGTTTATTTTCAAAAATATGTATTTCAATAATATTACATAGGTATTTTTTACTAGGTTCACAATTAGTAGGAAACAACACATACATAGGAAAGCTGTTTTTCATGTTTTGGGAAAGGTCCCTATTCCTTGAAATGAAAAGAAACTCTTATGGTTAAAGCTTTTACTTCTCTTCTTCTATTGATTAATGACAATGTCACGGGAATTAACCTGATCTTCCTGCTGCATTATCTTTCCGGGGTTGCTTGTGTGATCACGTGTGTGATACTGCCTTGTGGCTGTTGTAAAGAAAGAATGAAGTTATTGGCTAGTGAATGAATTGTTCTTCCAATAGGATGTAATAATCACATTTTTGAAGTGGCCCAGAATCCCAGCCTATCTCCTCATGTGTGTTTGCTGTAAATTGGAATTTTTGTTATTCTTGGCATCTCAGAGATTTCCTACATCAGTCTTTTCAACACTGGCAAAATCCCATTTCTGTCTGTTTTAAGCCACACTATCAAATGCCATAAACTTTGTTGAAAAAGAAATTGTATTTCCTAAGATTTCTGTCAATACCTCCCTACATTGTACATTATAATGGCAAACAGAGAATCATCATCCACACTGCAGGGACCAGGCAACTCAGCAGCAGGAGGAGGCTATAATTTACTGTAAGGCAAGGAACAAAATTACCTAAGAGTTGCCAGGCTTATATCTTAAAAATACAGCAAGAAGAGAAGAACATGGTTTTGTTGTTTTTATTTTTGTATAATTTGTGTATAATGCAGAAAAAAGTAAGCTGTAAGAATAGTTTGGTAGTGTTATGTTAATGGTTGGATTCGATAATCTTAAGGGTCTTTTCCAACCTAAATGATTCTGCGATTCTAATAGATTGCTACAAAGATAAATAATCTTACACAAGAGCTTAATAAAATCAGTAAAACTCTGATGATAAGTTAAGCTTTGGATTTCCCTGCTTACAGAGATGATCAGATCTGAGTTTTCTATTTAGTATACACCCAGATACCAAGGCTGGTCAGTAAAAAAGTCCCCATCCAGGCTAGTGGAGGAGAAGTTATCTCTACTTCCCATGCGGCTGCTATGAATGGCTTACAAGCCAGCATGCAGTGCTGTAACAGTTTCTTGGGTGGTTTTCTTTTTGTTTGTTGTTATTATCATTATTATTTTTATATATTCTTACTGCCGATACATTTGTGGCCATGCATATGCAGACAGTCTTGGTTAACTAGACCAGTAATTTCTGAACTGCAGGTGTCAGGGCTTTCCCCTTGAGGAAGTAGCAGCAAGTCCTCCCTCACCAGAAGTTACTTTGATCATGCTCAGTTTGGTTGTAGCTTAAAGTTTAGACACTGTATTACAGGGTTTCTGTGATATAAATAGGCAGAAGCATTATTGCTGAGTGCATGAGAAATGTTGGCTGATTTTGTTTACTACTGCCAGTCAGAAGTGTCAGGCCTGACCTAGGCAAAAGCCTTAAAAAAACAAACAGTAACAGCTGGCAAATCCAAAGAAGAAAGGAGGGGAATTTGCATTTGAGCATGTAAAAGAGAAAGGGCAAGAGGAAGAGAGAGAGACCTCTTACTGTTTTTACAGATAGAAAGTAGGAAAATATATTAGTGGTAATTGACTGGAAACAATGAAAAATTAAATGTAAATGGCTGCGAAAATTGCATTATTCCTTAACATTGCCTAAGAACCTACGTGGAAGAGAAGAACTGGGGGGGGGGGAAAGAAATAAAAAATTATCACAATAGTAAGAGAAAGGGAAAGACAGAGCAACCTCTAGCATGTAGCAACATCATCAACGTAGATGAGGCGCTTAGGGACATGGTTTAGTGGGCATGGTGTTGTTGGGTTGATGGTTGGACTCGATGATCTTGGAGGTCTCTTCCAACCTTAATGATTCTATGATTCTATGATTCTATAGTGTATAGCAACAACAAAAGAAAGGTGAGCTTCAGGCAAATGAAATAAGTAGAGCACAGGACAAAGTATTCATACCTACATGAGGAAAGGTACAAATTTATGTAACCGAAGCTTTTTTTTTTTTTAAGAAGAACAGTAGCAGAGCATAGCCAGAAAACAGACGTATGGGTTATATTTGAGAAGTAGGATATGGGATACAAACCAGGTTGATTCCTGCATTCAGGTTGTTTCAGGTAGTATAAAAAGATAGCTCCACATTATCACTATATGTATATACTGTGTGTTTATGTGTGTGTATATATATGTGAAGCCACCGAGGCGAAGGGCTCCGAAGCGGAGGATCGCGCCGGGGGACCCTTCCTGAAGCGGCAAAACCCGCAAAAAGCAAAGGCGCAGGGAGTGAGGGGAGTGAGGGGGTGCCCCAGCCCCCCACCCCGAGCCGGAGGAGGGAGCCCCTGACGAGCGGCAGCTCTGACTCAGCGTGGGCGGGGACAAGAGGGGCGGCGGCCGAACCTCCCCACGTAGAAGAGCAGACCCCAGGGAGCGCGAGCGACCCGGAGCGCTGCGAACAGGGCGGGCAAACAGGGCGTGGTGTGTCAGAAGGGCGTGGTGCGGCAGTTAGCGCGGCAGTTCACGCAGGCAGGGCGTGCAGGGCAGGCGAGCGGGCAGGGCGCAGTCCCCCTCCTGGCTCTAGAGGCCAACTCAACT
>NW_008824862.1:422395-442749 GCF_000699105.1 Pygoscelis adeliae
GTAGATGAGGTGCTTAGGGACATGGTTTAGTGGGCATGGTGGTGTTGGGTTGACGGTTGGACTCGATGATCTTGGAGGTCTCTTCCAACCTTAATGATTCTATGATTGTATGTGTATATATGCATATATACACACATATGTGTGTGTACGCATGCATATGGATAGTTGGCTATGGGTCCAAATCTGCTGCAAATGTTCATATTTTTTCATATATATATTGATTTTTTTTAATTGTACACCTTTATTTGTTTGCCATGGTTGCATTTCGTTCACTTATGTTGCTTCTCTCTTCTGTGTCCTTACTTTGATTATGTTTTTAGAATAATAAGGGAAACAAAACATTTGTAGGTTAAGATGAAGTTTAATCAGTTTGTCAAAAAGACTATGTGGCATAATGCCAAACAAATAAAGGTGTATGTTGGAAGACCAAAGAGCTCTTTCTAGTCTTAGACTTTTCTTAAATCCCATCATAAGATGCTACTGCTTCCCACATTCTGCTTTCTAAGGTTAAACTGAAGAAATATAGGCATGATATTCTAGCTCTCTTTAAGCATGTAAACCAACACCGCTCAGAACATACACACATGAAAATCCTGTGAATTTATTGCTCTAAGATTTATAATTGAGGCCTGATAGTGAATCTTTTACAAATAGACAATTGCTCAAATGAATAAGATGTCTAATGTCAACAACCATGCAGTAGCTGTATGCTTGATGGAGCTCTACTGAGTCAGAAGGTATCTCCGCTAATTTCAGTAGAACTTAAATAAAGCCCTTGTATACTTGGTCCATATATTATTGTAGGTAGTGACATTTCCCAGCTTGTCAATTTTTAGGTCTTCAGCTAGAAAGTTGCACTGAAAGAGTTCCTTTTGTTTTGCATGCTAAAGAGAACCGGAAAGAGAGCACAATGATATTCACTGAGCATGGGATGATTCCATGAAAATTTATATCAGCAAAAATAGATTTTGAGACTAGTAGAATATTTTTTTTTTATTCTGCCTTTGGCCCCCCTATTATAAGTTGATATAAAAAAATAATTCAACCATGCAGATGCATGCAGCTTTCAAATATTATCTTATTTGTTGTACGTGGGTTTTCTGTTGAATATATTGATGCTGCTCACCTTCTCTGAAGCATCCATTGCAAATGTGCCATCTTAAAATATCTACTTTAATTAAAATATTCTCTTCCAACAAACAAACACCTGGACTCTGCTATGCCTTTTCAGAACTTTGTACGGTCTTCCCTGTCTGCGTAAGGTTATAGTCTTTTTTTACCTTTTATAACTTCTTAACTGTCCTACCAGTGGTATGCCTTGTTCTTGTCTTTTCCTGAGTTTTTGAAGAATTCAGTTGGGACTGATAACCTTTTAATACACATTTATAGACAACCTATACAATTATATTGTTGGAACACAATTCTGTGGGGTTTTTTTGTTTTCTGTAGAATGACTTTCAAATCTTGCATATAAAATGCTACTTTTTATTGGTGATTGGGAGCATTTATAAGGAAATATATTGTCTGCATAAGATGCTGGTAAGCGTTGTCCACAAGAAAATGACCTTTGGGTCCTGTATGGCAGTCGGGATGATTTTTGGCAATCTTTTGTTTCTCCTTAGGGGCTTCTCACTAACTAGATGCAGTCCACCATAAATGCATTCTCATCAGAGTGTGTTTATGCATAGCGGTGTTGAAAGTAATAAGCACTTGGTTTTTGTCTAACATATGATTCAGTAAATACATAAACAGGTACAGATTTGTGACTCTATGCTTCAGAATATCACAGTGCTTGATATACAGTGCAGTCAACTTTGTCTGAATGTCACAGAGGTTAGTGAATATATATGTAATACCAAGGTCATTTTTGATGCAATTAATAGGTTGGGATTTCTTTTGCACTAGAGTTTCAAATAACTTAGTTCTCCTCATCAGGATTATTGGCTATGGAATGGCTGTCATTGAAATATGCAAATTATCCTGTGAAATACAGTCATACAGATATTAAGCGTAGGCTGACGTTGTCTTACCAGTGTGAATATTTTAGTGGATAGCATTTCTCTTGGAAAGACATATTGATTCTTTAGCAAGTAACACAAATTCCAAAGCTTTATTCACGTTACTAGTGTTAGTGAAGCCTTCTTTGGTGGAGTCAATGGAAAAACTCTTACTGCTATCAGTGGATTAAATATTTCAGTCTGCAAAACTGCTAGCCATCACTGTTCACAAGGTAGCTACATTTTATCTCACCTTTACTATTCTCCATCCTACAGCTTTGCTGAGCATATTTGAGCTACATTTCATTATTTTTTATAGTGCTTTGTTTTGTGTTGAGGAAATATGCCATGACTGTAAAAGCTACAGTAGCAAATCAATACTTCTTTTTTTTTTTTTCTTTTTAAATGGGAATGATGAGCTTAGATAATATTCCAAGAACCTTCATCTACATATCTACCTTTTTTTAAAATGTAAAAGGATCAAGATAGCTTTTCTTCTCAGTTACACCTTACTTCTAGAACTAGAAGAAAAAAATGACTCGTGTTTCTGATCAGAAAGAATGCCTTGTTCTGTTGCATGTGTGGGGCTCAGGCTTTGGAATAGATATCATTAATAAGCATGCAATTTTTTTAGCATTCCATTTAAGCAAACAAGAAACTTAAATAGCAACTGTGGCTATATAACAAATGAAAAAATGAAGGGAAGATCCATCCTGGAACACTGTGTTCTACATTCTGCACAGTCCCATTAATCACAGAAGAAAAACCTGATGTCTGCTAAAACAATCCTTGTGCTTCTGAATTTTACTCAGTGCTATTGTTCATGATCAGTCTTCAGCTGTTCACATGCCAGGTGAGCCATTACAAGCCATTTTAGTTAGGGACTTCTACAATTTAATGTGTGGATGTGATAGGGTAGTCTGAGCTTCGTTTGGGAATTTTACCAGAAAGAAATCTTACTGAAGGAAAGATTAATTCTGTTTCATTTATATGTTAAGTAAACTTTGGATTGTGTATAGTTAATTAGATTTCAAGATTGTAGAACATAGACAAGGAAGCTCTTGTGAATACTATAAGCATAGATTATCATCTGCTCTGGCCATCATGCTTGGATCTCCTGGGGAAAATTCCCTGATGCTTGGTAATTTGTAAATTAATTTAACTTCCAGTGTCATCTTTACTTTTGGAGCAAATAATTCAAGTCAATCTAAACAAATATATTACTATATCATTATTTTTGTATTCACTGGAAGTTCTGTCTGAACACAAGGGAAAACTTCCTTACCGTGAGGGTGACTGAGCACTGGCACAGGTTGCCCAGAGAGGTGGTAGACTCTCCACCCTTGGAGATATTCAAAAGTTGACTGGACATGGTGCTGAGCAGGTGACCAGCTTGAGCAGGGGGTTGGACCAGATGACTTACAGAGGTTACTTCAAACCTCAACTATTCTGTGATTCAGTGATATAGGAACTGTATAAACAAGGGAATTATTTTTAATATTTGGATTACTTTGATTTGTAAGTGGAAAATGTTTATGTTGTAATCATCTCTACACAAGAAATTTCCTGGTTCAGCATTTTCAGTCCCTAGTTGAACTGCCTTTCACTATCAGGATCTTTATATAACTAAGCTATATTAGCAACAGGTCTTTGGCTAGACATTAGTAGAAGTAAAGTATGTATGGTGGCAGAGTTTGAGTTGTCTAACAGCAAAATCTTTTCCCAGGGAATTTTTCACCAAGTATTGTCTTGTTTTCTTCATCCTAAATAGTAAACAGTCTTCTTAGTGGAGAATGTCCTTTTCCAGCAGCCTGCTTGTTAGCAAACCTCACATCTTCAACAGCTTTGTTTTTAGTAACTCTCCCACTCTTAAGCTGTAATGCTGGATGGACTTTACTAGGGGGATCTGTAGTCACTGTTATTTCCTCAGGCACCGGAATAGTATCTTGTAGATGTGAATAGGACTGTAACTCCTGGTTATGAGGGTGTGGTGGACTACCAGTAACAACATATGCCTATATATGACAGGCAGTTTGGGTTACAAGAAACTAAAGAAACTTTCATTTTTATACTTTGACTTATCTCAGTTTATCTATTCTTCATATTCAGCAGTAGGATAATTCAGATGTAGTTTGGCTTCTAGTCAGTCATAACAGAGGAAATACATAGAAAGAAGCATGTGTCTGTGTAAATTGGTTAGCAATGTACGTGTGGTTCCAGCTAGGTGCTGCAGCACCAGAATAAGCCCTCATCTGTGGAGGCATGAAAGGCACCGCAGGAACATGTATTGTCTTGCCACTTTGCCAGGAGGACTGAGAACTGGTGCTGTATCTGAAGTAAGGAGGTGCAGCAGAAGTACTGTGAGGGCTTAGATTTGTGCCATTCTCATTTTGATTGAAAAGATTTCTTGAATTTTGAACACGGTGCTAACAAGAGCTGGAAGGTCAAATAATACTTGATTAAGTTGAAAGGCTCAACAGTGAATAGTTGTAATGTGTACCACAAATCATGATTTCACAGACAGATTTGTATTTAACTAAACTATAAAAAATGAGGCACTTAACCTACATAAGGCTATAGGTTCTGCTATGGGTGATTACAGCAGTCGCGTCTAGTGCTTCCTGCCTTGTTGGAGTATCACCTGGCCAATCATCTTCAGTAAGAATGTACCACTACAATAAAACTTACTTGGGGGCAGAAGCAATCACAGAGTTAGCAAAGCTGAATATTATGATAGGTAGTCATTAATTTGGACCACTTATGATCATGACATTCATTGTTCCTGAGAACAGCTGTAACCATGAAGTTGTTGATTTGACAAAGGTGGAAGATTGGGTCATTGCACAGAATAAATATTAGCATTTTTACCTAGCAACCAAAGACTGAGTATGGATCTAAGGCATGGATCAGATTAAGGGGAATTTAGTTTTCTGGAAATTTGGTTTAGAAAAATTGCAACATCTTACTCGGGTCTCTTTCCACTTTGTCTTCTGCTAGCTTCCTTGACTTTTTTGCCTTCTCTTCCCTATTTTGCTATTACACTGTTTCTGTCACTTATATTTATCTGAGTTTATTGTTTACCGTTAAGACTCTTCAAAGTTGTTTTCTTAGGTATGTTGGCATTATATTGTATATGAATTGCTTCCATGTTTTTGTGATTTTGATGGTTTCCTAATTTTATTATGTTTATAATGTGTAGCTAAAATGAGTAGCTTTCATAAGTGGGTCTTGATACAGGAAAGAGGAAGCAATTTAGCCACCTGAAAATTTTCAAGATAGTTCTGAATGTTGGCATAAAAACTGGTAAATACCAGTTGTGTAAGCAAAGATAAAATTAGGACCGTATACTACCAAATCCAAAAGAAACAATGTAAATCAAATAGGAATTACATTAATTAGTAGCAGCTAAACTGTGATCAAATCAATTCCAGTAGACCAGATAATCAAATTTTAAGGGCTTGATTATATATGGAGTTTTTGCTGATTAAATATCTCTGATTAACTCCATGCATAATGCTCTTATTCCAAAATAAGAGTACCTTTTTCTTTTAATTTTAGCTTATTTTGATGGCACCAGACATTCTACCTTTATGACATCTGCATATAGAATGATCCAGTGAGAGCTAACAAACTATATTGTAAATAGAGAAGAATTAAAAGAGTTAGCTTTCTGTTGATTGTAGTCACAATTAAGTGGTTCATCCAGCTAAGTAAAATCTGTAAGTTGGAACAGGTGTTGCATATTAATAGTACATCTAAGTAAATTATGCAACATTTGAAGTCAGTCACAACTTTAAATAGAACATATTTGGAATTTCAGTGATGTAACAAATATTCAGCCAAATCTTTTTTTTTCTTTGTTTTCTTTTTTTTTCTTTCTTCTTTTTATTTTATAGATTTTACTGAGACTTTCTGGAAAGTTTTGTTAGTACGTACATGACAATTACAGCACAGAATCTGAACTAAAGCTGGTAGTACTATGTTTATCTTCTTAGGACATAAAAATGCAGAATACTCTTGTGCATGAACACTTTTGTGTCATAGTAATTAAGGTAAAGCAAATATATGCATACATATGCAAAAGTAAAAAACTCAACCATCCAACAAATAAATTTGTTATGAGTTAGCACCAAATGTCTTTTTTCCCTTGAATTCGGAGACATTGAGAACAGAACTGTCTTACCCGTCTTCTATACCCCTTTCACTACTTTAACTGTCAGTCTTATTTTTATATACCTCTTTCCAAAAGGGGGGAGGGGGGAATTAGCATATCTTCAAATGAACATTTTACTTTTTGGTAAGGGCACATAATTGTTTTTTATTTTTATTTCCATTTTCTATGCATATCTGTTGCAAAACAAGCAAAACATTAAGTAACTACTCCCAAACTCACTGAAGTCAATATCTTTGGATCATGTTTCAAATTTTTTGTTTCAGTTATTCCAGTTATACAAAGTAGTCTTTCACTTCATACTTTTAAAGGCTTTTGATTAAATGCCATTAAGGTTTAATGCATGTGTGTTGAAAAGGAACTAAATAAAATTCAGCATCTGTCAGTTAAATCTTGTGTACACAATAAGCAAAATAAAATTATTTAGTGGTAAGAAAGTTTAGTGGGGAATTAAGTTTACTAAATTTATGTCAGCTAATTGTTTTTAGAAAGTCTGGTAAATAAGTTCAAGGAAGGGTCGTCTACCTGACATTTGTTTTGTGGGTCTTTTTTTTCCTTTTTTTTTTTTTTTCTTTCCTCAGTGAGGAATCCTGTTTGGCATAGCTATTTCAAAATCTGTAGGATTTCAGTGGGGTGTGTCGTTCTCTGAGATGCACAGCATGGATTTCTACTAACTTTTGTCTACTTGCGTGCAACTGATACTCATATATTTAAGATCCTGTGTTCATATAGTCAAGTTCTGGTGATCCTATGTTTCAGTGATGGGAACAGCCTAAAAACCTAAGGTGTAAGTGGAAGGTTTTTTCTTTAAGTAGAACAGATTATTGCATTGGAATTATATTATTCTCAGAAATTCTTACTGTAAATGGAAAATAACATTAAGAACTTTTTTCACTGTTTCTTTTCTTCAGTTGATTCTCTCCACTTTGTTTTTCTTGATAGCTGGGCAGTTTCTCTCTGACAGTAAACAAGTAGTACTTGATTAAGTCAAAGAATGCTAAACAAAGACTTTGCTTAATTTAAATATTTGAATTTCTAAGATGCATTACTCTGTATTACTACAAAATAAGACCACATTCCCTCAAAAGTTCCTGTTGGAAGGACTGCTTCCTTTGTAAGTTGCTTGGATCATCTTGAGTGTGATGCATATTGAGTTTCTTCTGAGAACAGTGATTTTCCAGATAAAATGTCCAGAAGCACATTTCAGGATTTGTGACTTGTAAATGTTTTGATTAAAAAATTCTCGACTAATTGTGCATTCTGTAATGATCTAAGATTATTTTAACAAATGCAGAAGTAACATGCAGGGAAAAATAAAATTGAATGACACCCCAACAGTAATGAGAAATAAAAACTTTAATTATTACACCATTTTAATAAACAGTGCCTGCAGCGCTAACTATAGTTTTGACAGCTTCCTACTGATTATTGTCACTGGATGAGGCAGAAGGCAGAATTCTCACAGTGTGATGAACCATTAGTTTAAGAAGTGTCAATAACACAATAAAGATTGTTTGTAAGGTGGTGAATCCAAATCCTTTCCCCTTGATTTGACATCAGCTTGATATTCAGCTTCTCCAACATGACACACAGGTGATGATGAATGAACTTCTTTTTCTGTGCATTCATGTTTGATTTATTACTGTTGGACAGTCTGTGAAGTGTAGAGCTCTATAAAGAAGTGAGCATTACAAATAGCAAACTCTCAAATATGTTCTGTGCATGTTTATGCATGTTTTCCTCAATGATAACATAAACTATATGTACATGTAGAATTCCTTCTAAGGCTGAGGAATCTGGTAAGATTGCCTTTCTGTAATTCTGTTTATTTTACTGATCTATATACTAATTGCAGTCCAACTACTATGCTTGTTTCTTTTGAAATTCATAGAATTGTCATCTGACCTATCCACTGGTTTTGTTTGTTTGTTTTTTTTTTTCTGGAAAGTGAGTTAATTGTGATTTAGTGGGACTCCTAGATATTTTCTGGATCTGTTCAGAATAAGAAATTTACACTTCATGATTTTTCTTAGATACGATATTTCTAACCAGTAATTCTGGAATTCATATGTGAAATATTTTTTCCTCCTGAGATAGATAGACCAAATCATTGATTCTTCTTGGCACTACAGATTGCTCAAGGACAAAAAGTTCTTCACAATGACACAGTCAAGCAGCTTGCAGTCATGGAAAAACACATTTATTTGTTTATTTTTGCAGCACTCTTAAGAACTTTTACATCTATAGCTGTGACTATAGTAAAACTGACCTCAAAATTAATCCCATATCTATGAATAAATTAAAAAAGTTGCACTGTGATGAAGTATTTGCAGTTGCCTGGATGGTGTGGGAGGTTTTTGTTTGTTCTTAAACCTATGTTTAATAATAGTGAATTTGAGCATCCTGAGAGGTTAGTGATGTGTTCTTTACTTTCTCCTCTTCCTGTTGGGAAACCCAGTGATAAAGAGTGGGCTCAGAGTATAGAGGTGACAGATATGTATTGTGTGAGTATTGGCAACTTTGTAATACTTTTTTTTTTTTTCTGAAAATGAACAGTGAATAGTTTCCTGTCTTTCCCTTGTAAAATATGTGCATTCTCATTCTTTATTCTTCACAGAAGGAAAGGTATCTCTTCCCAGGCTCTGTTACTTTCAAAAACTTGAAAATAACTTTTACTTGGAACTCCAACAGTACATAAACAGCCAGTGTCTTGGAAATTTGTTGAGTACTTTATGGAGGCTAGCATTGCAACATTACCTCTGCTATCTGATCTCTGTCTGCTGATAACCCAGAGCATTGCATGCTTCTCCAAGACAACCATCCAGAGAAGGTCTTTACCTGGGATTCAGGGGTTTCAGACTTGAATTTTTAGATTTATTTGGATCCTCTCTGTTCAATGTCTGTACTGTCTGTGGAGAGGCTAGGGAACGTTTCATTCTATCTTTTGTAGTCTTTCAAGCCTTTTCTGTTTTTACTATGCCACCATCATGTCTTACCTAGTTCCACTGTTCTAGATTCAAAGGCACATGCAGCTCTGTGTTCTCCACTTGTGTTGCAGAGGATTAATATTTACAGCTGCACTCTCAAACAGGTCTAGTCTCCTCCCAATAATTTTGGTATCCAACTGAAAACGTCCTTCTTTTCTTTTAAAAAATTCTGTTGACTTTGTTGCAATTTGTCTTTTTGATTCAAGGCAAATTCAATATTAGCATAAGTAGATATATTTTTACTGACACTTCGGTTTAGTGATAGCATAAGGTACGATAATGGTCTGAATATTTTCATACAAAATACAGGCTTCTAGAAATATTACAATTTAAAATTAAACTTAACATTAACTCCATTTGTTGTTTATGCTGAAATTGTTCTTTTTTCTTCTTTCCTATTCTTACATTCAGTATGGCAACTTATTTGGCTGAAAGTCTTCTCTAAAAACTTGTGGTTACCATTTCTGGATTCCCTATAGAAAGAATGATCTTTATTTGCATTTCATCAGCTTTAAAGGTCATTTCATTCAGGTAAGAGGTGATGTGAGCTTTTCTCTTTGATGACTTTCACAGCAATGACTGGGCTTTGAGAGGACCGCAGGAGATTGCCTCAGGGAATGCCCCCTGCCCAGGCCGGGTCAATTAGAGCAGGTTGCCCAGGGCCATGACCAGTTGGGGTTTGCATATCTCCAAGGATGCAGACTCCACAGACTCTCTGGGGAACCTGTTTGAGTGTTTGATGTCCCTCACAGCAAAAAAGTGTTTTCTTGTGTTTAAATGGAAATGTCTGAGTTTCCATTTGTGTCCATTGCCTCTTGTCCTGTCACTGGGCATCACTGAGAAGAGTGTGTCTGTGCATGTGTATAGTGAGATGGTGTTGATGAAAGCACAGAAGTAATTTACTCAAGCAGAAGTCTTGAACTCTTCTTTGGGACAAATGGAATTTTTCTTGACTGAGTCTGCTTGTCTTTCTCCTTAAAGCATTCATTCTTTTTTTTTTTTTCCTTCCCTGCCCCTATAATGGACAGATTAATTAGTAAGATTTCTCATTAGATATGAGAGAATTCTGGACACAAATTTATTTTAACTTTCAAGGCAGTAGTAATATTTCATAACTGTTTGAAAATTAAGCATTAGGGTGATGAAAATGATGTCCCTGCTTCTTCAGGCTCACCGTCTACTATAAAAGCTGTCCTTAAGGAGCAGTCTGCAAAAGTAGCTTGTGTGATTCTTTTTAATGTGATACATACTTTCTTTTACCCTTCCTTTGACAGTGAAAGAATTAACAAGGTTAATTCTGTTAACATTTAAAGTATCATAATTGGCACCTGATTTAGTGTCCATTAACATGAATTAGTCTTGTTACTTGAAATTATTCACTCATTTACTCTGCAAACCTAGGTAAATTACTGTATGATTAAACTAAGCATGTTCAGGTCTTCAGTGTTTCTTTATAATTCTAATTTATACAGATTTCAGGTACATCAGACACTAAAAGTGATATCTGACTATTTCAGATGGCTGCCCACATGTATTTATTTCCCAAGATATGTTTTTTCATGTATGCCTTGATTCATACACTTAACAAAAATTACTGGTACAAAATTTACCATTCTGGTTTCATAGGCATAATTTTGTAATTTTTGTTTTGTTTTCTTTCTGAACTCTATAGTTGAGCCTCATTTCATGTAAGCTTTCTAAAAATACTTATGTGATTGCAACGATACTAATTTTTAGACTGTTCTCCCACTTTCGTACCTTCCAACAAGAACCCAAAAACCCTAATGTGACAGGCAAAATATACAAATAATGTTAAGCCCATTGGCCTACTTAGGTGCGTGTAGTCAAGGAGTTCTTATGTTAATAAATGTTTTTGAGGTGATTCTGTCATGAGACCAGATGAGTGAGGGTGTGCAGCATGAATGTAACTGTTATCATTTCTAGTCAGCCTGATGCCGGATTGGTTTGTCACCTATGCAATTAGCCAGCTGATTAGCCAGCATAGAGCCGGTGCCTTGCCCCAGCACACGCACTGCTCGCCTCCTCAGGGGAGCCATGGTCAGTGGAGAAAGGGGAGCCTGAAGGGAGCTGCAGGACCAGGCGTGGGGGACGCAGGAGAGCTGGGAAGGGGAGTGGGCTGTGGAGGTGTGGAACACAGATTTTTGTAGAAAAGTAAGTTTCATTAATTCATAAAATAACCTCTGTTTTCTTCTGAAGTACTTTGTGATACAATATTCAGCATTAATTAAAACCTTGGGTGTCTGATTTAGTTTGAAATGGTTGTTATAAAGTGTGAGAAGTCTTACAAGGAGCAAAAGCTATGTATTGAAGATAGATGGGGTTTGATTAGATTAGAAAATTAGGTAAGTTAGTTTTGTGTGTCCCTCTTGCATGAACTGTATCTGCCAAGGATGGACATTTTCCTCTATTTTAAAATAACTAAATTTCATGAACAATATACAGTAAAAAGGCTTTGATTTCTATTCAGATTTTCAGTCTAAATATATTTATCTAACAAACATATATTTGCCTATGAAAACTAGCAAAATGTTTCTCTGTGGCAAATAAAGTTCCTGTATATAAGTGCCTGTAGAGTTAAAATTAAAATTTATGCTTATCTCCACAATGTAGATCATGAAAATTAATGTTGTTTTACACAAATATGTGTACGAATAGCTCTCATAACTTTCTCTGACTTGTCATTTACTAAAATTTAAAAACTGTGTGACCATCCATTATGACATTTTAGACTTTCATGGAAAGAAGGATGTAAGAAAAAAGGGAGGAACAGCAATAAAATGATTTCACCTCTTTCAATGCAATATTAGCAAGTGAGAAGGAAAGAAAAAAGAATAGAGTTATTTTAGATATTAAGAATGCAAAAGTATTTCTAAATGTGAGATTCATTCTATTTCATCAAATTGGCATGTTGCGTTCCAGTTTCTCTGTACAAAAGGAACACATTATGTTTTACTAACTTCAACTTTTAAGTCTTGGTTATGAAAAAAAAGAGTAAGTATTATACTAGTCGTCTTTATGAGAAAGAGTTTAAGGTATATAGTTCAGAAAATGCTTATTTGGAAAAAGGTATAATGAAAATCTTTAATGAAATTTTTTTAACATATCAACTGAGACAGAGGAAGAGCCAAACCAATATTGTTCAATCATCAACTTCTGCTAATGAAAACCTGAACAGAGAAATTTTGTGTCGATAACTACCAGAAAATGGCTCATGTTACATAATGCCTTGACACACAGTGAAAATTAGGGATGAATAAGGACTTTCTAAAAGTTGTATCTTCATGTTCCTGGACTGTGTGATTCCGACCTCTGATTTCTGTTCTCCCAGGGAGAGCTTCCCATGCATTAGCTCATGGGATAAATGATGTGAAAAGCAGGTAGTATGTTAGCAAGGAACTGTCATTACATGCTCCTAGAAACTCTCCTCTAGCTGTGCTTGGGCAGGTGGGGTGGGTGTGTGTGTCTGTACCTGTATTTCAGAAGAACGGGAAGGGGTCCTGCCAAGTACAACCATCTCAGTCACAGCTTAATGCTGTATCCTTTGCTTGCCAGATAGGAGTAGTTGGTGGAGATGCATCAAAAAGACCACCTGCATATGGCTTGGTGGGAGGCACAGAATGGGACAATGCACCATTATGTTGAAAAAGTGGCTCTTTCTGGGGAACAACTTCTGTAAGTGTCTGCAGATGAGAAAAGTGCATATGATTTGCAAGCAGCTATGAAGGAAATAATTTTCCCTGATCACACACTGGGATAATATCTCTAAAGGTATCATTGCTTGTGCCACAGTAACACAGGTCCTAATTCTCAAAATTTTATGTTTGACAGTCAGTCTTAGCAGACTTCTTCTCTACCCTACAACAGAATTTTAAGTAGAACATGTAAATAAGACAAAGTAGGAATCAGTTCTTTCATTGGAACAGCTCTGGTCGGAGCTGCAACACCGTGCAACCAGGATGCACTGGGTGCGAAGACGCTCTCTTGTACTGGACTGAGGTCTCACACTGTATGAATGGGGCTGGTTTTTTTGCTGTCACAGCTACATGTCAGTGTTGCAGTGTTCCCTTCCACTGTCTTTGATCAGTGATAACACACCTGTGGTTTTGACTTCTCTTTTTTTTTTTTTTACTTCCTATACCAGTTAGTTATTCCTTTACACTGTGCAGACCGTGTAATAATATGTTCATTCAATATTGTTCAGCTGTGTGTCATATAGTTTAAGCACCATGGCATCTTGTTTCCATCCGAAAAGGGATGGAAAAAAACAGGTTGCCAACTGCCAGCTGCAGCCTTTCTATACCTACCTTAACTTTTTTCCGTATATCATTACATACTCTACTTCCAGTTTACAATTGACTTTGATGACATTCTCGTATTTTAATGAAAAAACTCATAATAATACCAGAGACATGTTTCATCTTATTAGTCTGAGAAATCACAGTTGTAGCCATATATATGAGCATATCAGATTTATTAAAGTCTGTCAATAGATTAAACAGATTCAACAACGTGTACACATATGCATGTAGACACACCCAATGGAAAAGAATTTGCTTTTCTGCTGGAAGGAGAGTGGGGAAAAAAAAATTATTGACATCCATTTGTCTGATACTTACTGGATACATCCAGTGAAGCACCAGAAAATATGCATCACTCCATCACTATTTTAAACCTTGGATTAATAGTAAAGTGCATAGGCCTATTTGTTATGCTGCCGTACTTCCTATAGAACAAATTACAGTGATATAAGAAGTTCAGTGTATACTAGATATTTCACATATTAACAATAAATCATGAGCGTACAAAAGTAAGCACTGTTTGTGAGTAAATGGTGTTACTTTCTACATACAACCATAATGAAATCAATAGAAAACATAACTAATTTAATAGAGCGTGTGTTGTCTTTTCACAATGTCATTGTATTATTGAAATTTTAGTAGCTGTATTGATGTATATGTGCCAAAATTAATTACTCTTTATGTATATTTCAAATACACAAAATCTTCCATGTAAGTAGCAAAATCAAACTTCACATGCAAGAGTCTAATTTCACTTAATAGCTTTAGAACAAGAAAACTAGTACTTTTACCTGTTGTTATACACTTTGTTTTCAGAATATATGAGCACAGTTCTGTCATTTAGGGTGCAAGTAACAGAAAACAGAGGAAAATATAAAATAAAAACACAAAAATAAGTATCTAAACATGAATTAATATCTTTATCTCTGTCTTTTAGCATATGCTATGCATAGATCATAGCCTAAATTTGTACTATAACACTTTTTCTATCTATATGGTAGAACTTCTAAGCCAAAACTACAATAACTTTCATTTTAAATACTTAACATTTCAATTCCTTAGAATTAGAGCTGAGTCAATTTGCTTCCCTCATGTGTAGTACGTATCATATACAAGAGGTCAAGTCAGAAATGAGGGAGGTTTAGCTGCAGTATCCTAACCATATCTCATCAGCCAACCCTATGTGACTGTATGAATAGGCTTAGTCCTGTTTGTTTCTTCAAAAGGGGGGTGTATGGGCACCAGTTTCATTTGGGAAAAGTTGTGGGGTTGGGGTTGTAGCTGATAGAAGAGAACATGACAGAATAGCTTGTGGAGGCGTACGCTTGAATTTCATTGGGTAGATCCTAATGTATAATTAAAGATATTAATTAAATTTAAAAATACACTGTCAATATAGACATTTAAAATTGCTATGAATCTAAAGGGGCTTTTGTTTGTTTGTTTTGTGGTTTGTTTTTTGTTTGTTTTTTTTTTTTAGGAATGAAATAAAACAAAAAAAGCCTCGTAGGTTTCATATCACGCCCAGTGGACTCTTAAACATTATATTCCCATTGTCCTTGGTAGTTTTTATAATTTTTCTAGTAAAGGAGACTGTGTTGTTTCAAGGCCATTATAGTGTGTGTAGAGTCACTAAAAGTGTTAGAATGTTATTTGTTTAAAATTTTAATAAATAGATTGTATTATGTGATTTGGTATTAATTTTTCCTCAAATTTTCCTCAAATAATTCCTCAAATATCCTTTCTTCAATAATTGTTCCTTTCACATCAAAATGGTGTACTGCACGGTAT
This sequence comes from Pygoscelis adeliae, assembly GCF_000699105.1. NCBI lineage: Eukaryota > Metazoa > Chordata > Aves > Sphenisciformes > Spheniscidae > Pygoscelis > Pygoscelis adeliae. The sequence goes on from NW_008824862.1 coordinate 437,661, forward strand.
GTGTAGCATATTGCGTAGGTATTCCATGGAAAGAACACAGACTAGCACCTTGTATTTAAAATTGTGATTATGAAGTATTTGACTTTTGCCCAACCTTTTAATGGTGCCTACACACTTTACTGTGATCACCTCCTCCCTGATCTCATTTTTTGTGTCCGTGGAAAGTCCCAAACCAGAACCTTTATTCAGCTTTCATGTTGTTACCTGTTACTACTGTGAGAAGAAAACAACTTCCAAATCCAAACAAAATTAAACTATGTGACATTACAAAGGTTAAAACTGATTTACATTTTAAATCATTTTGGTACTGAAAGTATGGCACAACTATGAAAGTGTGAGCTGAATTTCAGGTCTAGTGCCATCCCATAAAAGAAGTATGATTCCGGTGGAAATCAACTTTTCATTGAATCCCCTTTCTTGTAGAAACTATTGAGAAACTATTAATTTTATTGTTGGGGGGGGGTGTTACCTTTTACATATTATTATTAATGTATTACTTACAGATATCAAGCCTTATTCTTCCAAAGTCAGTAGATCCAAGCGTAAATGATAGAGGTCTATGCTTTGACACAGAAGGCTTGGAATAACTTGTACAGTGGAGAACCTCAAGAACTCTGATCTTACTTAGCAAAGATTAAGTAACGTTAGGTATGTATGTGTGTGCCTGTTTCTAATAGCATAAAGGCTTTCCATAGGCTGACCAGTGGGATGTACAAAAAGGTGAGAAGGAAGTGAGACTGAGCAAATATTTATTTTCAGTATTTACTTGACTTCTAATTGATCATGTTAGTCTGTATTCTCTTTCAGTTATTTAATGATGCACTGCAAAAAATTTTATCCAACTATACCAGGTAATAACTTGAGAAAGGCCAGGTAGAAAACTTCTGGCTATTTACAATGATGAATAGCTGATTCTACACAGCTAAAGTGTTCTGTGGAAATATATTGATTTCATCAATGTATTTCTACAGGATATTGGCTTAAGACCAGAAAATCCAGGTACTCTATTTAATAACATAAATAAAATAAAAAGTAGGCTGAGAAATCAGTCATTTCTCACATGCCATGAGTTAAGAGAGCTTGCAGGCATCATGCTCCTTGCTGCCCAAGCTGTTTGCACAGCTAATGAGTGAAAGTGCTTTGAAACAGTACAATTTAAGACCAAATTAGTTCATGTTTTACAGCACTGTTGCAGACACACTTCTTGAAATTTCTCGTTTGTATGTGGTATTTTTTGTATCTGATATTTTCTACTCAAAAACCTTTAGGAAGACATTAATGATTAATAAAGAGAACCGAGTGAAAGAGGGAAGAGATCATCAGCTTCCTAATATCATTTCTGAACTAGATGGACCCAAAGTAGAATGTCTTTTTTCCAAAGCTTAAGTTTTGGCATATAGCCAAAGATGATAATAATTGTAAGTATGTTTACAGTTCATCAGATGCTATTAGCTTAGCCTGAAAAAAATGATGGTTCCTTGTGATTTTACATCCATACACACCATAAGGTTCCAAGAGCTCAATATCCTGTGTCCAGAACTTGCCATAAGCAATGCTTAGGGAAGAAATATATAAATAGGGCAGGTCTATATGAAACTTTTTCTAATATCTTCTCAACCTTCATCTGTTCTCAGATACTGGATGTGGTACCTATGTACTTTGTAATCATCAGTGGATCTCTCTTCCATGACCTTGTCCATTTTCCCTTTCGAATCCATGTAAATTTCATATATCTGTAACATGTTTTTAGGCCAACTCCATGTAGCACCTACTTTTATTTGTTTGGAGCCTTGGTCTTAAATTGTTAATGGGCAACTCAGGATCCACTGTTTTATTTGTGAAGCTGGGATTGATTTCTTTTACTTGCATTTTACATTTATCTGCATTCAGTTTCATGTGATGTTTTACTGCTAGTCATGAGGTTTTGTACAGTTTTTCTGCACTTCTCTGCAGTCAGTGCTTGTCCTAATTACCCTGGGTAACTAACTTAGTGTTGTCAGCAGACTTTCTCACTTTGCTGTGCATTTTCTTTTCTGGCTTGTTTATTAATTTATGGAATTTGGTGATATCATTTATATTTTCAATATCATAGGACGATACATTTTGGAAACATTTCCTGGACAGGTTATTAAAGAACAAATGCTAAGTGCTCTTTTTAAGGTAAAATAAATCCCGAACCGACCTTGCATTCCCAAATTCAGTACTAAAATGGTACACCATTACTGCCAATAATATATGTGAAAACGTGAGTGAAGAAAAGTAAGTTCTTCCACAATGAAAAAAACACTTTTTTTCATGTTTTTCTTTGTTAAATCTATACTAACAGGAATTTAAACACTGTAGTACCAAATACTTAAAATGTGTTGCTGTGCGCAGTTGTAAAAAAGTTAAGAAGATGTAAAAATTGCTTTTGTTATCACAAGTTGCTACTCCTTGTTCCAACCATGGAAGACTGGTTAAACATACTGTGTTTTGTGATTCTGGTTATGTACTATGCAACATGCAACATGTAATTACTTTTCTGTTGTCAACCACTAATTTTATAATATGTGATACCATTTTTTTGCTACATCATTTGTCGTCAATTGGCATTTTTCCCTTCACATTCCAGTGGTGACTATTGCACTGGAAAAAAAAAAAAATCTTATGACAGTGTGCTAGTTCTAGGGGAAAATATTTGACATTTTACAAGTGTGCAAATACACAGCTTCATAAAATTTCCTTTGCTGGTTTTAAATTTGAATGTTATATTAATTAATCATACATTAATATTTATCATTTGGAAATATGATTGTCAGCCATGTAACTTCTGTAGAATTTCTTGGTTGTCTCGCGAACATGCAATTAATAGGGAATGGTGGATAAATTTTACTGGTTCTTTGTTTCCAGAGGAGGGGAAGTAATTTTTGGTCTTGTTCTGTGCCATTTACAGAGTGTCAGTGAACTTGGTAATAGTTGCTATATAGATGCTCATGTTCTTACACAATTAATTTTAAAGCATTTGCTCTGATTCTTCAGACCTACACGTAAGTTTGTATTGCTTTTTACCATCCCAAGGTGTTACATAAAACTACAAGCCAGTTTTTGCTCGTGAAATCATTTGGATATTATTTCTGCTGTTTGTTTCAAAGTAAATACACATCTTAGTACTGCAGTTCTGGCACTTCAGTCAACTTTCAAGATGTAAGCATGAGTCACTCAACATGACATTTTTCAAAATTCCGGATCTGAGGGTCATCTCACTTGTATTTAAAATAAAAGCTCTGGGTTTCTAGCTTCCTGAAAGTATTAGCTAATATTAGTTAAGAAAAAACACAAAACATCGTTCAAAAGAAAGAATACGCCTTTGTTTAAAATCTCATATTTTAAATTAAAGCTTGTGACTTGTCCTGTAATTTTTGAATGCTTGCAGTTGTCAGTATTGAATGCTGAATTGAATTATGACTGCGATTAAAAAATAACAAACAATAGTAGCAGTTTATTTGAAAGAAATATGATATTTTTACTATAAAATAATGACAGTTTTAAGAAATCAGAATAACTGCTGAGGAACTGCAAATGGATCATGTATGTCCTGCAAAGGTAACTCCTAAAATCACTTTGAATCCTTTCTGAAATGCGTGTTTCTCATTAATCAGCCAGGATCAATGAAGAATGTTGGTCTAAAATTTTCTTTAATTCTGTTCCCTGATCTCTCTTTGAAAAAATTCTGCACAACACAACAGTTAATGCCAGTTAGCTGTTGCAACAGCTGTTGAAATTAAATTTTCCTATGTTGTTATTTCCCAGACAAGTGTAAAAATAATAGCAATAAATAATCAGTAATGATGTCTTAGATAAAACAGAATTTTGAATACCTTTTAACTTCCTACAAATAAATTACCTTCAGTTAGTTTCTAAGTCTAGTTTCACTTTAAGCCAAGATAAATACAGGCTGCTGCTAAAAGGAGATGTTCCCTGCTCTCAGATGTTTTTCTACCTCCTTCCTGACCAGCACTACTGCCACTGTACAGCTGAATGAGGGAACTACCATTCCTGAATGCTGATCTTTTAATTTGGCAGTCGTTGGGGAAGGAGGTGGAGAGGAGACTAATTCAACAGCATCTTGCACTTAACTTGGCTCAGAGTAATTGTGCTGTTCGCAGGAGCTGTGGTTTCCTAAAACAGCTTGCAAGTAGCCAGGCGACAGTAAGTGTCCTAATTCTTGTTACAGATGCCCATGGGCTCTGCTGTCTGAACCGTCTGTAATTATTTTTTTCCTGAGACTTCTGAGACAAAATTGCCAAGTGCATGATTAGGTCCTGTATATCTAATATGTGAAAAAAAAAATGTATGGTGGAAACACTGTGTGCTTGAGATCTTCATAACACTATGCATGCTAGTTTTCCCAAACAGATAGATTTTCATGATGCAGTAGCCATTTTTAAGATCCCAAATACTTTCAAGTATGTTTTCATTGTTGCTGTTCATCCCATTTATACTTTCATACATTTTTGTTGTTCAGAAGCTTTTGTTTGTTTCTACTGGCACAGTGTCCTCTGCAATGGGGACACTTAAGAACTAAAAAAGCAGAGATCTTGCTGGACCAGCGGATACAGGGGAGTAGTCAAATTCCCTCTAAGGGTCTCACACCCAAGTCGTAGTTTTAAAAAAACTTCATACAGGAAAGAGAGAAGAAAAAGGCAGTTTTCTTGGTGAAGTGAGTAGCCCTCCTGATGAGGCTGGATAGGCACTTTGACATGAGTAGAACAGAGTTAAATTTTCCTGCTGTTACTAATAGGGCAGAACTTCCCATTTTTTGTTTCCCAGAAAAAGACTGATTGTGAAACTGTGCATTCATGTCCCTGTGGTATTCATTATATTGGCAGTCAGGAACTACCATCCCTCAGCAGGCATTCCAGTTTTCTTCTGTGTTGAAGGAATCATAGAATCATAGAATCATAGAATCATAGAATCATTAAGGTTGGAAGAGACCTCCAAGGTCATCGAGTCCAACCGTCAACCCAACACCACCATGCCCACTAAACCATGTCCCTAAGCGCCTCATCTACACGTCTTTTAAATACTTCCAGGGATGGTGACTCAACCA
>NW_008824862.1:443977-506391 GCF_000699105.1 Pygoscelis adeliae
CGAGGTCAGGCTGACAGGCCTGTAGTTCCCCGGATCCTCCTTCCGGCCCTTCTTGTAGATGGGCGTCACATTGGCCAGCCTCCAGTCGTCCGGGACCTCTCCCGTTAACCAGGACTGCTGATAAATGATGGACAGCGGCTTGGCTAGCTCCTCCGCCAGCTCTCTCAGCACTCTCGGGAAATATTAGCAGAGAACATTGCAATAAAACCCAGGTTTTACTGCTGTCAGTTTAATAACCTTAAATATGAATCAGAGTCTGATTTCAGAAGCATTTTCATTAAGACCATTGATACAGTAATATAATCCACTCACCTACTGGTTCAAAAATTATGTAGGTTAGTGATGTTGGGTCTAAAATGGTGCTTTGGTCTTGGCTACTTAAATTCAGATCCCCCAAACTGTAATAATTTGTCACACATACAAATTCAGGTATACCCTATACAAATTGCTCAAAAGTTGATGTTGTATGCATAAAAAAATTCTTTAGATGTTTTGGGCATTTTATGAAATTGATCATAATAGTGTTTGACAAATGCATCATATTTTATTTCCATTGCAAACAAATGTGTTGTACTCTTCCGCCCCCCCAAAGCTGCCTCTTTTTTTCTTTTTAATTATTGTTATTTTTATTTAAAATACCATTATCATCAACCCCTATAGTTGATTTCCCTGGTATCATCATTTCCTTGATGCAACTGTAAAGCATTCCAGGTTCTTTTCTTCTGTTTTGTTTCTACCCCTTCATGACCTTTTCTTATGCTTTTTAGTGTATTTGTCTCCAGTGCCTAAGGAACCATCAAAGTGCTCCTACTGCCAGTAAAAAAATTATAACTTCTTTCAGCTAACTACCTTAAGTTGAATAGAATCACAGAGTCATGAGGTTGGAAGGAACCTCTGGTAATCACCTAGCCCATCTTTCTCCCTTAAAGGAGATTCAGCTACAGCACGTTGATCAGGACTGCATCCCATCAGGTTTTGAATATCTCTTGTGTTTCAGTCTGTGCCTGTTGCCTCTTGGCCTGTCAGTGGGCACCACTAAGAGTCTGGTTCCATCTTCTTTACTCCCCCTGCATCAGGTATTTATTGCTATTATATACTTTGCTATCATACACACACATATATATACTCTTTTTTGTTTTTTGTTAAGCTGGAATGATTTGTGATTATTAGTTTGTATTTCAAAATGTTATCTTCTATTTAATACAATCCAATGATCAAGTCAGCAAACTTACTACTCTTTCGACAGAGCATCGAAAGAGTTGCTGAACAACCAACTCAAAAGAATGGATGTAGGCCAGACAAATTAGAGGAATCAAAGTAAATTATTAAACACACAAAGTACTAGTTATTTTGAGTTATTGGATAAACACATTAACTGGAAATATTTTTTCATGTCACTTTTCTTCAGTGGTCTTCTGATTCACTTGATAAAGAGTGAAGATCATTGAAGAAATGAGATGACCATTTTTCCCATTTCTGAGAACTATAAAATACTGTGGCTCCAATAGCTACTGTGAAATTCCAGGGGCAGAAATTCAGGAAGTAAGGAGCCTCTTTTGAGGAACACAATAAGAGTTGTGAACAAAAAGATTCTGAAGTTCCAACATTACTGTGAAAAGCATTAAAGTGAGGCTAAATTCTGAGAAAGTTCCAGAATGGTGATAACTACACAGGCACATGTGGAAAGCAAAATTAAATTATGGCAATCAGCATATTTTCAGATGTCAAAAAAATGTAAAAAACAAAATACCTTCTCTTCTTCTGGAAGTAAAGAAGACATAAGAGACCATCGGACATTTCATACTTTTCCTCTAAGGACATTTACCAATGAAGATTATTTATAATCTCCAATAGGGGCTTCTGATGTTAGTTTTAAATAACAGGATACCGTGTAACTACTTTGATAAATGCTCTATTTGCTTCATAACATGATAGCAAGTAGATGTATTTTCAATTATTCTCAGGATCTTACTACTTACATTGAGGCTTCAGTGTAATGGACAGCTGGGTAACAAAATACCATTGAATTGAAACTTTGGTTTGGTAATAGAGAATGTAGATTTTAGTGAGGCTGTAGTACAGTTGTCATTTCTTTGCCTAGTAACAGAGACAACATCTAGGTTATCTTGTTTTGTTTTGCACAAAATAGAAATTTCATCTTTTTTTTTTTTTCAGAGTGTGAATGGAATTAATTACTTTCATAATCACTGTGAAATCAGTTTTCAAAGTTCTTGGCTATCATGGCCACAGTATTTTAGCAGTACTCTCATGAGCAACCCAACTGCAGACCAGTCACTAGAGCAATGCAAAGCGGTTATCAATTTAATATGCCTAGCATCGGGCACCTGGGTGTAAGAAATTGTTTTGTTTTGAATTAGGAGTCTTTTTGTTGTTCTTATGGACTCTGACATATCTTTGTTAGCCTGATAAGTAACAAGTCTTAACTACAATGGGCAAGCTAATTTTCATTTTCTGGCAATATTGCTATCCCCCCCTGTATCTCATGAACTCCTATAGATGAGTAAGTATGTTCCTATTTTATTTATTTTTTAATGGCTAGTTTTCTCCAAGCATCCTAGCTTTACAGGAGTAGTTACCACAGGATTGTGATGTTTGGCTTTGATGCATTCCTTTTAGTCTTTGGAAATGGTTAGACTGTTTAGTGGGCCTTTTCTTGCTTGTGTCTTTGTGAATACCCACAGCACTAAGGGGTCCCCTGCAAGAGAAAATCAATGACATAATTTCTGAGTCAGTTATTGTCTTTTATATTGTAATGGCCTTACTTAGCATAGAAGAACCACTCCATTGTAATAATAGTTTTCAAGTTGCAAATAGTTTGCTAAAGAATAAAAATTCATTTTTTGCTTCTTAATTTATATTTTTAAGAAACATTTGTTTTACTTTTTTTCTTCCAAGTAATTATTCCAGTCAGATCATAGATTATCATAAGTGTTGTCATGATCCTCATTATTGTCCACACTGTAATAATAAAACTCTTCCTTTGGTCAATCCAATTCCTTGGTTTAAATTAATTACCAATACATTGACTGTTGGGTTCAAACAATTATGCCATTTTATATTGCATGGAGTAAAACAATTAGCTGTGATTAAGGATGTATATAATATCTTTTGCCTTGGTTGTTGGTTTGTTGGGTTTTTTTCTGAAGGTGAGAGGATTTTGTATAAAGATTCTAATAGTGTTCTGGGGTCTGTTCTCAAACATTATTCTGAAAATATTAAAGAAAACTCTAAAACAAAATCAATTAAATGAAGATGTGAAAGCAGAGATGAAGTGTGCAGTCATTTCGGGTATAATTTCTTTGGTCTCCAGGGAGTCACCAATGTCTAATTCAGACCCCCTTTTCTACATTGAAATAATACTGTTTAACCTCATAAGCCTCTTCATTTATTTGCTGCTTAAAATGTTAGTTTCTTCATATCCTTAGTATAATTTAAAAAATCATATTATGAGAGAAGGACAAAATGAGTGCTATCTTTATCTCACACAGTGTAAATAAATATCAAAATTTAGGGCTTGAAAAAGTACAAACTGCAAAAGGAAACAACCTAGCATTTTGTACGATTAACCCATGGGGAGACACTGATCCATTGTGAAAGCAGATGAGAGAGTAGGCTTGTGAAGTGTGTAGCTATGAGCTCATACGTGAAGCTGAAGTGTATATCCTCTCCTCACTGAAGTATCTCTACCTACCTAGCATGATGACATGAAGCACACCCTTATTTGAAGTCTTGTGACAGAGACAGGGCTGTGATACAGGATTTTAAGCAAGAGATAAACAGTCACCAGCTACTGGGCGCTGCTTCTGCTTCTTTAGTAACTCTCATGCCAGGTACAATTCTGACAGTGACAAACTGCAGTCGGAGGCATAAACGTGGTCAAGGATCTGGAAGGATTGTACAGCAGTGTGCTGATTATTCATATGTTCATTGATGATAATTTATTGGAGGAATCTCTGAATTTGATCGGTAGAAAAAGTTACAGTACTGGCTATCTTATTAAAAAATATGGTTTCATTACTGATTCCTGATCAGTTAATACTGTTGGTAGTATGATACAGAGCTACATACCTATATATAAAACCTTTATTCATTTAAGCATCTCAGGAATTTTCTGTAGTAATAATGATGCTTTTGAAGATAAAATGGCTGTTATTTCAACACTGTTTTCAAGTTTCTGCTATAAAAACAACAGGGTGTGTAGAGGGCAGAGAGAACTTTCACTTCAGATTTGGGTTTTTTTGTACTTCCACAATATTTTTAGTGCCTTGTATAGTATAATAATGTACACTGAAGGTGTGATGTTAATGCTAATTTGAATCGCTTTCTGAACTAGGTGTGTGTAAATTGTTTAAAAAAAACCCCAAACTTCTATGACTTATTAAGAACTAGGTTTTACTTATTTGCTAAAACAAATATTCCAAGGTTATTCCGCTAAATGCATTTTTGTTTTAAAGTTTAGTTGCTTTTAGATTAACCTTTCTTCTTAATTTTTATTGTGCAGTTGAGTTTTGCATTGATGATTTGTAACTGGTTTGCAGGAGCTGCAAAGAAAGGGAAAATTAATGATGTCTGGCAGATGTAGAGTTTGAGTATCCAGTGAAGTCTGGAAAAAAAATGGGTTCTACAGAAAGCGGTGAATAGGTATAGTTATGCTCAAATCAGCACCAATTAGTATATTCCATAACTGAAATCACTTAAATCAACATAAAGCAAATATTAGGATACATAGGACAGACCACTGGTGACATCATTCTAGATCATCTGCAGAATGAGATAACTGTCTGTCCAGGTTTTGCTTTCATTTTCTAAAATGTCTTTTAAAATACGTCTGAACAATAATATTCACACAGTGAAAGCTTTAAATGTAGAACATATTTCTGGTGATAAGGAGAAGTAGCTTTCTGCACAGCAGAGCTAATGCTCCAATAACTGGAGGGCAGGAGTTTGTTTTGTTTGTTTGTTTAAACATGGCTTCAGCCTTGTCTGTATGAATCAGGGAGGAGAGAGAGTTGTCAGGAGCTTGGTGCTGCTGTAAGACTGAATATGCCCACAAACTGTGCTGTGTTGAGCAGAAAGCAAGTTTCCTTTCCAAAACATGTGCACAGATGTGTGCGTGCACCTCCCTCCCTCAAGATAAAAGGGGAAGGGCACAGAGGTGAGAACTTGCTGCTTTTTTTCTTTTTTTCTGGAAGGCCCCTGACTGTCTTTAAAAAGTGCTGTTAGTATCAGACTCTGTGTTCTTTTGAACTCGGTGAGAGATGTGCTTCTCCATTTACATTGTTCTCTTGGGCTTCTATTCACTTAAGACTAAGGGATTTATCAGATATGGAGCTTTCCAAAACTCTAAAATATGAAGAGAGTAAATATGCATTTCTCTTATCAATGTCTTAAATACTTAATACTCAATTTAATAATTAAAATGCTATTAATATCATCTCTGAATAGGTCTAAATCACCAACTTTAAATAGACTTTGTTTGGAATATCCACTTGGAACTCATTTTATAAATCTTGTTTGCACAGCAGATAAAATTCATTTTAGAAAGGCTGAACATGAGCCCTGCTTACTCAAAGTGACTTTTTCCCACTTTATACTTCCATCAGAAATGGCCACTAAACAGTGCCGCAAGGACCCTGATTGAATTTCCTAAGTCTCTGTCTCTTTGAGGTACAGTTTCCAGTCCTTTGATAATTTTGTGTCTTGAGTGCTGATTGATTTTTTAGCATTTACATTCATATTTAGCCACTAGACCTTGGTATCATAGCGGTTGCAGCGGCACCAATTACAGTGGTAGAACAATAATTCCTACAAAATCTCCCTTCTTCACAGATCTGACACAATCACACTGTACCTTCTAGATAATGCTTCATACCAGCCTGGAGCTGTTTTGAATGGCAGTGCTTTTCAGAGTTGTGTCCCAGTCTTCTGAATGTTTTTCACAATATAACTTCTCACATTTGTGTACTGAGATGCAAACTGTGCTTGTATCCCGCTGGCCAGGTAGTTTAGATTATCCTATTACTGTCATCAGTCCCCACTGTTTGCCAGCTACAATTGTTTGCCAGTGTAGTGGGTTGACCTTGGCTGGCTGCCAGATGCCCACCCAGATGCTCTCTCACTCCCCCTCCTCAACAGGACGAGAGGAGAAAAAAAGATGGAAACATCTGGGGGTTGAGATAAAAACAGGGAGATCCCTTACCAATTATCATCACGGGCAAAACAGATTTGACTTGAGGGAAAATAATTTAGTTTTGGATGTTGCAGCATTGAATGTATGGAAAAACAGTTCAGAGAAGACTGACATTAGGTTCAAAAATATGTGCTTTTAAAAATAAAACACACTTAAAGCTACTGATATCAGGAACATCTACAATACCACAGCATACCGTGGTGAACAAACATATATTTACAGAGTAATGAAATACATAATTCTTTGTTTTCTCAGGGTAGGAAGGAAGCAATCACTGGACTCTCACCTCCTATAAATGATAATTTCTTTACTGAAAGAATGGTTAAACATTGGAAGAGGCTGCCCAGGGAAGTGGTTGAGTCACCATCTCTGGAAGTATTTAAAAGATGTGTAGATGAGGCTCTTAGGGACATGGTTCAGTGGGCATGGTGGTGTTGGGTTGACGGTTGGACTTGATGATGTTAGAGGTCTTTTCCAATCTTAATGATTCTATGATTATAGTCACCCTTTTTTCTCCATGTGTGAAAAAGCAGATGAGTATTTACCTTCATCCCAGTAACAACACAAAAATATTATTGAAGACCTTTGTTAAAATTTGTAGCAACTAAAGGAAAGCATATTTTCAGAGTTTTAAATGCTGTAGACTAACACCACAAAAATAAAGATAAAATACGTGTAGGGGTAGTATGTAATATGCTGTTTTACTTAAATGATTTATCAGGTCTGTTATGTAGAACATAACACATTTTGGCCAAAACTGCTTCATACTGCATTTTCTGAATAACTTGAAGTACCAGAAAAAGAGAATGTATCTAGAAGATTACTCTAACATCAAATAGGAATAAAAGAAACAAAATGTGGGGCATCATCAAGAAGCTTACAGGAGAGAAAGGAGCATGCTTGGGAGCAAGACAACTTCATTTTGCATCTATTTCAGATTTTGGCAGCTTGACATCGTAATTACGGTGTGCAGTTCTGGTCTGCATCTGAAGAATAAAGTGGCGGAGTTAAAGCACTAAAATGTTCAAGGGAGAGCCCACGCTGGAGCAGGGGGGAAATAAGAGAGGAAAAGACAGCAGAGAGATCACTATGTACTGACCATATACCCCCACACACTCTCCCCTGCACCACTCAGATGGGGTGGAGGAGTCGGGAGTGAAGGAGTGAAGTTGTGTTTGGGAGAGGGGAGAAAAAAGGTGTTGTTTTAATGTTTGATTTTTGCTTCTCACTACCCACATCTGGTTTAATTGATAATAAATTAAATTAATTTTCCCCAAGTCAAACCTTTTTTGCCTGTGACGGTAATCGGTTCTGATTGCTAATGATCAGATCTTTAATGGTCAGATGCAAAATAAACTGAAACTCACATCTGTGTATATTTTAGCATATAGGAGAAGACAGATAAGTGTGTAAAGAGGTCTTCCTGTCTTTATCTCGACCCACGAGACTTCTCATCCTATTTTCTCACCCTGTTCTTCTGAGGACTGGGAGCATGTGAGTGGCTGGGTGGGAGTTTGGCCCTTACCCAAGGTTAACACACCACAACTGGAAACAGAGTCCCAAGCTAACCCTGAGCTACAGGAACAGAAGATTAAGACAATCAAGAAACCTAGAAAATGGCTTTGGGCAGTAGGTCAAATTGTTGGGTTTTTTTTTCCTTTGAGATAGGTTATTGGATTTTTGTCCATTTTCCTACCTGAAATAAAGATGAACATGTCTCTTACTTTCTGGAGATGGGGGAATATGTGATGAGAAGAGGATAGGAGGAGGATGGTACAGTTCATTCTCTCTTTATACTTGAAAAAGGAGTGATTAATCTCTTTGCTAGAGTGGGAAGTATCTCCCAAGTCTGAAAGAGTAAGTACTTTACTGCTAAAACTTGTAATACACTGTTGATACTTCTTCGGCATATAGCAATACTAGAATCACCAAGGTGGGTAGGTTGATACAGCATTTATTTTCATGGCTAATTCCACACCACCCATAAATATTTGTGTTTAAATAATGTCATTCACCATTCATGGTTTAATAATGTATATTTGCAGTTACACATGAGAATAATTTGTGGATCTGTTTATAATCTGTTGGCTTCCAGCAGTGAAATTTGGAAACAGTAATGATTAGTTTGTAAGACACATAAAAACCATTATAAAAAATGATATATTGGTAGTTCAGAGTCTTATAGTCTTCTTCAAGTCATCTACTCAAAGTAAAACTTATTATTATTTGCTACATTTTGCACAGTATTGATCACTCATGATTTTTCCTAACACCATGGAGCTTGTGGAACTTTCTATAACAGTCAAAAAGTGTGCTGTTGAGGGTAATCTCAGATATAAATAATGAAACAGCTTTCCCTATCTTTTTTTCATCTCCACCAACTCCATTAAATGTCAGATTCAAATCAGTTTTTATATAACTTTCTTCTTTTCATACTTCATCAATAATATTGCGCTAGGGGAGGTTTAGTTTGGATATTAGGAAAAATTTCTTCACAGAAAGGGTTGTCAAGCATTGGAAGAGGCTGGCCAGGGAAGGGGGGGGGGTACCCACCCCCTGGAGGTATTTAAAAGACGTGTAGATATGGCACTTAGGGACATGGTCTGGTGGTGGACTTGGCAGTGTTAGGTTTATGGTTGGACGTGATGATTCTAAAGGTATTTTCCAACCTAAATGATTCTATGATTATCTGAGGCTGGAGACAGATTTGATCTACAAATGTTCACTATGCTAGAGGATGAAGCTAAGGGCTCTTCATTTATTGTAGCGCTTTTTTAATTATCTGGACTAGGCTTGTTGGGAGCTGTTGAAGTAACACATTCAGAATGTAAGTATGTTTAGCTGAGCATAACTAACATAAGATAATGTTGAGCTCTGTGGTCTTGAGAAGCATAATGCACTCAAGAGTCTTAATTGTTTCTAGTTCATAGTTGGCCTTTAATATTTATTACTGCTGTGATTTTTAAGTAGCAAGCAATACAGAACATTCAGAATCAAATATGAATATTGAAGGAATTAAATAAAGGATATAATTCCCAAAATTAATGAAGTGTTTAGAGTAAAATGTAACTTCATTTGGACATTTAGTTCAGGAGGAAAAAGTAAATCTTCTTCTTCTAATGTTTTGCTAAATACAGTAATTACACTGTTGTATCACAAATATGCTACATTCATCATTTTGTATTTCTTGCATGTTTTGTCCCTGTTGAAAACAGTAATTATTTTCAGTGAAACAGATGCTGCAATTCAGTTCATTTTCCAAGAAGGTGGTAAACAAGTTACGTTGTCTACTCAGTAACATTAGACAATTATAATTAACACATTTTGCAATTCATTGAAAATTAACAAAATTAATACAGAGGACAAAAAGTGCCATTCAGAGGTAGTCAGTTTACATGTAAAATATGAGTCAAGTATTGTAGTAGAAAAATAATGAAAATAACATAGCTCTAATAAAAGAAAATATCTTCTATATAACTGAAAGTGTTCATTGGAAATATAATATACTTTCTCTAAATAAATTATTTTTTATTCATTTTCAAGGTTAAACACACAACACAGAAGCATAGATCATATTAGTATTAGTCTACATATTTTGCTTATGGCTTCCCATTTTTATGATTATGGATTTCTTTAGGACTTTTATTCCTCTTACAAAAATTCTTGGCAGACAGCCAAGACTTGAGGAGGCTATAAAGATGCCAAGAAAATGCTACTATCTTCCAGGATTTCTTTTAACAATTGACTTTTAAATAAATGATATATAAATATTAATTATTTTTGCCATTGACGTATGTGCTGTCTTCTATCATCTACAGATAATGGGAAAAATTTTGCACACAGTGTGATTTCAGTTTCATCAGTTTGAAACAAGTTTGCTGGTATCATGTGATGAACAGTTACATGTAGCACCATCCCTTCTGAGCTATAGATCTGATCCTGTTTTCCAAAAGTACTTCATCCTACTGTTTCTGGACCTGTTTGACTGACTAACAGCCCATGTTAAGTCTCAAAGGCATGTATCTCTTTGGACTTGCATTGTACCCTGGACTACACCTGGCTCCATAAAGCCTCTATTGCTTGTGGAAGGATGACTCTTCTTCCCTTCAGTAATTTAGTCAGTAGCCTTTTTTTTTTCCCCCCTGTGGAAATTGGTTTGTGATTATTCCCAAAGTAGTTTTCTTCACAGTACTTTTTTTTTTTTTTTATTTGGATGAGAATAGCACTTTACCCATTACAGCTTTCCCTTTCAATGAATCATTTTCATATTATCTTCTAAAGCTGCTCTTGAATTCAGACTCTGTTTCTATAGGCAGCAGCACTTCTGGATTAATTAGTCCATTTATGTATGAGCCTCTCAAATAGGAGTACCAAAGTGATATTAGTTTGTTGAATTTCAGCTTATATTTCAGCCTATTATAGTCACATAGCCAGACCTCCTGTGTTATCATAGTAAAGAATCTAATTTTTCCATGCAGCCTATGAAGTGGATTTAACCTGTAATGCCGCATTGTTTAAAAAGCAATTACAAATAAAATATGTATTTACTTAAGAATGATATAATTAAAGTGTACTCAACATAAAGAAATATGATCTTAAATATATGAAGTTACCTAGAACTCTTGTCAAAAAGATGAAGGAATAGCAGATCTTGTAAGATATTAAAGAATAAAGAATTAAATGTGCAAATACAGGCTGGATCGATGGGCCAAGGCCAACTGTATGAGATTCAACAAGGCCAAGTGCCGGGTCCTGCACTTTGGCCACAACACCCCCATGCAACGCTACAGGCTTGGGGAAGAGTGGCTGGAAAGCTGCCCGGTGGAAAAGGACCTGGGGGTGCCGGTTGACAGCCAGCTGAACATGAGCCGGCAGTGTGCCCAGGTGGCCAAGAAGGCCAATGGCATCCTGGCCTGTATCAGAAATAGTGTGGCCAGCAGGAGTAGGGAAGGGATCGTGCCCCTGTACTCGGCACTGATGAGGCCCCACCTTGAATACTGTGTTCAGTTTTGGGCCCCTCACTACAAGAAGGATGTGGAGGTGTTAGAGCGTGTCCAGAGAAGGGCAACGAAGCTGGTGAAGGGTCTGGAGCACAAGCCTTCTGAGGATCGGCTGAGGGAACTGGGACTGTTTAGCCTTGAGAAGAGGAGGCTGAGGGGAGACCTCATCGCTCTCTACAACTACCTGAAACGAGGTTATAGCGAGGTGGGTGTTGGTCTCTTCTCCCAAGTAACTAGTGATAGGACGAGAGGAAATGGCCTCAAGTTGCACCAGGGGAGGTTTACACTGGATATTAGGAAAAATTTCTTCACCAAAAGGGTTGTCAAGCACTGGAAGAGAAGAGTGGTTAAACATTGGAACAGGCTGCCCAGGGAAGTGGTTGAGTCACCATCCCTGGAAGTATTTAAAAGACGTGTAGATGAGGCGCTTAGGGACATGGTTTAGTGGGCATGGTGGTGTTGGGTTGACGGTTGGACTCGATGATCTTAGAGGTCTTTTCCAACCTTAATGATTCTATGATTCTATGAAAAATAAATTTGTTGAGTGTGTAGAAAATGCTGCTGTGGAGAGGACAGAAGTTAGTCTGTGTCTGGGGATGAAGATTGTTCATGTAATAACTTGCTATTCTGTACTGGTTGATCATAATCTGGTACTATCGGGTAAAACCTATGTTAGCCTGCAAGAAAAGCACAGTAGATCTTTTACCTTTTTTCCTGTAATTAAAGTTAGCAAACTCTTTTCAGTAATGAAAATGTTTTTGTTTTGTTTTTTTTTTGCCACTCTGGCTAAACATACTTGGTCTTTTGGTTGCTCTTACTCAGTGGTGCACTTTGGTTTGAGTCTAGACTTTGCAAGCATTGAATAGCTTCTCTAAAGCAAGATGATCTTTAGTAGCATAAACATCTATAAATACTAAGGCACAGATAATTCCCCTTTCAGTTGTTCTGAAATAACTTTTATTAATACTTTCACAGAACTTAAAAGGCTTACATTTTATTTTCAAAGTGTACCTGGCTTCTATTATTTAATGCATATATGTGTCACTTCTTTAGTTGTTTTTTTTTTTTGTGTTATGTTGTTTTGTTTTTTTAAAGATAACATTTAAATAAACATAAAAGAACATTTACATTAAGCCCACTTACACTAATGTGGTAATGCATGTGGGCTTAAAATGGCGTCTAAGTCACCTTAAGGATGCTGGCCAGTATGGTGAAAAAAAAAAATATTCTAGAGTAAATAAAAATGAGGCACAAAGTAGCCGTAAATAATAATGAGAAGTTAATAACAGAATGGACTTCAGTGCAATTGTCAGCAGACAATTAAAGACTTAATTTAACAAAGTTGCTAGATCACTCACGCACCATCAGAGAACATAAAACACTCTTCAGTGATATTACTATGGAATTTCTTTAACAAACTTAAGACTTGTAGTAAAAGAGCAAAAGTCATGGATATTATGTGCTATAGAAAGGAAGCAGCAAGAGCTGAGGACATCGTGAATGTACCTGATGCACTAAGATCTTGCACTGTGAGAAGATTTGTTAAATGCAAAGGAAGGTAAAAATCATCCACACATCTCTACCAATTATTGCAACTGAAAGAGAAATTCCTTTCTAACTTCCAGTTGTCAGATCTGATATTTATTTTAATTTTAGGAGGAAAGAAACACGGCAACCAAACACTGTTTGTTTGCTTGAAGTACCTTTAGGAGATAGGTTGACTCAATCGAGAGTAAAATTCATTCCAGATTTAAAAAAAAAAAAAAAACAAACAACAAAAAAAACCCCACCAACAATGGAAGCCATTCATCCTTGTGTAATACAAATACAAGATATTGTGTTCAACATTGAATTGAGCAATTGAATGATATAGCAGAGTATTTACCCCTTAAGTTTTTGGTAAGTGGATAGTACAATTTGGACCTCAATTAATGCAGTTAAATATTAAGTATCTTTGAAGAAACTGTACAGTGCTCATGTTTGTGTTTTCACTATAATGATCAGATACAAGATAAACTGAAACTCACATCTGTGTATATTTTGGCATAAAGGAGAAGATAGACAAGTGTGTAAACAGGTCTCAGGTAGGTTTTTTACTTTTGACAGGGGATGGGGAAAGTTTGGGGCTTTTTTACCATGATGGTAAGAATCCCTACTGAAAGGGGCTTTTCATGACAATTGTAAAAGTACTTGGCATGAAATTCTGGCTTTATTGAAAGCTGTGCCAGAATTTCATTGCATCTTTTTGCATGAAAGCATCATTGCAGTCAGAGTGTGATGTGATTTTTCCTAGCACAGATATCACTTAAATCTAACATTATTCCTTTCTAGAGACGAGTTGTGTACTTTGGAGAGAATCATTTAAATTGTCACTGGTTAAAACACTCTTGGAGCTGTTACAGAGTACAAACTGATTATTGACCAAGAATGTGTGGGCTTTATATGTTTTTTATAAGTTGCAAATTGTATTTTTAAATGTGATAAGCATTGAGTATAAGTAATACATGATTGTATTCTTGAATGTAATGACAGACATCGTACACAATATAGCTGACTCTTCGTATTTCTGGTAATATTTCAGTTAGAATATTATGTAGACAATAAGGATTACTGTTGCTAATAGCAGATCACAGGCTTTTATGTTAAGTCTGCAAGGTCTCCATACTAGGACTTGCAGGTTTGCTTTGCCTGGGCTTGTTTTAGGCTTGCGTGAAGCTTGGTTTAACTATGTTAGCAATTGTCTAACACTCAGATAACTGTTACCTAATCTGTTTGGTTTTAGTTTAGCATTATGTGATCATGTGACACAACATCTACTGTTAATAATTTAGCTACGTTTCTGTAGTTAATAAACAATAATAACAAGTAGTTATTCCATGCAGAATGTCCTTTCTATGACCCACAAATAAAAATGCAGGATAAAAGTGTACAGGCATAAGGTGATAGCAGGAGCCCTTGGGTAAAGGCACAGGGTGATGCCAGAGTTCCCAGGGCTATGAAGAGCTCACCAGTGGGCCATTACTAATCATTGAAGGAATGCAGCCTTGGCAAAACCAGTTTTGGGAATCAAAAAGGGAACATAGAACAAGTAACGAGTGTTTGTAAAACATGCTTTGTAGTGCACGTCTGGATGTAATACAGAATAGTGGATCAGTGAAGGAATCAAGGTGTATAGCATGTTAGGAGTCATACAAAAATAATCCCATGAGGGTCCTAGAGTGAGGAGGAAGCAGCCATTCACCCATTCACATAATCCCAAGATTGCCAGAGGAAGGATAAGCTTAATATCAGAGACTAAGGGATAGAATACAAGGAATTGTCTGTATATTAAGTTTAGTTGTGTTATTATTTTGGGGAGTTTTTATGTAACAGAAATCTTTTCTTCTACATAATAATAATTAAATGTGGGCTACGAATAGTTAGTTGATCAAACTGTTAAGATTTCAGTTCATCTACTGTTAAATTCATAGAATCATAGAATGGTTTGTGTTGGAAGGAACCTTTAAAGGTCATCTAGTCCAACCCCTCTGCTGTGAGCAGGGACATCTTCAACTAGATCAGGTTGCTCAGATCCCAGTCCAACCTGACCTTGAATGTTTCCAGGGATGAGGCATCCACCACCTCTCTGGGCAACCTGTTCCAGTGTTTCACCACCCTCAGCGTAAAAAATTTCTTCCTTATATCCAGTCTGAATCTACCCCCCTCTTAGTTTACAGCCATTCCCCCTTGTCCTGTCGCAACAGGCCCTGCTAAAAAGTCTGTCCCCATCTTTTTTATAAGCCCTCTTTAAGCACTGATAGGCTGCAATAAGGTCTCCCTGAAGCCTTCTCTCCCCCAGGCTAAACAACCTGAATTTCTTGCTTTACACAGAGAGGGGGTTTCTTTGGCCCACATACACTGCTTAAGTTGGAATGCAACAAATTGGTGGAGAATGCAGGCTACTTAGGCTATAAAATTTATACGAAACAGAGCATTATACTTAAAACAGTTGAAAGCAAATTGGAGAGCATACAGGTGAACACAGTGAGAATGATGTTTAAAAACTACCAGCTGTTAAGAAAAAGTTGGAGGAACTGTATTTGTTTAGTCTGGAGAAAAAAAAACTGAAAGTTGAACATCATAAGGATGTTTTGAAATGCAGGTATGGAATTAGTATTTCCGCTGTTGGTACGACTGGCTGCTTGTATGTGCGTTTGTAGTCACAGCATGTTGGTGCATAGAAACCCACTGTGAACTGATGGTGTAGAAGAAATAATGATCAGTTGTTCTCCATGTCGACTAGTAACAAAACAAGAAACAATGAACTCAAATTTCAAGGGAAAAAAATTAATTTGACGTTAAGGAAAACTTTCCAAGTGTGATAATAACGAACATTCATTCACATTATCTAGAAGCTGGCTGGAATCCTCTTTGTTGGAGATCAAAGTCTACCAAGTAGGCTCACTTGTCCTGCCTTGTCAACACCCGGCAAGTGTGTTGACTTCTTAAATTCACTTCCAATCCTATATTTTTTAGATTTAATGAATGCATCTCCTTTCTCTCTGTTTCACTGAATTTTATAATTGATTACACATGGTGTTAGGGTTATATGGGCATTTTCTTTTCAAATAACATTTTAAATTTTTTTTTTCCTCTCAAGATGTTACTTTTACAGACACTATCTTTGTCCGTAGGCAGAGAAATGTAAAACTCCTCAAGTCAGATCTGCATTTAAGTACCAATCAAAATTTTTATTTTTCTTCGTATTATTTCATGATGAACTTCTGCTGTCAGAGTCTCATGTTGTACGGCTACCTTGCTTGTCTTTTGCAGATCTGTAAAACTTCAAAAACTAAATTCCATCCTTATCTTATAAACTTGTCTTATAATAAGGCAACCTGAAACCACAGGTAATACTGCCTTGAGATATATGCTTTTCAAAGCAGTCCAGCATTCCAAGTTGAATGCTACTTAGCTGAGAAAATGGGCAGGAAAAGTTACTTCATCTTTTTTCTACTGTCTGTAATGTTGATTTGAAGTCACAAATTAAGTCACTCTGATTTAAATAGTTCATTAATTCAGAGTTTTCAACATGTCCTTCAGTCTGCTCCCAAAGCTGGCAGTCTGTTCAATGATTTTCTGTTGGTGCTTAAGCTTTTCAAAGCATCCATGCAGTTTATTACATGACTGTGTAATTCATCACATAATTTAGCACCTATCAGGTTACAAACTGCATGTGAGAAACCATGATAATTATGCATGTTGGACTACTTTCAACTTCATTCTGCCCACTAATATGTCTCCCCAGAACTTTTGTTGGCTTCTTAGTAAGTTTTTACCATTTCTACATCTGCCAGAGATTTTTTTTTTCTGCTGACAAAATTCAATAAAACTTTATTTAATGTAGATTTTTTTGTTTAATTTCTATTGGCCTGAAAAGTACATAAAAAGTACATAGTAGCATCCAGTAGGTCTCTGTCCTGGTTTCAGCAGGGATAGAGTTAATTTCCTTCCTAGTAGCTGGTACAGTGCTGTGTTTTGGATTTAGGATGAGAGCAAAGTTGATAACACACCGATGTTTTGGTTGTTGCTAGGTAATGCTTGCACTAGTCAAGGACTTTTCAGCCTCCCATGCTCTACCGACTGAGAAGGCTGGAGGTGCACAAGAAGCTGGGAGGGGGGCACAGCCAAACTGGCCAAAGGGACATTCCATACCATGTGACGCCATGCTCAGTACATAAACTGGGGGAAGCTGGCTGGGGGGGCCACTGCTCGGGGACTGTCTGGGCATCGGTTGGCGGGTGGTGAGCAATTGTACTGTGCATCACTTGCTTTGTGTATTATTATTATTATTATATCGTTATTATTATTACTGCTATTATTATTTTATTTCAATTATTAAACTGTTTTTATCTCAACCCACGAGTTTTTCTCACTGCTACTCTTCCAATTCTCTCCCCCATCCCACCGGGGTGGGGAGGAGGAGTGAGCGAGCGGCTGTGTGGTGCTCAGTTGCCAACTGAGGTTAAGCCACAACAGTCTCATTCAATGACACAATAAAATTACAGTAGTAGTAGTCACATGGGCAGAATTAAGTTATTCTGATACCTTAAAGTGTTTCTTTTTTGCATAAAAATGCCTAGTGACTCATCATACTTATTCATAGTGTCAGAGAGGTTTGTGTAGTTAACAGACGGACAGATTATAGAGAAATGCACTTAGCATAAATAGAATGAGTTGGTTCAACTGCATGGAAAAACAGTGGTGAAATAAAAATATGTCAGTGTCTTAAACTTTTAATATATACTGCTTGTGTATCAGTGAAATCCAGTTTATGGGTTGCTTCCATTCTTGCTGTATATGATGGCTATGAATAATTAAAGCATATAAGAATAAATTTGTGAACTGAAAGTTGTCACTCATTCTTTTAGAAAAAGTCAGAAGATTTTTTCCATAGCTACAGTGGCAGACACACTTACATAAAGGTTGCATCAGGAGCTTGCATCAACATCCACAAGGTAGGTTTTTAGTTTTGTTCATGTTACTTTAAAAAAAAAAAAAAAAACCCTACACAGAAATGTCAAAATTCATGTCACATTGTCTGCTTTTTTATTAAGATTGTTTTCTAGGACAGGGAGCACTGTTGTGCAGTATGAAAAAATACTTCCCTTTTATTCTTTAAAGGGTCCCTCTTTTAATTATTTATCTAGCCATTTGTTTCCCCTCATAAATATTGATGTTATTCCTGACAGTGACACCTCTTGAGAAATGCTGTGGTGCAACCAAGGTTCTTTGATACTGTGAAATCTTCTATGTGTATTTCTGAAATAGCCAAAAACATTCCTATGGGATATGGATGGGGGAGATTTTATCCAAAGTAAAAGCTGATCATCCCTAGCACCTAGGGTCCAGTTGTGATAAATGCCAAGGATCTATTTCTACAAATAGGAGCACCAGCTTTAATTGAAAAATGATAGGGTAGAAAATGAGAAATGTATGTATATGTATATATCTATTATATGAAAACATGTTAAAATTATGTATTACTGTTATTCTTCTTCCTGAACAAATTATTATGAGATTGTTTTTTCAGAAATCCTTTCAGGTGCCAGTCAGAAGTAAAGCATTGATTGATCTCTGCCACATATTAACAACGTATCTGTCCCATAAAAAAATACACTTTATTAAAAACAAAACAAAACCCACCCACCATCCCCCCAAACCCAATCACAGGAGTATTTTAAAAATTTCTCTATTTCTAAAAGTGAAGAAAGGATTTAGTCATAATTCAGTTTATTTGTTGTGTGATATTAGTCAATAATACCAATGTGGTGTGGAGAGATGGTAGATGAAAATCAGGTGGATGGAGTGGAAAAATCCCAAATCTACTAAATCTAGGTAAAATATGAATGGGTGCATATTCCAGAATGACATGGATTTACTGTAATTTTGTTTAGGGGGGGTCATTTTGTTGGGGTTTTTTATTATTCAAAAGTTCGCTCTCTAAAGAATTGTAATGAGAAAAATGAAGAAAGTAAAATTGAAATGTGCTTTTGGTATATCTCTGCTTTCAGGGATTCTTTCCTCCTTTACCTTTTAGTTTTGTATTCTGTGATTTCTGCTTTTAGTTCATTGCTAGATCTGAGTTATGCCCATTATTTATGACAGGAGTATATCTTTCAATATGATTCTGAAATGTCAGGTGTATTAAAAAAAAAGGTAAGTGTTCAGTGTGGTTTAAATTTGTATACATGCATTCATTTGCACTGAATATGTGGAGGTTGCAGGTGTACAACAACAAAAAATAATTACTACTTTGTCTTTAAAACAAAGATTAACGATAATCCTATTTCATCAGTAGACACAGTCCCATCCATACCAATTGACCTTTTTGTGAGTATGAAGATTGGTATGTAATCATAAGAAAAAAACCACTGAAAATGATGCTGTTCACACAGTGAATAAGAGGCAATGCCACTAGAGATGGTCATCTCCACACAACATTTCATGTCAATGTTGAGATTGCAACATACAGAGGAGAGTTGGCTGCAAGGGGTCAGTTACTGTATAAAAGTTGTAAAATTGTTATAACTGCCTGAGCCCTAAAATCAAACACAGGCCAAATTTCACAAGTTTTTTGAACAGCTTAGAAAAGCTGTGGCTATATAGAAGCAGTAGTAGACTCTACATATAGAAGAAAGTGATTGGAACCACTTATTTGTTAAATGTATATTGGGAGTACTAAAGAAGATTTTCATCACCACATGAAATAAATATTTGAAATAACAAGACCCTTGCAGTGATTCCAGGCAAGTATCTTGGTGGTAGACTTTCAATTCCCTTTTAGGGGCGAGGCAGATGATGTGCCCAATTTCTGGGAAGCTGCCCGAGATCCAGATATTTTCTTGATATACCAAGTCCATGACAGAAAAAAAATCTCTTTGGAGTCTCTTCTGTAGTTAAATCTCTGCATCATGAAGGTCATATTTTGCAGATAGTACAGGTAGTCAGTTAAGACAGATGAATTTTGTTGTATTATTGTAGTCTCCATTGCTTCAGCTTATGGAATTTCTGTGCACTACAGCTTTTTTTTTGGTTCTTCACTGTTTCATATATATGAGCAAGCTTGTAATTATCTACTAGAAAGGTAATTTATTATGATAAAGGAATAATTACATACTTTCAAGCTGCATGCACTCAATGGTGGTGAATATCGTATTTCATTTTATTCAAGTGAAGTATTTATTTGTCTTCACTTATTCAAAATTCATGCCTTTTGTGTTATTTTACAATGATTTGTGACTCCAAGTAGTAATAACATTTGCACTTGAATTATACACATGGAATTTATTTTGTTCTAGCCTTCACATCATTTTACGGTTTGAGCTTTTCAACGGCAGACGGAGGTTAGCTATACTTTTCTATTATTGACAAAAGTCGTTTCAGTTTTTCCAAATCTTAGTTGGTTGGATTTTGTTTTGGCAGAATTGAGGGTAAATTAGATCTTGGTCTTATTTTAAACATCTCCCAAAACCATCACGTGCAGATTCAGTGCCTGTTTTTCTAGGTGTTTATTCATTAGGGGGTTGTTTGTTTGTTTGTTTGTTTGTTTTAATTTTGAGTCTGTTTTTGTATTGAAATATTTATAATGCTATTCTGGGATCTCCTGTATCAGTCCTGTCAATACTACTTTCTCTGAGTACCAATACTGTATGATGCTGGCTCTGGTGTTCTCTGATGATTTCTTCACTTCTTCACTTCCAAGTACTTGTGAGACTATGGGATGAAAACAAGCAAAAATGTCTCGCCATCTAAACCCATTGTGTTACCTTCAGTATAGATTGCAAAAGATAGCAATTATGAAACTCGAAGTGCTGTTTTACATATTTTAAGGGTTGTCTTTTGCTAAGTTGATTATTTTAGTGCTTTGTGCTCTGGACATTTTGCTAGGCCACTTCGCAATTGAGTACGGACATTTTGATTGTTAAGCTGAAATGTTTAAAATAAAAAACAAATGGGTAAGCCACTCCTCTGCAATGAAGTGAAATTTTGTTTTCCATTTTTTCCTAATTTAAGGAGCTATCATTATTTTGTGGGCTTCTCTGGTAATAGTGGCATCAGTGTTAAAAAAGTATTACTAATATACTTGTTCCTTGTTAATATCTTTTTTTTTTTTTAACACAGCAATAACTTAATTTTTCTTGACTCAGTGTTATGCCAAAGCTTATTCATGCCTTTGCCCAGAGTTGAGAAAAATCAGCAAAATTCATGCATATTTTAGAATATAATTACTTTTGGATGCAGGTTTGTTTATCTTGCTTTGCTTTGTTTGAAAAGATCTATTTAGCTCTAATTCTAGTGGAAGGTATTTTAATGCTGTCTTTCACAAAAAATGAGAATACTTTTTGCTGTTCAGCAAGATCTGTAACATGTAACAAGGGTGAAAAGCAAAACTGACTGAAGACAACACTTTACTTTGATCCATCAGCTTGTATTTGTTTACTTTAATCTTCCAATTTAAGTGGTGGTTTTTTTGAACTCTGGTTTGACTGTCAACTGGGAAACTTCTAAGGGAATCCAAATGGATACATATTCCTACAAATTACCTGTTATCTCTGCAGAATTTTTATTCTTTCTGTGTCCCTTGTGGCTGTGCCAAGCTTTAATGCAATACTCAATTACTGTCTAATAATCACTATAGGATAGTCCCTAGTCAAGCCCAAATATGCTTGTATGTGACACTTATAAAGTTTACTTACAGATTGAATTAAATATATGCCATTAAGAATTTTACTTTTAAGTTGGACTTGAATTTGATTACTTCATTTACATAACAACCACATTCATGAGGAAAAAAAGATTTTTTTTAAGGCCTTATAAGTTGTTTGTATCCAACTATGAAAGATCTGAAAGTAACTTTAGCTCTCTTCTAGAAATTTCTTATTGCAAATAGCAGATATTCAATATGAAAACATTTTTGTTTATATTTAGTAGTATTTAATGTGTTTCTGTGACAAAAAAATTAAAGACTATGGGAACAAAATAGCAGTTGTAAACTGTTCAGAAAGACCTCTTTCATATGTTTAAAATTTTAAAAATTTCCCTAAATATGAATATAAACAAAAATGTCAGCTATAACTGGGAGCAATAAAGTGAAGTCTTGGTGGCAGCTTGGCATAAGTCCTATTTCAGGTTAAATGTAGCAAGGGTTTACACAAAGTTGACTTCTTTTCTAACTAAAAGGAAATTGTAGAGACCCATGTCTCTACTTTAGCAGTGCACTTGATACAATGCACCGTAGGAAAAAATTAGAAAAAAAAAAAAAAAGATAATGGCATAATGTTATAAAATGGATAGAAGTGGCTAAAGCTGAGGCAATACATTATGTTTAAAGAAGAAATACTTGTCTGGAGAGAAGTTAATAGTGTTTTTCCTTATTTAGGAATTCATTAATATTTTATTTAATTACTTTGTCTCCAAAACAAGAAGTGTGAACAAACACTGACATGAAATTTTGAGACATTTTTGCTAGATATGTGGTTTGAGATATCATTTGAAAAGTGATGACCTTGAGGCTTGAAACAATTGAAGTGTTTCTAGGGGGGGGGGGGGGGGAAGCAAGTCCTGCTTTTTGAAATTAGAAAAAACTATATTTTTTTTAAAAGGGAGTTTTATCAGCAAATAAAGGTGGAGAAAGACAATGCTCACCTGTCTGTCCAAGTAAGGTGTTACTGGCCCTATATTCAGGAGAGCTGAAGTTGTAAAGGTGGTAATCAGATGAGTAGAAAGTCTTCCTTTCCAGTTCAGACTTAAATTATCCAGCCCAGAAAAATTATGCAAAGGGGCAAAATAATTGCTCTCCTTTCATATCTTGAGTGTAAGAGAAGAAATACAGTAAGCAAAAAGCCTGAATTGGACAAGAATAAACTAAGGTTTAAAATTAAGAGTAAGGTCCTAAAGCAGCTTACATAGGAGAAATAAAGGAAAATAGCTCAAATAGTTTGAAAACATAGGTTTGTAATCAATAGAACAGACCAGGCTTCATGACCAGAAAGGTTCTTTTTCCTGCCGTGCTGCTAAGTAAATCCTGCTCTTCATGTCCTCTAGCGTAATGAATCAGTGTGATTTTGGTTTCATCCTATTTTATTCATACATTCAGTATTTAAGTTTGTTAATACATTTCTTCCAACATATTCAGGAAAATAATCTCTCAGTTAAGTATCACCGCAGTAGAAATGGACCTGTTATTATAGACTTGAAGAATTTCTAGTTGTCATGGATGCAGAATATCATTATATTGGCTGAAATTTAAAGTCTTTGTCTATTGTAAAACTCTTTAAGAGGCAAGTTATGTGCAATTTGCAGTGGCATAAATCCACTGCATTGACTCTACTACATATAGGAGATTTAACATCTAAATCTATAGAAACAGTAGGTATGACCCTGTATATAGATTCATGAGTACTGGTGCATGTGTAGAAATAATCCAAACCAACGAACTCCAAAATCTTCGAAGTTTTTCAGTGGCTCTGTGACCACTTTGCAATCTGAGTATTACAGAGATGGGTAGAGTTTGGTTTTCAGGAGGTTGCTCTGAGGACTACCTTTTTGCAAAGGTATCTACATATATGGACAAACACCAGAGGTGCTCCAGCTGCTTCTGCTAACTTTTGTGTCTTGTTTGAGTTCGTCACCTGAACTGTTCTTTTGAAAATATATTTCGTTCCTATATTCACCTTAAGGCACATCATAGACACATTTAAAAGTAAGGTCTTGAGCCATGGTAATAAGAATAATGTATATATAGCTAGGAAGGTAAATAGATGTTGAACTTGCTTTCCTTTAGTATTTAAAAAAAATATTTTAATAACTTTGGAAGCAAATGTTATTGATATCAAGAGAAGATGGAAGGCTTCTTGAAAGGAAAGTATCAATAGGAAATAGTTGGAGAAGAAGGAGATGCTGTTGGAAGCTGGAGTGCTTCATTTTAGGTCACTAACCTGAGAGACTTTGGGATATTTTAGGACTGTGCGAGTGTCCTGCTGACTTCTGATGTCTTGTGGCTTTCTCTGAAAACAGGAAGAAACTGTGCCTAATTCACCATTCAAAATCTGAACCTTTTTTAAGAAACACAGAACTATATGTTTCTCTCTCAAACAAAATGATTTACATCCTAATGCAATTTCATACATCAGCATATACTTAACACCAAAAAAAACCCTATAAAGTAGTTCATTTGACTTTAAAAGATCTCCCCTTAATGGAATAAACCTGAAGCATTTTCATAGATGTCCATACAGTTTGGTTTCAAGCTTTATGTACGTGAAGGAAGCTACCTTTATACCAAAGTAAGGATCATATTTGTGTAATTCGAGAGTTCTTTGGGTGTTTGGGGGTTGGTTTGTTGTTGGGTTTGGGTTTTGGTTGACCAAAACAACTGGTTAGGTTGCAGCATAAGCAAAGTCTAGTGTTTGTTCTTATAACGACCACCTTTATGCTAATAAATTGTTCTTTGGTTCTTATTTAGTGTTGCTGTTGTATTCTGATAAATAACCCGGGGACATAGAAAGCTTATGTCCAATTCCTGAAGTTTTCAGCTCACTGGCAATTATTGCTTTGGTCTGTTACTGGAACTTTAATTTTCATCTACAAAATTCAAATGCAAATAATAATAGATTGTTATATAGAGGGAATTATGCTGCTTTAATCTGTTTTTCATTTTGGCCATATATTGGTTTAACATGGTGAGGTGCTGGTGGGTGGGCTGCAGGGGCAGCCCCTGTGAGGATCGGCCAGGGCTGCCCCGTGCCGGACACAGCCAGCTCCAACGGCCCCACTGCAGGGCACAGCTAAGCCTATCAAGAAAATGTTTAATAGAAACTCATTGATCAAGTTTAGAAATAACATATTCGATGAGCACTGGTGATCACAGGTAAGATAGCTTTTCCTGTGGTTATGTTATTTAATTACTCCTTGAAACACATTACAAACTTCTAATAGACAATTTTTACAGAAGTTCCTATCAAAATTATCTAGCCAGTGAGTGGTGATTTTTTTCTCATCCTTTACGATTTAATAAGTTTTTATGCAACAGTGGGGCGGGTGTTTCCCTGCAGCCCGTGGGAAGGCCCCAGGCTGGAGCAGGGAAAAGCGTGAGGAGGAAGGAGAGGCCGGGAGGAGCTGTTATGGACTGATGGCAGCCCCCCATTCCACATCCCCTGTGCCCCTCAGGGGGAGGTGGTAGAGGAGTGAAGGTGAGGCTTGGGGAAAAAAGCAGAGGATTGGAAGATGTATTAGCTTTTTTCTTTGTTTCTCACCATCCAACTCTATTTTAATTGGCAATAATTTAAATTACTTTTCCCCAAGTTGAGCGTGGGCTCATACCATATCACATATGGTATGCTTTGACCATCACAGTAACTGGTAAGTGATCTCCTTGTCTTTATCTCAACCCATGAGCTTTTTTTCATCTTATTTTCTCCCCCTGTCCTGTTGAAAAGGGGGAGCAAGAGAGTGATTATGTGGGGGTCTAGTGGCCAACAAAAGTCAACCCATCACAGGTCATAAAGATAGAAAAATGTCGGATTAAGTTTTCCGGCTTTGGCAATGCTTTGAAATATAATTAAACTCAGCAGTATATATTACATAAAGCTAAGTATACAGGAGAAACATAGGCATTGTGATATCTTTAATGACCATCAAGGTCAGAGTTTGGTTTTCTTTATTTATTAAATATCTGAAGGAAGCATAATGAATTTCTTCCCACATTTCTTTCACTGAAAGCTTAGCCATCTAAATACTCATCAGTACTAATGATGGCAGAGTAGAATAAGTCTTCCGGTCTTTATGGTGCAGGTGCCTGGGAGTAGCATGTGAAGTCAGAAGCCGCTTTTTCTAAAGGAAATATAGTGAATAATCCATTGAGAGCCACTGGAAAGTCTGCTGAGTGAAGCAGCACTCTTCCTATGGACAGCTGCCACTTTGTGGCCTCTGCAGGCTTTCCTAATTTACCTGAATGAGCTATGCAGCCTTTCGCTTGAGAAAGAAAGTAGATAGGAATCTACTATTAGAAATGTCTTTTATACATAACAAAGGACCATTCACATAAGAAGCAACCAGCATCTATAACAAAATATGACCTGAAATATGGCTAAACTAATACTTCTTGAGTAGAAATGAATTCAAACTAGCTTTCACAGAGGACAGAAGCAAGTCCTGAAGGTGATGAGTTTATCACTGGTGACAACTGAGAATAGAGATACTATTCCTTACTTTAAGTAAGCAGAAGGAATACAGTAGTAATAATGACTTGCTTTGTGTTTTTATTCCTGTTTGTTGAAAAGACTTTAGTCAAAGGTGGAAAGAAGTTTGTAAACAAGATGTCCACATTGACTGAGATGTATCATAACCTACCATTACTTTAAATGGTATTTAATGAATATTTTAACATGCAAAGTCCATTTTTTTATTTCTGTTGCTTTAAATGTTAATGTGAATAGTATAAGGATATTTACTGTTACCAAGTAATCTGATCTCATTACCTAATCATCTTAGAGAACATTAGTTTTCTTAATGTGACAAATGTTATACTCTACTGTATTTGAAAAGAATCATTTTGCATACAAAGAAAGTCCTAACAGACTCACCCATACACATACTATGTATTAATGGCATATACAACCCTATCAGTACCGATATAATGTAATAAAGCTCTTTGAAACATTTTTCACATTAGAATGGATGTAAACACTTTAAAAAAGGGATACCTTTTTCCTTTTGTATTCATGTTTCTTCAGATTGTAGCAAACAGCATAAAATAATCTCTTGCCATAATTTCAGCCCTGCAAGAGTTACATTTTGTTTAGCTGTCAGTTTTTCTTGTTGTGAGGAACAAGGATATTCTTCAAGAAGCTGTTACAATCCCAGCTCACACAGAAGAGTACAGAATCAATAGCAAGAAAATCTGGACATAAATGAGACAGGGCATAGTGAGGTGAGAATATCTGGTCTGTTGGCCTTCGGAAGGGAAGAAATCATTTGTATTAGACAAGACTGACAGCAGAAAAGGCGTTGTGAATATCAGATATATCTGAGAAATGATATGAAACTCTTAATACTGTCAATAGGATGGGCTAGTTAAGAAGAAGGAAAAGTGGGAACTGGTTAACTAGAATTTTTTTTAATTAGAACATCAGTGTAAGATTTCATATATGAGAAGATGGACAGATTGAAGTGCTGGGTGATTTTTTAATTTTCTTCTATTAGTGAATCGAGGAATGCATTCTGACATTTTCTTTTCATCCCAGCCCTAAGATCTGCTGAGAAAATACTTTTCTCTGTGGTACCCAAGATGGTTGTTAAAACCTTCAATTCTATTAAATGTCCTTTATTTTTGAAGACAATCCTTATTTCATACATCCATTACACAAATAAGGGAAAGCTGTATTGATTAATCAAATCTTTGAAGAGTGACAGTGAACACTGTAATTGTTGATTGAGGCAGGTTTTCTGCATATAATTACGTCTAAAGTAACTTAAGAAAACGTGCAATTCACAAAGTACAAAAAAAAAAAAAGAGAATGTTCTCATTTATCATTTTCAAAAGCAAACAATTTTTACATCTGAAATAAAACTGTGGCAGTGGCTTCATGTTTTACGCTTTGTCTCCTAAAATGCATTTTTTCCTCTGAGTGCCTCTTTTTGCGCTTTTTACCTCGGAAGGACATGGCATACCAGGAAAACAAATTCTAGAATATTAATATATATGTAACCAACAAATACTTTCCTACATAAGGACACCAAGCTCAGTGAGCAGTGTGTGTGTGAAAGGAATTTTAAATGTGGTTAGCAAGTCAGCTCTTCCTACCAGACCCTGGAAGTTTCTAGGTGAAGGTCTTATCAGAGTTCTTTGCAAATTTTCTTTCAGGCTCAGCAGCATATCAATGAAGAAAGATGCTACGCTGTATCACTGTAACGTGATCTGAATGTTTTCCAGGTACCAAGGAGAATGTAGGAGGGGGTTAAAGCCATGCAGTAGAATTGGGGGAAAAAAGTGAGCTTCATTTGAGCTTAAGACAGGGACTTAGTGAAAGTATCAAAGAAAGAGTGAGGTGAAAGACTCTCTCCAGAATTGGTGGAGATTGATGCATACCCTAAACTGGGCACATTGCTTGTAAACTGAAAAAGCTAGCTCATGATGCAAAGAACTAGGAATAATGGAAGTTTTTACTTGTTCTGAAGGACTTTTGAATAAATGAATCTGAGCTACTTTGCTGTTTCCCAAGAATCACTTGCTGATGTTTAGATCACCTTGTGTCCTAGACCTCAAATACTGCTTACAAAGTAGCTGTAAAACCAAAGATTCCTTTGTGTCATCAGAAACCTCAAGGAGAAGTGTTTTCAACCCTTAAATTAAATGAAAAACTCATTTGAAGTGTATTTTCTAGTATATTTATTCCACCTAGAAGAATAGTAATTAGGATTTCTTTTTATGATCAAGCTTTTTATTTTATACTGCATGTTTTGCACAGCTAAGTATTTGTGTGTTGGAATACAGACACACAATATGCTTTATATTATCCTACCACATAAAAGAAGTTCAGCACTATGATCCTAAGCTAAAGTTGAGTCCAAACCTTACTCAATTTTAATTGCTTAAGTTGCATTTCCAGTGAACCATTCCTTCCTCATCTTCCTTTCCATCTGGCTTCCCTCTCTTCCCTCTATTTTTATCCCCTAAAATGTGGCAATAAGAAGCTTTGCCTTTTTTTTTTTTTTTTTAATTAGTGGGAAAAAAGACTTTGCATGGATCAGTTAAGAAAACAATTGCTTCTGTAAGGCTTTTTCTGTGCAGAAGTCTGCATTGTGGAGTTTAAGATGGAATTAAGTAATAAAAAGAATTCTGGTGTGTCTTTTAAGATGCAAAATGGTGAAAGCTGTAATTGTTTCTAGGAAATGTGAAAATACAGAAAATAAGGTATCATCTTCTGCAGACACAATAAAACCATACGATAGTGTGGTCTATGGTCACTGAAACAGATTGTTTGATTAAGGTGGCAAAACAACTAGTTTTGTTTTCTGACATTCACCTATAAAAAAAATACCTTCTGGTGGTGGTGGATGTGGGAAGAACTGCTTTGTGTATTAACAGCAGCATGTTGGCTCTTCTTTTAGTTACAAAAATTATAATAGATTTGGCTGAAAAAGAGCATACTTTTCTTTCATATCACTGACGCTTCCAACAAAAGTATCAAAATATTAGAGACTATTTTATGTTGGAATATAGCTGAAAAATTTCAAGACAGCAGTGAAAGCATGGAGAATATTTGAAAATATGAAAAAGCTTTACGATCAAAGTATCAAACTGATATGTTTGACTTTGTGCGAAATTGTTCCATATATAAATTACTGGAAAATTATAATGAATATTTGCTTACAGTTAATTGCTCAATTTCTGTACTTCACTATACAGTGAAGTACAATAGAGATAACTCATCATTTGATTTTGAAGATTATGTAACTGAAGTTTTCAATCATTTTTCCCCACCTGCCAAAACAGTTTCAGAATTGCAAGAGATATTTCATTTTGTCAGCATTGAATGTCAGGAAATAATGAGGCATGCCCCCGGAAGATGATTATACTTTGCAGTTGAAAGGATCTTAAAATATATTCCACATGTTAGAAGTTATATTTCTTCATTAAAAGTACTTGCTCAGAGACTGTTTTGGCAATGGAGTAATTGTATCCTCAGGGGTTTTTTATGCTGACTTTTAAAATTAGGAAAATTTTACCTTTGTAATTATTACTGAAATGTTAAATACTGTGAGTTTCACTAGAGGTGGTAGCCATGTTTCAAAAGTTAATGTATTACCAAAAAAAACCACAAAACAACCCTCCTGTTTACACTTTGCAGATAGGGTACTTTCCAATAAATATATCATACTTCAAGTGAATGAAAATATTTCTTTAGGCAGCATGTAAAAGAGTCTGTGGGAGTCACCATCACAGGTAAAAACAACTAGTAAATTTCTAAGTAGATGAGTTATTTGTTTGAGAACATGTATATGAGTGAAAACAAAAAAGCTCTGCTAGTCTTTGTGTAGAGTGATAAATCCATGCATCACTGATATTTGGAAGAGGTTTCAGCTGTAGAACTATGTGTGGTTGTTGGATGCATTATGGGCTCCTCCCAACCATTACCTTCTGAAATCATCCTGTATTATTCGTTTTCACAGTACTATATGTATTATTGGTCTTTCCTATGTGGCATGTCTCACATCCCAGCTTTTATAGAAATTATGGAAATAAGTGTTAGAATTGGTGTTACTACTGAGTGAACTAGATAGTATCTTACATGAAACGGGTTGTTGCTCTGTTGGTTTATTAATACATCGAAGTTCTTATAAACAGAATAAAAAATGCCCCCTAAAACAGACCCTGCACATCTGACAGTAGTTATTCCTTACTATAGTCTTACACAGATGCAAAGGATGTTGATAGTTTTAAGAGATTTGTTTTTTGCTCTGTAACTGACAATTTCATAGTCACAACAGAAAACCTAGGAATGAGATTTCAACACAATATGTTTAAAGATGGAAAACCATAGGACAAACATTGGAAGATATATTTTCTATTTTAAGAATACCACACCATATTATCAGTTTTTGTCCTTATTTTGTAGTTTGTCAGATACCTACATTCAAAAAGATCCAGCATTTACATTGTGCCATAAGGTTGTAAATTACCAAAATGGATGACTTTGTGACGTTAAATTCAAATTTAGTGAATTTGACATTTACACTTGATTAAAAGCCCAACAGATAAATTTACCAAATATGTCTCTGTAATTAATTAGTTTTGGAAAGATTTGATCCCTGCCCATCATTATTTTATCTAACGTAAAGATGTAAAGGGCATCTGATTAGTTAGTTTTATTTAATGGTAAAGGTTGCAGTGAAAAGGACATAAATAGTGTAATAGACATAATTTTACACTCTCCAACTTTTGAGGCACCCCTCTTTCCTTGTGGCCCTGTTGACCAGAATTGACTTTGAAGTTCAAGTGCTTCCTGCTTTGAAAAAACCAAACCGTAACACACTCAGTAAATGCAGACTATACACCTTCTGTGCTAATGGCCACATGACAGACGAGCACCTAACCCATGGGACAGCAAGACCTATGGATCACTGAACGTGCATTCCTATGTTGCATTTGCATGACCTCCTGAGACATGTTAAGAAGCCAGTGTATACATGTACAGTTGAGAAATACTCCTTTTATGGGACTACTTTCAGTCCACAACTCACCTCATTGACATGCTGACAGCTGCAGGGCAGCACTGGGGTCACCTGCCTGCGCCTTTGCCTCGGCACAGTGGGTTCGCAGGCTGCAGTCGATTCAGCCAGCACTATCCAACACGCTGGGTCGTGGGACAGGAGGGTGCAGCAGTGCAAGTATGTGAAGTGTAGGGACTATCTGGTAGAAATGAGTACAAAAGGCTGGACTGCAATTCCCTTTATAGCAGGAAACAGAATTCTCAAATTTCCTTTGAACAGTTATAGAATGGAGAGTTTGAGAGATACTATCAGTTTATGGGTGAAAATGTGGTTTGTTTCAATACCTATTAATAATTCAGTTGAAAGACTGTGAAGGATCTCATTTTTTCCAGCTTCACCACTGTGTTTGACATCACTTTGTGTATAGCTTCAACTTTTTGTCTCTTGTCCTTCTCTTTCATTAAGTAATAGAGTGGTAGACAAATAAGAAGTTACGTTAAAAAAAAGGAAGAAAGGTAACCTCTGAGGGTTTATCTTTGATGTTCAGCACGTACCTGACTGTCTTCCAGTGGAACAGCTTTATCAATAGCTCAATTTGCACTGCTGTGAGATTTGTCTTCTCCTCCAAAGTGCTAGATATGGTGGCCTTACAGTGTCTCTTGATGAATTTGTCCATTTGCTTTTTCTTTCCTTCACCAGCACTGCCCTGCCTGACTGCTGGCAGTTGGACTCGGTTTTGCTTACTTCCTCAGTTAGCCGCTCTCACTTCACAAATGATTACTTTATATCTGTGGACCATGAACTGCTTGAACCAGCCATACATGCATGCCATTTGCCCATGGAAAAGTGTTCATATGTATGATCATTGGTTAAATAAACAGGGAAGCCCCTACTTCTAGCTGTATCTGCATTTCTTTTGCATAAGGGGCTGGCTGGTTGCTTAAGTGTCCTACCTGTTTGTGTTCAGGAAATCCACTTAGCCTCCCCTTTGTAGCTTGATAGAAAAGGTGTAGGGGTTTTTTGCATTTCTTCAAGTAAAATTTTGAAGTGTTTTTTTTTCTTAATTCTCTGCAAGAATGATTGCATTTGTGTGAGCAAACATTGTGTGAGTATATAACTGGCTTTTGTGACAAAAATATCCATGTAACATTAGAGGCTGTCCTTTGGAAATGTTACCTTTACTATTTTATCATATATCTCTGAGAGTGTGCTATATTCTGAATTAATTTTCCAAATGTAAGTTGAATAATGCATGTGCTTCACAATATAGCAATGCAATATTATTCCAGTATCTTCTTTGCATAACTGCATTTTATTAAATTTAACAAAAAAAATGTAAAATATCTATTCATCTATGCTTTTGTTCAATAAAAGTAACACCAGAAGAGTTTACCTTCATTAGACTTCAAAGGATTTTATTCAGAGCCTCAAATAATTATAATTTAAAAGATGGAAGCAAGCCTTTAAAACCATTTTGTGATGTTAGTATTTAAATACAATTATGAAAAGATTTTGCTGGCCATTCTTATCATATAGAAATAAAGAGAGCAGTATATTCACAGTGAACATGTCAAGCCTGGATAAAGTGATTGTGATGCTTTCGATAGACAACAAGAGCAATTTCTTTTTTTAATTAGAGGGTTGGAATTGGTGTCATAATTGTATATTTTTCTGACTGATTATTGATATTTTTACTGCCTCCTCAAAATATAATAATAATAGGTTTGAAAGGAAAACCTCTCAAGTGATTGAGAGGAGGACCAGGGGAATACCACCTTCAAATAAGAAGTACTGAAACATAAATTCAGTTGATTTCAGCTTCAGCTAAAATCGGGAGCTAACTCTAGGCTTGATAGAAAGTCCTGTGAAGAATTCATGATCAAACTGAATTCAGGGACAGAATTCTAATTTACTTCATCTGTGTCCAGGTTCCTTTTTCTTTCCTATCTATCAATTGAAAGAAAGTGTAATATAGTCATCTTTCCTATTTGAGAGAGCTCATAGAAATCAGTAGTAAGTACATCAACAGCTTTTAATGACCAGGAAGTTTTATTTTTTAGTCCATTGTTCATATCAGGCTTTAATTAATACATAATAATATATTCTTAAGGAGAACTGAGTGCTTGGGAGTAGCAAGAGCAGAGCTGCTCCACAGGGGAGGACAAGCTGGGCACCGAGGGTGTCCACAAGCACTGGCAGGACCATCATGGACAGGGTGCAGTCCTGCAGCACCCAAACAGGGCTGGGATGGAGATGGTGACAGGACCTGGCGACAGTCCCAGGCAGGTGAGGTGGTAAGCCATGGCCAGGATCTGGTCAGGAACAGCAGGAAGCAAGGCCAGAGGCAGGGCTGGAGACAAAGCTGTCCTCAGTGGAGGTCCAGGGTCTTTACAGAAAATCCAGTCTGTGAGCCAGAACTGCAGGGGACAGGACCAGGACCAGGGACTCCTGCAGCATCAGTGAGGCAGGGACTGAAAGCCCCCAGGGCTCAAATGGGGTCCTGGGCTGTGGGCAGGGTGAGGGGAGGCTCAGGGGAATGGGCAGGGACAATCAGGGCTGGCGGTGCCCTCGGGGCCATGGCGCTAAGCCCGAATTTCTCTGCCAGCTCCGTTATTGTATATGAGGCTAAGTAGAGTAGTTTTATAAAGGTGTATTAACTACTTCTCTTTCATGAAAAAGTACTGGGAATAACATAAGTCCACTGAATCATTTATATGACAAACTATTGAGGAAACAGAACAGTTTAATTAAGGTTTCATATTGCATATACTGTTTCATGTGTTATTTTTGATAAAATATATCTGTCATCTTTTGCAATGGGAAATATATAGTCTCAAATTCAGTCAGGTACTTTCCTGTGGTCACTAACATTTAAAAATGGCATTTTATGAGTAATAGTTGCAACATTTGTTTCTAGATTAGTATTTCTGCAATACAGATATTGCTGTTTCAGTTCAGTGCAATGTTAAAGTCAGTAATTTGAAACTTGGTTGATTGGATTTTTTTGGTTTTGTTTTTCAGATGGACACTTGAATATTTGGAATTAACACTTGTATTTTAATACAAGAAGTCTTGTTTAAATTTTGTCTTAAAAAAAACCAAACAACTTTTGTTGTTTTAAGTTATGCCTAGCTGTTTGTTTTTGTTTTTTTTTTTTTATCCTCCTTTTCCCCGTATTCAGTGGGCAAATTGGGGGGCAAAAGGCAGGTAAGATAAGTAGATGGAAAAAGGTATTTTGAAGTATGAAAAAGGAGAGAGACAAAATTCAGTTTTGTTGGAAAGATTTTTTTAGGTTGTAGATGGAAAGTCCACACACACTAAAACAGTCAGTAATCAAGGCAGGAATCTCAAAGACATAGTTACAAGTTTTCTACTCTGAATCAGAGAGAATGAGGATTCAAACCTGTTTTTTTCAGCATTTAATCAATTTCATTTTTCACATTCTTGTTTTCGTATTGTGTGCCCTTTCCATCAAACTGTTCTTTTTTCTGGCTTTTTCATTTTTTATAGCATTTATTGTAATTACACTAAGCAAGAATGAGGAAAAAGAAGTAACTTAATGTTCCACTGATTAAGAAATTCCCGTAGGTAGAGAAATGCCCCTTGAAATTGGCATATGAAAACAGGCAGACAGCTGTTTGAAACCAGTCTCTTGCAGGACAATTTACTGTCTCAACCCCTGTTGGTTTCTGGAGTTGTTTCATTTTTGTGCTTATTACAAATGCAAAGTTCGGAATCTCAAATATTTTTTCTTTGTTTTGTGTTTTCTTCTCCCTTTTGAAACAAAATTCTTGGGTTTTGGAGCTACTTCAGGATATTGCCAATGGGTTTCTTCTTAGTCCTGAGAGGTACTAGTTGTTTCCTGTTCTCATGAACTGCTTTAAGTTACAACATATCGTACTTTAAACAAAACAAACAAAAAAATGTAACGTGCCTACTTCAAGTTGTTTCCCTGTTCTAGGAAAACTACTGTTTCTACATAGAAGTTTTTCCATTGTGTAATGGAAATATGTCTAAAATTATAACCTGAATAACTAGGAGCCCTTCCTCCTCAATACCTTTACCTTCTCATACTTTAAAAACAACTCTTCTCTGACTTGGTCAGTATACCTGACAAAGGCTATGAAATCAAAACCTGTTTAGGAACAATCACTGCTTACCTGTGCTGCTGCTGTTCATTAGATAGTTTGCTCTATTTATTCATCTACAGCTTTATAACTACTGATTTTTTTTTTTTTTTTTTTATTTATCCCCAGAGAGCAACAGCTGAAAAGAATATTGAATTAGCTACTTTAGTAATCATGACATCAACTTGTGAATGGGGCCACAGTGAATTAACAGTCATTGCTAATAAACAGCTCATCTTGAGTTAAACATTTCCAATTTTTTTCATGATGACACTTCAAAAATGAGGACAGCAAATACTTTCTGATAGAGCTAATCTGTTAAAATGCGCAGTGGGATCTGTTCTTCATAAGCTCTCTAGGAAAATTTATAATCCAGAAGCTTTATTTTGCAGCTTTTCTTTTTGGAAAAATATTGAAGTTCTTTTTACCTTCATCTTCAGTAAGTTACATCATTGTGCCTGTCCTCCAGTGCAGCAAGAAAACAAACATATGAGGAGCATGAAAACCAGCTTTCAGGATGGCAGCCAATGAAAAGAAAATGGCTTATGCTACCAGAGGCAGGTGTTTGGATTGCTTGGTTCTTCATTGTGAGGAGTTTGGGGTTTTTTTCTTTTTTTTTTTTTTTTAAGAAAAGTATTTGCTCTTAAGAATGAACCAATTGAATGAATATAGCACCTGCTGGCAAGTCAACAATGGGTAGTAGATCTACAGGCAGAGCCCAGTTAAGTAGGTAAACTGAAATAAGGCTTTGCGTTGAAATGTTTTTGTTTGCTTGGAATTCTGTGCATGTCTGGTTTTGTTTCAGTTTCTAGGAGGCTTATTTTATATAACAGAACTTCCGCCTGAGGAATCAAAGATCATAGAGTAATGAAACTTATAGATCATCTGTGATAGGAAGAAAAATCACTGAGTTCAGAGTCTCAAATTGCCTTGTTTTCCAAGCTGTGGGTAGAAAACAATAGGCATTTCTAACCTTTCTTTATCAGCAAAATGAAGAGATGAAAATCAGCTTCTGACAACATTGAGGAAAGCCAATTTAGTATTTCGGCTCTCAAACTCCTGTAGGGTATTTCATCTTGCTGTTGCTGCAAAACCCCAGTCTTCCTGGAAAATTAGAAATAGTTTGGTGGTTGTTGTTTTTAAGCTACTTAATTAAGGTTTTTATTTTAATTTTTGCTTTCTGGAATGCATGATCAGACTGGAGTTACTAAAACTAATTGTCTCCCAGCTATCAACTATTTTATGCTATCACTGTCTTGCTATCCTGCCTCACCTGAACTGTTCCTTGCTTTTTTAATTCACGTAGTTCAAAGTAGCTTTAAAGTGCTCTTTTCTTACCTGTTCACTCAGACCAGCAATACGTTTAATCTCTAAATGAAATTTACCATCAGAACAGAGACTCAAGAGGGATCCTTGCCCGGTTAACTCATCATCGCCAATACACGGAACCAGCTGGGCACACAGAAAGGGTCTCTGCACTGATTGAAACAGGTTAGTAGCATGGAGGGCTGTGATAAGGAGTGGCTATTGCAAGGAAATTAAGATTCATCTGTAAGTTGCTCCAGTACAGTCTCCAGCAAAGTGTGGGTTCCTGCGGCATGAAACAAGGACAAATTGTGTACGATGCTGGGGTCTGAATGATCAGTTTCTGTGAGGGGTATGAGGGGACAGGCTGGCTGTGGGGACATGACTCAAAAATGTAGAGCTGTAAGAAGGTAGCTGCTTGTATAACTAATTTTGGTTTCCTGTTCATAGTAATAGAATTTGAAGCCTATGAAGGTCATCTAGAAGGCCCACGCGGAGCAACGGTATGCTGTAGTAGTATGTAGGATAATGTCTAGAAAGGGAAATACTGTGGAGTTCAGGGCTTCGTGAAATTAATACTATCCTATTTTAAAATGTCAGTGTTCTCTTGAGTCGGTGTTGTCACAGTTTGGTACCTATTTAGACTCTCAAGTCCACATACACTTCCAAATACACTTCCAAAGCAAAACAAATCCCTGAATTTCTAAAAAGACCATGTGTAATCCAGGTTGAAGATAGTCTTACTTTCCATGGTGCACTTGGATTTGGAATAAAAACTTGTATATTCTCTGAAAGTTAATGAAAAATTCCTAGAGTGTTCATAGCTCCTGGTCAAGAAAGATATTTATGTATTTATTGGATTTGATTTGCTGGCTTTTTGCTAACATCTTCTATGTTTTCTATACCATCCAAAGTAACTGAAGAAAAGGAGGGGGGGAGGAACAAAAGGCAAGTTTTTTGACGTAAACTTTGCTTTTTTTTCCATGCTTTGTAAAAGGATTTATGCTTTTCAGGAACCACTGAAATAGCAACACTGGAGACTGTTCTTTCAGGAGAAGAACTTTCCATTCTGTTTTACAATTTTCCTTTTTTTTTTGATGAGAAAGATGTAAGGAGCAAGAGGAATTTTTTTTGTTGGTTGGTTTTTGTTGTTTCTGCCCTCACCCCAATCATTTATTTGAAGTGCTAACCTTGATAGTTATCAAAAGACTCTAAGCACAACTTCTGGAATGGTTCATGGGTTAGAGATACGTACTGTTAAGAGCTGATAAGGACTACATATGTCAATGTGCCAACA
Source organism: Pygoscelis adeliae (assembly GCF_000699105.1). Lineage (NCBI taxonomy): Eukaryota > Metazoa > Chordata > Aves > Sphenisciformes > Spheniscidae > Pygoscelis > Pygoscelis adeliae. The sequence goes on from NW_008824862.1 coordinate 481,673, forward strand.
GGCTTATAATAAAATGGCACTTTGATGGGGTTTGAATTCCTGACAGACTGCAAACTCTTGTGCATGACCTTTGCCTAGCAAAAAGCTCTATCTTAATCAGAACTAATTAATTGCATTTGATCATGTTGTCTCCTGGGCCTCCAGAGATACCTTCTTCAGTTTGAACGGTGAAGGTTTAGTGCTTTGTGGCAGTGACTGACTTACTCCCTGTGATGATTTGTGGAGCAAATGTTGCTGTGATCGCAAACACGGTATTTTGAAAGTCATTTGCTAAAGACCTTTGTGGAAGCAAATCTTACTTATGTTCTTCATATGATTTAGGCAGCACTTCATGTTGTTCCTTTCTTGAGGAAACAAGAAGAATGTGTTATGGAGATATGGAAATTTTTTTTAGACACTCCATTAAATTTGTAAGTTAGCACACTGCTGATAGGGAGTTGGTGCTGACTAGCAGTGAGATGGCAACAACTTTCAGTCTGTCTTTGTAATCAGGCTTATACAAGTATATTAAATTTCTGCTTCCATTTTCCTGAATCACAAGTGCTGTGATAACTTTTCTGTTAGAAAATATTCTTTCTCCAACAGGATGGTTAGCCTTGCCAATTCTGTGAGCTTTTACTCTCTACAAGTAGGCTGGTGGCAATATTCTGTATATGTTGCATGTTGTTTGGCAGCAGTAATCAAGCTTTGGTACTTCCATGTCAAAATAGAAGACTTTTAGATATAGATGCTCAACATCTGGGTATAGCTCTTCACATTATTGAGCAGGGAGTTTTTATAACTGTTAATTAAACTTTTGTCCTTAAAAAAAGATTACAGTAATTTAGCCAATTTTTTCCTCTATTTACTCTATCAGTAACATGACATGGTAATTGTAGTGTATCTGAAACAAAAGTCACATCAATTAAACAGCAATGTGAAAATGATTCATCTGAGCAAACAATATGTTCATGCTGCTAGTACCTTGTTCTCGGTGATTCACACTGTTAATTGCATTAATTACCAAAGATCAGTTTGCAGTTGAAATCCTGATTGTCATTAATTTGATTTTAACTGCTGACACCTCTGACAGTATAGTCTGGTAACCGCAAATAATATTGGTACTTTCTGTCTATAATGGGACATTTTAGCAGCATCATTGAATGTTTGTTGTAAAGTATATAGATTGAGTATTTCAGCAATAATATTAAACTGTTCTGTGTTGCTTGCAAAATCTGTGGATTTCTTCTGGAAACTTTGGTTACTTTAATAATGAGGACACTTACTGATCACAGAACATCTGAGGTTGACAATTTTTATGGACTAGTAATCCTGTTTTTATAGACCTGGATTATGACTACATTTCAACATTGTTGAAAAGCATTGAAAAGTGTTTTTCAGGAAAAAAAAAACATATCCCTTGACTGAATTATAATCTGATTCCCTGTGAAAGTGTTCCTCTCTGCAAAGTTAAAATATAGTTTTGACATGTCTATCTTGTGTGATGGGCTTGCCCCAGAGATCTCTGAAGCACTGGAGACACACAAACTTATTAACCTGGGAAAGACCTAAACTGATTTACATACATGTAAGTGTCCCTATGCTGGACTCCCGTTTGTGGGGTTAAAAATGATGCGGGGCTGTGTCTCTTCCTTTGGCATGGAAATGCCCTTTGAAACTCAAATTAAAATGTATTCCTGCAATGGCAGGTTTTATCACCATGGACTGAGTGCATAGAACAAAGATTTTGCTGAATAACATCTGTAAGAAAGCAACATGACATAAACACAGGAGAAGGATTACAACATAAGACCTGCCAACCACTGTCAAACTAACATTACGTATAGGCAACTGCCGTATCTCTAGCAGTGACAAGTAGCTAATGATTATGGAAGAATATAAGAAAAGAGCATGGATAAAGGGATCTTCCTCATATGTCGACACAACTTCTGTACTCCATACATTGTTGGATTTCTATGAAAAAGGTCCGTCATATTAGTAGTCACTGACAGTGTTGTCCTTGTGAATTTGAACCCATTTATAATTTTGGCCTCCAAAACATCTTGTGGCAATGAAACCTATATTAGCAGTCTGTTTAATCTGTGTCTGCTGGAGTAACTTCATTGTTTCAGTTATTTCAGTTGCTGCTTCATAAAACTAGGATAAACCCAGTATGAGACTTATCTGTTCTTGTGAGATTGTCAAATTCATTTTATAAATTCCAGGATTTGATATATATGGTTTAGTGCATATGTTATAATGGCACAATTATTTAGGATGATCTAATACTTAATAAAACAGAGGCATAAATAAATAATTTTCTGAAGTTGAAAAATATTTAAAACAATAGGGGGATAGCTTTATAACAGGTGTAGTAGTTAGGACCTTAGATTCTCATAAAATGCAGTTTCTAATTCTTGACATAAACGTGTGTTGTATGAGCACTTTACAAAATCTGTATATACTTTTTTCTTTTGCTATTAGATAAATATTTCTAAGGAATGAACATTTAATAAGTATAAAACAAGGGAGGAAGATCTGTAGGAGTTTTGTAGAATTCCCACGCAGTATACTTGGAAAGGTGTTACTGAATGAAAATATATTTGCTGGAAAGGAGGTCTTGCAACTCAAAATGAACTTTGGCAAAAAGAGAAGCAAGCAACCCAGATGACAGTGAATCCATCTATTTTCTTTCATTCAAGGTTTTATATTGAAGAGAAAAAGCAAGAGGATTTTTCATTATCTCATAACTGAGAGCTTGTACAATTGCTTTGCCTCAGCTATGAATAGCTGTGTCTTCCTCTTGTATGCTGTATACTTGCTATCACAGGGAGTAAATAAACCCAGAATACGTGGACACATCCCTAAAGGTCTGGCACATGCATTTTAGGTTAAATTCTCTCTGCTGATGATGTGGTTAGTTTTATTTCACAATGAGTTTCACTGGGCAGCAGGGCACCTACCGTAATTCTTGAAATGTCTGCTCTCAGTGTTACCAGCAGAAGTGCAGTTCAGCCTGCCCAATGTGGTATGTGGGCTCTGCACAAGGGAATATTTTCATAAAAGATCAATATATGTGTGTAACAATATCCTCCTGTGAATTTCAAGCAAAGCATATAAAATTATCTCAGCTTTAGTACCTAGCCTTTTTGTTATAATTTATGGATTTTCTCCCAAACATATTTCTTGAATACTAAATCATAATAGATGTATAAAAAAGAGTTTTGAGAGCTTCTTGTAAAGTGCCTAGACTCACACAAAGAAAGCATAGAAATTCATCTAGTCAGTTAAGGGAGGAATTTTTCAAAAGAATGTTTAGGACCTCTGGCTCATGCCTGAGTTAATCCACTCCTCTCTGAGTGTTTCACAGATCAAGGCTGGGTTTTGTGTTCCTGGAATGTATCTTCATAATTTTTATTCTAGTTAGATTGTGATTCTATTTACAGATTGCAACAAAAGCAGAAAGGCATTGGAATAATGCCTGATTTTATTGCTTTTAGGACAGATTATTGCATTTTAAATGGAAAGCCACTTAGATGAGTAAGTGGTTCAAATAAAGATAAAAGATTAATTTTACCACAGTACATTTTAGGGGATTTTTCCAGTCAAGACAAGATCTTTTTTAATTAATATTCAACTTCAAATAAGTTTCAAAATGTATTTAAAAGATTCTGTCAGATACAGCAGGTAATCGTCATAAATAATAGTTGATGAGTAGCAAAATGAAAATATTTTGTCCACCTCTCATCAGATTCTTTGGCTTCCTGACAATTTAGGATGAAAACCATCTTGGCGCAGGTTCAAAAGAAAGCTTAAGCTCAGGGAAGTGTAAGAATGAGTTGTGATTTCGTGTAATATGTACTGGCAGTACGTATTGGATTGGAATTCTTGTTGAACATGAGCCAGCATGTAGGAAAAAGGAGCTTCTTCCAAACACAGCAGCACAACTGAGCTGTCCTTCACCTTCCATTTTATTAAAACATGTGCCATTGAATGGCTGGAATGCCAATTGTGCAGATGCAGTTTTCATCAATTAAGTCTGAGTTTTCTTCCTTTCATGTGCTTTGTATCTTTTACTTTTTACTCCTGCAGTTATATTTCAGCATGAAAAAGAGTTTTGGATGGAACATTCTTCAATAAAAATAATTCTAATACTAAATTATCCTAAAGTCAAGCCGCTATAAAGAAAAGAAGTTTCATCTGAACTAACTCATATCAGAGAAGGGCTATTCACTGGAGCAGAGAAAATGCGATAAGCACTATTGTTTCCATTACAGAAAAAAAATGAAGATGACTATTTCAATGGAACCATAAGCGAAGAATAATGAGAATACTGTTAGCCATAAAAGTGTTCTATTACTGATGACATTTCAGGCAGGATAGGATACTTTAAAGATGAACTCATAAAACTGCAAGCTTTCCTTTCTAACTACCTCCATTAGCACATTCACATATATTCCTGAGAGTTCTGAACAAAGAGTTAAAACTAAAATTGTTACAGCACGCTGCAGTTAAAAACTATTGCAAAGTTTTTTAATGAATTATACTGAAAATAACATCTCTAAATAAATAAAGTTTGCACTTATTTTCTAAAAGCTGTATTTGGTTGTAGAAGTAACTGTTTTGTACCAAAATTGAAAGCAAGCATACAGGTAGTAAAGTAATTATTTTAAATGTATCTGTGGATAATTTAGTGCAAACCTTATAATTTCATATTTTTAGTAATAAATCTATTGTTGCTTTCCACTAGAAATTGTGAATTTCCGTGCTTGAACCAGATGACCTATTCCCATTGTAAGAGTTACTGAGAATGTCTTCATTTATAATTGTAATAAAACTAATACATTGAAAAGGCAAGACAAACTGCCGTCTGGTCCAACTGATAATACAATCTCCTTTTCTATAATATATACTTCAAAAGTAGAAACAAAAGAGAATTTGTCTGGATTTGAGCATGCCCAATTTAGTTTTGTACACTGCAAACACAAACTAAAAAAGGCAGAGGAAAAATCTAATCTTTAGAACCCAAGTATTTAAAGCAGTTAAAGGAATAACTCAGGAAGGAAAGAAATATTTCCATGAAGGAATGAAATCATATGCCATTTAAAAGGAGAAATATATTTCTATTTGGGCAGGGGGAAAAAAAAATCAAAATTGCAACCCAAACTGCTTTTAAATCTCTTGCCTACATGTGCATATAATAAAATAAACTGCCTAGTTCAACAGATGTGAGAGTCATAACTTCTCAGGGGCACTGGTGCATTCCTTTAGTTGCAAATTTATTGAAGTTTCTAATAAGAGGCCAATCTCAAAGGAAAAAAAGAAGCATTCAGCTTATGAGGCACGAATTTTGAAGATGTTTGGATTTATGGAGTTTCACTGAGTAGACTATGTAAGCAGAATGCCAGTTGGTTTTCCCTTCCTTTTTTTTTTTTTTTTCTTTAAAGCCATCATAGGAAACCAGTAATTTTCATTCTGCAATGAGAAAGCTGATTTTCTGAGTTAATGGCAGCCAAAGAAAATTTCTTATCGTGTTACGATTTCAAGGGACTACAGTGTTGATCTGCTACAAAGACCAGGTTGCAGCTACTTCGTTATGTCCCTGTTCCTATGGTGCACGACCATTCCAAATTCTATTTGAAGAAGATAATGTGTAATACTGCCTTGCAAACCTAAAGCATAGTGTTGACTTGGCATGATGATTTTCTGTTTATTAAATATTTTCCCTCTTTAACTGTTCATGCAGTTTTAGAGGAATGTAGATAAACAACCGCTTAACATCTGGGTTTATCTCCACAGAGTTGGGGAGTGAGGCTGGAAAACCTGTATCGCCAGTAAGGCCTTGCAATAATTGCTGTTACTGAAGGATTAACTAGTGACATGACACATACTTTGGCTTCAACCATTTTTGTTAGAGGTCTCAAAGGGGTACCATCCTGTAATTTGAACAGCCCAGTTCTCACATTAAAACTCTTCACTTTGCAGCATGGAATTAATCTCTTGTGTTTTAGTAAAGGGGAACTATTTCTAAAAGTTAATCACGTCTTCAGGCTGTGAAATTTTATGAACTTTTTTCCCTTGACATTGAAATTTGCCTGGAATATTCATGAGTATTTTCATAATTTCGTTTGAGCAGTGTGTTTGGTGTTTTTGCTGTTAGACATTACTGAGTTGGTTTTGGTTTTTTTTTTTTAATTAGTGGGAAGCTACAGGAATCTCCCCCAGTGAAAAATGCTGGCATTTACTGAGACAAATTGTCTTTTTTATAGTAATCTGATTGTTTCTGAAAGCAAGAGAGAAGAGGTTTTGTACTTATGTGCTGTTGTGAGCTAAACAAAGCAAGATGTACTAGATGCCAGATAAAAAGTTTGACCTCAGTAGACACTGGTATTACTCTTTTTAAAATATAATAAGAAAACAGGTGAAACTAAACATGACTGTATATGTAGTGTATATGTGTACATACTTATAGTGTCTGAACTGTGGCCACATCATCCTTTTTTCTGGGTTTTTGTTTTAGTTTGTTTTGTTTTTTTAAATTTTAAAAATGTCTGAAATTCTGTCTGTCTTTACTTTCCATGAGGAAAATAATTTGCTCATTATGTCTGTTGGAACTCAACAAGTGTTGCTTCCACAAAGTTCCTGCAGATGCTGAAGAGCAGTCTTGTTCAAAGCAGTGTTTGAGCTGTAATATTTGGCAATGGTCAACAGCAGGGGGAACTCTAGAACCAACACCTGACTTTTCTGAAGGTTGGCTGACCCTTAGGAAAGGCAGCTTCTCCAGCTGTCTGCAGCTTGTCCTCAAAAGTGTCCCAGTCACCTCACTGAGAATTTCTTGTTTCTGTCAGGCAGCAGTTCTTGGCTGCACATGTCCTGATGATTTCTGAACTCAACAGTGTTTGGATGTCCCTATCCAGTTTTCAAGCTTTTGCTATTCAGCTTATTAGCAGTATCCTTCCTTCCCCTGTGTAAGTCAAGAGTTCCTGCCAGTTTTGAAATGAAATCCTGGCTTTCCCCACCTCCCAGTATAAGCACATACTTAGTTCCCTAAGCGGTTGGAACAGCTTTGGAACAAATATGTAAGAGTGATTGTATGATAAGACAGTTAGTAATGATCAACATTTTAAAAGTATTTAAATTAATTTGCCTATTTCAAGCTATCACAAATCAACTATGTCCTTAGCTTATCAGAAGGAAAGGGTCTTCATTAGAATAACATTGATATAGGAAAGTAACATAAGACAAAAGGAGGAGTTATCAGATATAGATAAAGCATTTCAGTATTGTCATGTTATTACTTAGTTTAATTATTTTTTTTTTTATCTCTGAAAGAAGACAGTGGAGTGGGAAGTGAAAATGATAAGTATAAAATTGTTACCAGTTTGTTGCATCCAAGTTTCAGATTAGCTTGCTTGAATTCCCATCAATTTGAGAGAGACAATCTTTTGAGCTCTATAGTCTAATTTTTAGTCTAACAAGCAGGTTATTATTAATCCAGTTACAATAATGCTAACACTTGCAGTTCAGCTCAGTATATTCAGTTAAAATGCGATAAATCCAAAATTTACAAGGATCTACCCCTTTTTCTGATGTTCTCCTCACCCTTCCCCTGCCCTTTGGGCTCCCAAGGCTTAGTCTGGAGGGCTGAAGAAGGGCTGCAGACCAAGAGGACTTGCTTTGTGATTTTTCCCAGGGATGAAACTGAGCTTCATCAGCCTGCAGGTTTCACGGACTGTTCTTTTGGCCCTTTTTGAAGGTGGTTTCAACATGTGCCTTTCTCTCATCCTTTCTGTAGATCTGTATCTCTGGCTATTGTGGTCAGCCACAGGGACGGTTCCCTTTCCCCAAGCACACTGGGCAGATTCCAGCTCCCACAGTTACCCCAGTGCACTTCATGCACTGCAGGGCAGCAGTTCAGCTGCGGAGTTTGGAGGCAGGGTGCAGCAAAGGCTGCCTACCAAGACCAGTGGCAAGAGAGGGAAGAGATGCTGAGGAAAAGAGTGCTTCATTGTTGTACTGGCACGGGCAAGTAGCTAGGCAATGGGTGGGCAACATGCTCAGTTAAACACTTGGCCAAAACTGTGTGAAGTCAGTGTTCATGTCTGAATTAGATGTGGCTTTAGGTAGATATGGGAACATATCAGTTTAATCAAGAACAGTAGCACGTTGTTTGTAGGTGTTCAAGTGGTTTCTGTAGCCAGTGGATTACTTGAAATGTCCTGCCATGGTGGGACATGCCTTAAACCTGGCATTGTTTAAGGACTGTGGCTTCTGGCCAGAAACTCTGCATATGAAACTCTCGGAGATTCTGCTTGTCAGAGTCGGGGGGGGGTTAACATATTTTTAAAACTACCTTTAGCTATCTTTATTGTCTTTTACTTTAAATAATTTTCTTCTGTCCCAAATCTGTAGTACTTTATGAATTTCTAGAGAGCAATCATTTTCCTCTCGGCCTTGATTTTGTTAAGCTCCTTTAGTTTTCTTGCATGACAAGTCCCTGCAATTCCATTAATATATTACTAGCTTTTCTGGGCCCTTATTTAAGTTCAAATGCACCTTTACTGAGCAGGTTGACCAACTCTGTACAAAATATTCTAGCAGGCATTGATTTTTTTTTTTTTCTTTCTTTCTTTTCTGGGATACTCCATTCTTTCTTTAAGGTGAAGTCTCTAATAAAAACTGTAGATAAGACAAAAACTGATTGTGAACACAGTGGAAGGAAATTGCAAATGGATGACCATTTATAGTACTCGGAGGACACACCCAGGTAAAATAATCTGTTATTCCTTTGTACACAGAGCAAATAACACATTTATATTTCTGTTCCAAATCATTACTAAAACGTGGTTTAAAACACCTCTAGATATTCACTAGTTTTTTGGCCAGTTCACACCAGAAAAAGAAAGTGAAGAATGACCTGCATTGGGGTAGCTGGTTTCTGCTTAATGGTCTGAGTTTGTCTCTGCTTTTGTGTACCCCTCTCGTTTCTACAAAATTTCAGATTACGTATCAGAACAAGTAATATGATTACTAAAGTAATTCTCTGCTGGTATATAATGGTGTGATGCCATCAAAACCAACAGCTTTACTTAAGTGGATTTCAGTGGATTGTTTGTAGATCTCAAGAGATACTTTGGAGTGTATCAAAATAATATATATCAGCTTGAGATAAGATTAATCATTTCAGCAAAACATTGAACATATTCTTTACTTTCCACAGTCAGAGCACCATGCTACTTTATACACACACTTAAGTATTCAGTGGTGTCTGAATAATTATGTCTGAAACTTCTGTTGGCTGCATATAGGAGGAAGTGGAAAGCTTTTAGTTCTGTTTTCCTACTCACCTTAAACAGAGATCAAAAATTTCTGTCCCTGGAATACTTAGAAAAAGAGCCTTAGGTGTGGTAAACTGTTACGTGAGAGTTACTTGAAAAGTGGGAGAAAGTAAGTCACGCTCATTTTGGCTATAGAAAGAAAATTTATTTCATACTTATGTTGTCTTCAAATATCTATGAACGTGCAAGACAAATTTTTATTCACGTATTTGTCAGGGAATTAATTTAGGTTCAGAAGGTGGGGTGGGTTTTTTTTCTTCTTCTTTTTTTTTTTTTTTTCCTTTTTTAATGACTAAGTCCAGATTGAATTCAAAGATCGTTTAGCAACCATGTAAATTAACTTGTTAATGAAAACCCATGTGACAGCAACAGCAGCTGGTGCAACACCCCCTCCCCCTCGTCCTACATAGAGGATATCACAGAGGGTAGTCTCTTGCTTTGGAGTTGCCCCGTAGTGGCTGCAAGCTTCTGGGCGAATTCTGTATTAGCTCTTGGCTTGCTGGATGGGTTTTTGGATGTTTATTAAAATAGCTGTTGGTATCAACAATGAACAGGTAAAAATATATTGGTCTTCAGATTAACTTCTTGCAGATGTAGATTCCCAGTATCTTCGAATATATGTAAGAAATTGTAATATGCAAAAAGACAGTTATATGAATGCAGTGTTTCTTAAAATATCCAATTTTTATAGCTAGAGAAAAACTAATGACACTAAAGATATAAAACTGGGACCAAGTAACAGTGTCAAGCATGTTATTGATTAATATTAATATTATATCAATATTAAATTATTCTAACCTTGAGATTTTGGTTGGCAGGGTAAGAGTCTTCTTAGGTAAGTAGAGGACACACTAAACAAAGCTTCAATTAGAAAATTACAATAGGTATTAAAAAATGGAGGTACTAGTTCAAAAAATTGGTTTGAGGTTATATTTAAAAAAAATAAACATCTTAAGTATTAAGAATTTCAGTAAGCTACGTGTGATTTTTTTTCTTAAAAAACATAAATAAATTAGTCAAAACTAAAAATCACAATTAATTAAATTGTTCAATAACAGTATTTGCTACAAAGGACTGTATGAAGAATTTTTACACATCTGAATCTTGTGTCTAAGGGGCTTTGGAGTAATGATACTCAGCTGTATTTAGAAACTAATTCTGTTTCTAGTTAGCAGCTGAAGAGCTGAGAACTGCCAATGAAACCTGTTAATTGGAAATTAAGAATAGTCATACTTATCAAAATTTGGCTTTATGGTTTTTTTCCTTTTGTCTCAAAATTGGGAATATAATGTTAAAATAAGTTTTAATGACTGATTCTCAACAAATGTTCTTCAGGGATAGGTCACAAAATTTAAAAGTGATCAGAACTGTGCAAAGCTGCAGCAATAAATGCAATTACAATTTTTGCTGTTATTTGAGTAATATTCCAGATTAGCACTGTTGGGGAGAAAGGAGGAGTTTGCTGCTACCCACAAAAAGTAATGACAGTCCATTAAATTTTTTTTACAAGTTTTTTGGTTTTTTGTAATTGGTATTTTCTAGTGAAGAATATTTCTAAAAAAAAATCTTGCCCAGCAGACTACTTTTCTACTAAGTAATGATCCAGGGAAAGTAATCCATCAGTTCTGCTCTGACTCAGCCTTACATACAATCAGATGAATCATAGGTATTACTGAGAATGTCTTGCATATCTTTTTCAAAGGCCATGATGTTACTTGAATTCCAGTCCTTCACAAATTGCAGGCATTAATGTTTCCTTCATGAAATTTCAGAATGTAGAATGCAAGCTATTGGGGTTAACACTCTAGCTTCATTCACTTCGTTAATTATTATTTGTATTTTACACTCATAAATGTTAGCCAAGCATACAGGAACACACACTCTTTGCTGAAAACCTTAGAAACTCAGATTTAAGTTGTGTGTAGTACAGAATAAAGACTCTGCTGACAAAGCTCAACAACTGTTGCAGCTGGTTAGATTGTAAGCATGATTCATCTGGAAGACAAAGTAAAATCATGTTCTGCACCAGTGTAGTTGCAGCTGTTGCTAATTCTTTTGCCAGCTGTGTATCATTTGCAGCATAATTGAGGGTATACTTTCCACACCTCGTATGCTGTTACTTACCTGAGCCACAGTTTTGAAGCTCAGACTACCCTTGAATATGCACAACTGTGTATCATATCTTAGAAAATGGAGTACTTGGGTGGATAATAAGATGGTTTAATTGCTTTCAATGTCCTTATCACAGTTTGTCTCTGAGGAAAAAGCTACTCTAAATTTTCTAGATTGATTTCAAGATACAAGTGTAGGATGTTTTTTGGGAGTTTGTGTCTGGTGGTTTGTTTCTCTTTTAGGTTTTTGTTTGGTTTTTTTTTTTTTTTAAACTTCAGTCATTCTTAATAGTTGTGCTCCTTGTTTTGCTTATTTTCCATTTCACCACTGAAATTCACCATTTTTTTTTCGCGACACTACTAAGTTTGCCTCTCCATGCTTAATGGTACTGCATAAAAATAAGATTGCTTGCTAGGTGGTACTTGGTAGACTGCTGCCAAAAGTGTCTACTTTTCATCAACTTCTTTCTGTTGTACATTTATTTGAGTATAAGCTTCTTGAAAAATCCAATTTTAGACTCAAATGTCAATGCATGTTATTTTTTATGAGTTGTTTGTTTATTTTAAGCTTGTGAGATAATGGCATAGGAAATATTCCTTCCAACAGAAAAGACAATTATTAGCTTTGACTGAGAAGCAGAAGATAGTTGTAGTGCGAGGGATGATGCAATATTTACACTTAACAAGTTGATATTGGCGTGTTTGGAACTGGAAAAGAAAATTTGCTTAACTGATAAAGTCAAGCATATCAAGATTATTTGGCAAAATGTATTTATTTATGATAGCATCAGAATGATACCTAGGATGTTTTGTTTGTTTTCAGTGAATTGACTAATCATTCCAGAGAAGGAAACAGCTTTGAGTATCTTTTGGAAGATCTGTAAATGGAAGGAGAAGAAAATAAGCCAGAATTTCACCTTTGGTCTAATGACAAGAAGTTGGAAAAGGTTTAGAGAGCAGATGTCCTTTTGCAAGAAGAGAGCAAGAACAAGAAAATGTAGAGCTGCCTTATTTTTCTGGTGTAGGACTGCTGTCATCACATAGAAATGAAATCTAGTAGATCTTAACGGTTTCTGAAACAAGCTGGTTATTCAGTGGTTGTGAAGAGTAATTTTCATTATTTGTTATTAATAGGATAAACTCTTTAAGGAAATAGACCAGTATATTGATAATTGCGTGCAACTTTTTAAACAATTAACTGGGATGTTCTTTGCACACAGTCGACAAATGATATTGATAATTAATTAGCATTTATTTTACTACAGTGAACTAAAATATTTGTGTTAATCTCAAAAGTATTTTTTATTTAAAAAGAGAAGGAAAAGGTTTTTTTAAATTTTTTAATGCTTTGAAAATTTATTTTTGCATTTATACACGTTTCATTCTGATGTGTTTTTCAATAATCAAGATTTTTCCTCCTAGATTTCTATTTTTATCCAGTCATAGCTTCAGCTCAGTCAACTCTTTAGTTTCACTTTTGTTGTTATAAGTGAGGTTGTGATAATGATCCTCTCCAGATAAATTACCATACTATTGCATAGTACTAACATACTGTTGTTCTTTGATAATTTTTAATGAAAACTTAACTTTCCAACTCCATTTTTATATTTGATCCATCTTTCTCCAAACCGCTAGAGAATAAAATCAATAAAAAAGTGGTATATTTATTTTTGAAGAATTCAGACCAGGTAAAGCTGCAGTCTCTTAAGACTGTGCACTTGATATTGACTAAAATAAAGACAACAATTTGGAAAATATTCCAGTGAAAGTACCATTCCGTCTTTCCTTTTCAGATTCTAATGAACATGCCTTTCTTATTTTGTACATTGAAGTATAAAATGAGAATGCTGTTCCACAAAATTGATCTTCCATTATTTGAAAGATCTCATTTTACTTAAAACATTAAGTGTTTTGGAAGGAATGGAATGGAATAAAGGAATAAAATCCAGCTGAAGTTGGTGATGGGGAAAAATAAATTTTAAACGGAAAACTTAAGAAATAATAGGAATAATCATGATGAGTTCCAAATTAGAAAAGTAGATTTTATTTTTTTCCTTTAAACCTTTGTGGTTTATTACATTTTCTTTGAGAGACACTTAGATTTGTACTTGTTCTTTTAGGTTTTGTTCTGTTACTTAGGACATTGTATTGCTTTATTGTATTATGCCTGTGCTATTTCATTAAAATAATACTGACTTACTAAAATTCAAGTGATAGATGATTAAGTTTATTTTTCAAGCTAATGATAGAGTTCTGGAAAAATTTTGGGCTACCTATTACATTTACTCCCTATATATTCCACGGTTATGACCATATGGTCATATGGATGCAATCATAGGGTTTGAATTTGCATTCTGTTTTCAAGTGTGCTAAAATTGTATTGACACCTCATACAGCTTATTTAAGCAAAAGGCCTGCACATATGGCAAGCATAGTGTGAAGAACAATTTTGTAGCTAGTTCTCACGCACAGTGCTGTACTGAGCCCAGTCAATCAGCACCGTCTTGGCAGAGTGGCAGAACAGAATCTGCATAGCTATTATAGTCCATCAGTGTGTATTATCCTACAATTTAATTTATGACAACTTTTTTACTACCTTTACATAAAATGAGTTCTTCATCTGTATTTTCATTATGCGCTTAGGTTGTTTGTGGCCTGTTTTCTTTTTTAAATGTGATTTAATGAGGCTGCCTGCTTCTGTCTTCCAGTCCCTCCTTCCTGACTTCTGAATTGGTTTGCCAGTTTCTATTGAAGGTGAAAGTAATGAAGAAGTCTCAAAGGTCATTATGTTTGTGCATTATTTGTGTGAAAACTGGTTAACGAGTTGAACGGGAGAGCAGCATTAGTGTTCCCTTGAGGGAAAGACAGGCAGGACAGGACTTGAGCATCACACATGCTGTTTGTAGCAGCTAATCAGCCAGTCATCGTATTTGTTCTAACTATCCTTTCAGTGCACAAATAGCTGCAGGCACAGCATGTGCAATCTTTTGTTTAGTAGGGGTGTGATAGGGATGTTGGAGAGCTGATGTCATTGTCATGAAAATGGGAACAAACACAAATCTGTGGAAAGAATAATTTAGATATTTTTCTCTGCTTGTGGAACAGCTTGCTCATACTGTGTTTTTAGTGATATCTGGACATGTACAGGTATCAAAAAGCCTACTGTGCTTTTATTGGGCACACCAAGTAATTTTTGAAGAAAACAGGCCTGTAGAATTGTTTTGCCTTAGCAGATTCATATGCCCATCTAAAATAACAAACTGATGAGCTATTTTTTCTTCTGAAAGACTTTCTAAGAAAGCATGCAAGATTTTTAGAATGAGATATGTTTTGCATTGCTTTAATTATACTTTGAATACCACAAAAAAGTAGATAACAGAACATAATGCTAGAGAGAGACAGATTAGAGGGGGGGATCAGCACTCATGAAAACCTATAGAAATGTGTGTCATTTAGAGGCAGGGCAAGGTACGTGATATTGGTGGAGTAATTTGTACTGGTAATGGTTTACCTTCCAAGACTGACTTCTGCTGCAATAAAGCACATGTGAGAGAATGTCTCAGCTATTCAGTTCTGGAAACTTTTAATCTGTTGTGAGGCAATACAGAATACCAGAATTGTAGGCGTAACACTGTTCTGAAGGTCCTGGGAGGCAGAACTAGAACTTAAGCTTCACATGTTAAAAAGGTCTCCAGGGTCTAGCATGAGGACCGGGATATTTACCTAAAAATGATTTTTGCTGGTGAGGCTGGTCATAGCTTTATAATTGATGGAAAGAGGTAAGCAACTTGTCTGACCTGTTACAGGTGTCTATATTAGGATGAGTTGCACAGATGTGTTTCCCTCCACTGACCGTAAAGATAGTCTAAATGACTAGCTGATGAAGATATTTTAAAGGTCTAAATTTTGGCAGATTAATCCACCCCCAATCTGTTAAGATACTTCATGGAGACTGAAGGTGTGTGTGTAAACATAACCCTTATCAGCTTCTATTTTCAAAACCCTTTGAATGTGCTAATGCTAATAATGTTATGAGTAAATTCAGATACTTAATATGATTTTATTAAAAAAGTGCCTTACTAAGATAAACACACTACAAAATGTAGGAGCTACAATGACAAGGAAATGAGTTATTAGAAGAATGTGATAAATTCACTCTAATTTATTTTCAGTTAAGATTTCTACAGAACTTTTCTGTCGCTTCAATGCCAATGAGAACTTTGAGATAACTCAACTGCCACTGACTGTAACAAGTCTTTATCATGCTGAATATGTGAAGGGGTAGAGTTAACCCACAAACAGGAGGTACTGTAATGTAGCCTGGGAGATCTACACCCTTAGTAAAACCAGAATGAACCTAGAGTTTCATCTTACTTTTTTAACAGGTGCACAATATTTTACTGAGATTTCATATATTTTGTTCACATTTTCTATATCCTTGCAATTTTACTTTTTGTTCCCTTTCAGGTTCTTGGGGTGAGAGGGGGATTTCTAATATTTTACTGGTTTTCATATGTTGTTTGCTAACTTTTCACTTAAAATGAAAAGCATCCCCTTTCCCCTGCAGGTGGAAATTACTCTCTATTGCTGTATTCTTCCCTGATAAGTCACTACTCCATTACGAAAAATGAAAGAGCAAAACAGTAGCAACCTCTGAGCCTATAATTTCTGTTTTCTTCCATAGAAAGTGAAGAACTACTTCAGCAAGAAAGTTGTGCTTAATACCTAACCTAATTTCTGTTCCTATCAGCTAGTGGTATTCCAGGAGCACAGGAGGAGAAAGACAGGAGTTATCCTAAGCAGCAGCCTTTTATGACAACTCAGACTGCTAATTGAAAGGGAAACCCAAATATGTTATCTCTCTACAGTCACTATCCCTGCAGAATTATTTGGAACTCTTGAGTGTGGAAGTTGTGTGCTCTTATTTCAGAGAAGATAAGACCAATTTCCAGGGTGCACAAAGATTTTATGGAGACTATGCAAAAGCAGAATTTTGGATGTCAGCAACGGCAGATAAATTTGGAACTAGTAAGAGAATGTGTAATATTAATTTAAATACCTGTTTCAAGCCATCACTTTTTAAAATGGGGGAGACACTGTCCAGTGCAGCAGGTGGTGGTGATGATGACTTTTTTGCCATACTTTTTCCCAAGTTTTTATACTTTTCATTTTATGTAAGATTTTTAGTAAAATTGGCTGCTAAACCCATGTTGCTTACCTAAATTAATAAACTAACTTTTCTTATTACACTAAGAGCACAACAGTTTCATTCAAAACTATCAAGATGCTGTCTGTGGAAGTGTGGAAGTACATGGTAGAAAATGTGTGTGGAAATGTTTACACAGATAACAGTTTGTTTGACTGACTTATGTTTGTCATGTGATTTCACATGGGCACCAAGAAAGGAAATCTTAAAATGGAAAAAATGCTCTCTGCCAGAGGACAGTACTGGCTGTATTCTGTGCCCCTCTTGTATGTGTATTTTGTCCTTCACAAAATGGACTTAGTAGTCTGGCTGAGGTGCTAATTCATTACTTTACTGTAATATTGTTTATCCCTCAGGAGCGGTGACATAATCAGCTCACAACAGAACAATGCAGGTAACTGCAATTGTTGCAATTACAGTACTTAATGAGTACTGAAGGCTTGATGTTTTACTTCTTCCTCACATTGTGCAGTTCTTGCACTTTCGCAAAATGCATGAAAAACATCACAATAATTGAGAAGTGTCAGTAACTAACTGGGTACAGAATAAGTTCTTTATGTTTTGAAGTTCCTTGAGTGCTGGTGCAGCACTTTGAAAAATTCCTTAACAACTGAGTAGCAGTTCTTAAACTAGTGATTTGGGAGTCCCCTGCTAGCACGCTAATGATCCAGACAGCAGCATTAAATCAGTTGCTTTAGTTTAACTACTTCCTGAATGTACATAAAGCCTTACTTTATTGGGTATTGAACTAAACTACCTGCAGTCTGAAAAGCAGTAAGTTGGGCACTTAAGCAAAGGTGAATTACTAATAAAGAGCAAAAGTTTTCTCCTGTAGGCGCTCTCTGAAAGCTTTTAGCTGTTTGGGTAGAAGGGTGGTACGGCAGTTGTTGAAGCTTAACATGTTGAAGCTTACCAGTCCCTGGAGAGATCTTTTTTAACACTCCTTGGAAATAAGTGACTCACAGAAATACCACAATAAAGGCTTTTGGAAGATGGAATATGCAACACTTCAACACCATTTCACAGATTCATTATATTCTCCTAATCTGTTTAGCAGCTACGCTGTTTTTTCTCTGACAGTGACTTTAGAATAAAATGAGAACAGTACTATCAGCGTAGAGTCTACCTTCTGCCTATGTTGATTTCCTACAAGTTTTATTAAATATTATTAAATGCACTCTTTGTATGCATAGATTCATGAATTTCTCCCATGGGTTACACTGCTGAGAAAACCATTTGATAAATAATTTAACAGTTTTATATTTTACTGCTGTCAGTCTATCCCTACAAGCAGAAGGTCAGGCAAAAATACCAGGAGCACTGCATGGATGAACAAGGAGCTCCTGGGCAAACTCAAATATAAAAAGGAAGCATACAGAGGGTGGAAGCAAGGACAGGTAGCCTGGGAGGAATATAGAGGCACTGTTTGAGCCTTCAGAGATGCTGTTAGGAGGGACAAAGTCCAGATGGAATAGAATCTGGCCAGGGATGTCAAAAGACAACAAGAAGCACTTCTGTATGTACATAGGTGACAAAAGGAAGACTAGGGAAAATGCAGGCCCACTGCTGAATGAGGCAGGGGACCTGGTGAGATGGGACATGGAAAAGGCTGAGGTTTTAAATGCCACCTTCTTAGTTGTTACTGGCAAGATCAGCCTTCAGGAATCTCGGGCCCCAAAGACAGGGGAAAGACTGGAGCAAGGAAGGTGTACCCATGGTGGAAGAGGATCCGGGCAGGGAATACTTAAGCAAACTGGACATATATAAGTATATGGGCCCTGATGGGAAGTCATGTTTGACCAAACTGATAACCTTCTATGAGGAAATGACTGTCTTGTTAGATGAGGGTAGAGCAGTGAACATCAGCAAGGCTACTTAGGCTTTTGGCACTGTCTCCCGTAAGATCCTCATAGAGAAGCTGATAAAGTATGTATTGGATGAACAGACAGTGAGGTGGACTGAAAACTGGCTGAATGGCTGGGCCCAGAGCGTGGTGGTCAGTGACGTGAAGTCTAGTTAGAGGCCAGTAACTAGCAGTGTACCCCAGGGGTCAACGCTGGGTCCAGTCCTGCTTAACATCTTCATTAATGATATGGATGATGGGGCAGAGTGTACCCTCAGCAAGTTTCCAGATGACACAAAACTGGGAGGAGTGGCTGAAGGGCCAAAGGGTTGTGCTGCCATCCAGAGGGACCTGGACAGGCTGGAGAAATGGGCTGACAGGAACCTCATGAAGTTCAACAAGGGGAAGTGCAAAGTCCTGCACCTGGGGAGGAACAAACCCAGGCCCCAGTATATGATGGGGGCTGACCAGCTGGAAAGCAGCCTGGCAGAAAAGGACGTGGGGGTCCTGGTGGACACAAAGTGAAACACAAAAAAGGCTGATGGTGTCCTGGGCTGCATTAGGAGTGTTGTTACAGCTGAATTGTGTACCCTGCACAACAGATTTGGACAACCCAAATAAACAGATCAATATAAAGAAGTATGTGTACACACAGATACAAACCAATATAAAGCCAACAGATAAAAGGATGCAGGGCTAACAAGTAAAGCTCACCTGGGATAAGGGAACACACAGAAGATTCCATTGGTCACAGAAGCAGACTGGAATCATCTGGCAGGGAATAATGGAGTGTTTCTCCAGGAGTAAAAGTAAAATCTTAAATTTAAAGATGAATAAGTTTTTCTCTCAAAAAAAAAAAATCTAATGTAGTGGTTTAGTTTTTTTTTAATTTATGATGCTTTAAATAACTTTTTTTTAATGTTTTAGGTATATGGGCACTTTTTTTTCTTTTGGTATAAAACTAGTAGCCTCCTAAAATTTAAATATTTCTTCTCACCTTCCTTAGTCTGTTCTAAAATGCCCATAGTGGTACTGAGAGTTCTTTCTTGACAATTACTGTGATTTTCTTGAAAAGCAAGTCAGAATAAAGACTGACTTAGCGTCTGCAGACTCTGATGTATACTGTCCCAAACTGGAAAAAGAAAAGGTAGGCTAGAAGAGGTAGAGTCTCAGTTTCTTTTCCTTTTCCTTGGTCAGCTGGAGAAATAACAGAGCATGTGTCTGTCCTATAATATTAGGGGAAAATGGAGAAATCTTTCATCCCAGAAGTCTGTTTTCTTTAGTAAGTGCTGTGTTCCAGGTTTATTGAAGGAGACATTTGTAAACTTCAGAAATCTAAACCCAGGTCTTTTAGATCTTCTGAATACTGTGCAACTCCTTTGCTATAAAGAAGAGAAGAAAATTCCAAACAAAACAAGTGAAGCAAGTGAATTTGTGCTTTCTTAGAAGAATTTTGTCCGTCTTTCTCCTTAATTTCTTCCAAATAAGACAAGACCACTTCCCAATACAGGCAGGATAGCATGCTCACTATATAATACAAAAATCTCACTGGTTCCAATGCACTTTCTCCCATTTTTAGGCATTATGTGATGTCCCTAATGGAACACTGTACCACTTCAGGCTTGCGGTTTCTTGAATGGGATGCAACTGACAGCAGTATTGTGTTGTTTTCTAGTTGCAAATATTTTCTGTGTTTGTGCTCTTATCTAAAAAAAAAAAAAAGTGTTTGAATATATCAGATTGAAGGAGAACATTATTTTTAATCAATTCTATTGAACATTTAGATTTGACTTAAACATTTAAGCCTTGAATGCAACCTTTTTACCTGTCACAAGAGGCAGTTATCCTTCATTTGTAATATATTTCTGATTGTGGTATGCTGAAACTCCAAGGGTAGTTCTTTAGTATCACCCTATGCCGGCCCTGACAACTATCTGACCCAGTCATGAGCCAAAGAAAGGCAATAAAAGGCAAGGAAAAAAAATGTTGCTATTCACATTTGATAGATTAGAAAACTGAAGCAAAATCTGCCTAAACTACTTACAATCGTACAGCAGTAAGTGATTTATCAGACTATTAATCGGTGAGTCCTCTCATCTCAAAATTGTGTTCCAGTTGACAGAGAAGCCTTTTAATATCTTCTTTATATTTATACTTACTGTATTTTTGGAATTTAAAGAACATTGTAGTCACAGCTAAAACTCAGCTAAGGAAAGCAAAGCATTTATCTAATGTTCTCCTACTGGAAGCACTGTTGTATCCTCATCTCTTCCTTGTTGCTTCTAAGTCAGATTAGCCGGCTGCTCTGCTCTCCTGATACATGGACAACTGCAATCAGCACTGTACGCTCAATAAAGCCTTCAGTCGTTTCAAGTCCTTTCCTGTCTCTCAAGTCACAGATTGTTTTCAACATAGAGTCAATTTGTGGGAAATAGGAAATCATTTTGTAACCTTACTGAACAGACTGAGACCCGATTATACTTTATGAAGCAAAGATTGTATGCCAGTGTGCAATTTAGAATATGCTGTGGGACCTTCTGTGAGCTCATAAATTATATTCTAAGTGGTGGCTTAAAAATATTGTTTGCTTCCTTTATCTTGGGATGTCTCTTCTTATGTGAAGAACATCATCAGACTTCAAGCAGTCTGAAGGAAAGCAGAGCCTTTACTTCTATATATCCAAGGGGAGCTATCTGTTATCACTCTTGATTGTTTGACAGGAAAATAAGTTCATACCAGTTTTTGCTTTCACTGTCATTTTCTGAAGAAAATTTATGATGCTGCTATGGTGAATCTAAAGCTGTTCCTCTGCTTTCTTTTTTGTCTTGTATTCCTCTTTCTTGTGTATTTGCTTTTTAGTAAGTCTGTTTTTCTCTTGGTGCTAGACACTTAGTTTTGTCCTTTTGATAATATAAATTAAAATGTCACTACAGCCAGAAGTCTGAGACTGTTGTCTGAATTGAGAGTAAGTCATGGTTAGACTCGTCTGGAATTGTAACGACAGAGTATATTTGTGTCAGAAAATGCAACTTTGCTAAAGCAAGCTACACTGAATTTGATCAAATTTTGTTTTAGGAAAATGTGCGATGTTCTGATAAGAGCAGTATTGAATGTTCTTACTTTTTTCTGACTCTGTTATTAAACAGGTAAGGTATGTAAAAATATATAGTAGTTATCTGTACGTGTGTGTTCTTGTATCTATAACATACACAATGTGTAAATTGAAATGAAGCATTCCAATAAACTTCCCATTTATTCAGAAGTTTGTATTGCTAATAGTTTGATTATCCCCTCCCACCAACAGTATTTTTTACTGGGAACTCCTACTTTAGTTAACTAGATAAGAGTAAATAGTAGAAATGAAATTCTATTTAAAATATTAAAGTATATTTTCATTTTTCTCTTTTCTATCTCTTTTTATGAAGAACTTTTTTTTAATGAATTGAGATCAGTGGTTGAGTTGTACTGCATGAATGAGAACACTTTCCATTTACAATGGGTTGGAAACAAAATCACTAGAAACCATTTGGGGTTTTGTGCATTGAAAGGTTAATTGGTAAGACACAGCTATGTCTAACTGCATTGCTCTTCACTCAGGAGAGACTGCCTGGTGATACACTGGTTCCTAATAATTCAGACCTTATTTTAATCCAGTATAAGGGAAAAAAAGTGTATCAGAAATCGGAAGAAAGCAAGACTATGTGTTTGGCAACAAAAGAACTGGGTTCTAACAGATATAATTTAGGTAAAAAGAACATCCTAGAAAAAGTGTAGCACTTTCCTAACTAATTTCTATGAAATGAGAATGATGTCTTAAGTATGTGAGGCTGTAGAGTATAAATAATGTTTTTAATACTTTCATAGATTTGATTTCTACTCAAAAAGTTTTACCCTGTTGGCCCACTTGACTTCCAGATTGCTTTTCTCTTGAACTGCTGTATACAAGGTTTTCAAGAACCTCTCGTACTCCTTTGAGTCATGTATACACTTCAGTGACATAGTGGCATTTATATTCACCAACATTTTGGCCATGACCTCATATACTTAAAGCTTAATTTGTGTAGTGGTATAGTTAACTTTCATATTTTCTGAGTATTTCTATGGATCTTTACAGAAGTAGGTATATGAGAAAAAACTTTTGAGAATGCCTGTTCAAAGTGAGTAGAAATACTACATTTGATGATACCAGAGTAATTCTTTGCTTGATATGCTCTTCACAGGGAAGAGAAATTCTGCTAAATGTTTAAGGATTCATTAGTAGGTGCAGGTAAAAATCCTGAATGCTGCATTTGTTTTCAGTCAAGAAATAGGAGTAATGTCAGTTCTCCATCTTAAAGACTTCCATGCCCATACAAATGTTAATGCCTTATAAAGATCAAATGATAGGCAAGAGAGATTTGCCCTATATAGTAAATGTCCTTAATTAAATAATCTAAAATAAGAGGGGGGAAAAAGAAAAAAAAAAAAAAAGCATCAGCTTATTTAACTTGCAGGCCTTTTGCTCAGGAAAGATAGGTATCAAGTAAGGCTACATTTTATAGTTACTTACGCTCTGTGGAACTAGAACTGTAAGAACTAATTGCAGATACGTTCCTAAGTCAAAAGATGTGATTATCCTACTGTATTCAGCATTGGTACAGCCTCACCTTGAGTACTGTGTGCAGTTCTGGGCACCAAAATTTAAGAATGGGAAGGTCCTTGAATACGTCCAGAGGAGGGCAACAAAGCTGGTGAAAGGGCTGGAAGGAATGTCCTATGAGGAGCAGCTAAGGAGTTTGGGTTTGTTTAGCTTAGAGAAAAGGAGGCTGAGGGGTGACCTCATTGCTCTCTACAGCTTCCTGAGGAGGGGAAGTGGAGAGGGAGGGGCTGAGCTCTCCCTGGTATCCAGCGATAGGACGCGTGGGAATGGTCCAAAGCTGTGCCAGGGGAGGTTTAGACTGGACATTGGGAAGCATTTCTTTATTGAGAGAGTGGTCAAACACGGGAACAGGCTTCCTAGAGAGGTGGTCGATGCCCCAAGCCTGTCAGTGTTTAAGAGGCATTTAGACAATGCCCTTAATAATATGCTTTAACTTTTGGTCAGCCCTGAAGTGGTCAGGCAGTTGGACTAGGTGATTGTTGTAGGTCCCTTCCAACTGAAATACTCTATTCTATTCTGTTCCGTTCTGTTCTATAACTCTGTTCATTAATTTGTTGTGGTCAACTAAATCAGTGAAGTAAAGTCTAATTTAAAATTTGGCAGTTTTTACCCTAGAAATGTTTTAACGTTTCTCTTAGAATCACAATCTCATTATAATGGGAATTTAATTGAAAGTATCAGCTAAAAAGTGACAAGCAAAGTTAAGACCAGAAAACATTGCTGTTTGGGGTCTCAGGTGCGCAGTGCCTCACTGTGCATTTGGGTGTAAGAAAGTATTCATTAGGTTTGCTGAAAATATATTTCAAGAGTGCAAATTGAAATATTCTTTAAGTTTTTCTAAAAACCCCAAGTTGTTCTATGAACAACATCAGGATACTCTTTGTTCTAAGTAGAAACAGAAAAGGAAAGAATCAATTGCAGCATCCCTGAACTTTGGAAATTGAAGGATTTTAAGTGGCATCATACTCCTTTGTGTCTAGTTCAGCTCTGTGTTTAATGAAGAGCAACTTATAATGGAAAATAAGAGGAAGAAAAATTATGCTGATAGCAGAAAAAAATATGGATATAAGGCACCTTGAACCTCATTTTCACATGGAATATTTTAATATTAATTTGCTCTCTGTGGCATTAATAAAAAAAATAAACAATTCAAGTAGAAGTCTGTCTATTTAAGGAATGAAAAGGAAAAATAATGGTGGGAGAAGTGGGCAACTGAGAAAAAGAGCATCTCTAGTCAACCAGTGTTCCCGGGACACCAAGTAAGCGTAAAAAACAACACAAACCGGCCAGGCCAGGGTTAGCACATGGCTTTGATCAACAGGTGTTTGAGGGGATGTCGTGGTTTAACCCTAGCTGGCAACTAAGCACCACGCAGCCGCTCGCTCATTCCCAAAGAGTGGGATGGGGGAGAGAATCGGAACGGTAAAAGTGAGAAAACTCGTGGGTTGAGATAAAGACAGTTTAACAGGTAAAGTAAAAGCTGCACACGCAAGCAAAGCAACACAAGGAATTCATTCACTACTTACCATCGGCAGGCAGGTGTTCAGCCATCTCCAGGAAAGCAGGGCTCCATCATGCGTAACAGTTACTTGGGAAGACAAAC
>NW_008824862.1:507635-517824 GCF_000699105.1 Pygoscelis adeliae
AGTTCACACTGGAGTTCCAGCCTGTCCAGTACAGCAGCACAGAAACAGCAGCGATGCCCTGGCCATCTGCCAGCCCGGGCGCGTGGCCATTGCTGTTATCAAAATGTTCCCAGGCACAGCAGAGTCCGATGATCAGCAGTACAGCAGTACAGCAAGCAGTGAAAGCAAAAAGCAGCCACTAACGAGTATTAGACTCTAATACAGTGAGACAAGCAAGCCCCATGGCAAGCACAGGAACCTGCCAATTAATAGCTAAACAGCTATAACAGCTATAAATTCGATCTAGCACATTCCAATCAAACCTGTCATTATCTCAAACCTTTCAAGCCCCACATTGGGCGCCAAAAAAGGACTGTCGTGGTTTAACCCTAGCCGGCAACTAAGCACCACACAGCCGCTCGCTCACTCCTCCAGAGTGGGATGGGGGAGAGAATCGGAAGGGTAAAAGTGAGAAAACTCGTGGGTTGAGATAAAGACAGTTTAATAGGGAAAGCAAAAGCTGTGCATGTAAGCAAAGCAAAATAAGGAATTCATTCCCTACTTCCCATGGGCAGGCAGGTGTTCAGCCATCTCCAGGAAAGCAGGGCTCCCTCACATGTAATAGTTACTTGGGAAGACAAACGCCACCACTCCAAACATCCCCCTTCCTTCTTCTTCCCCCAGCTTTATATACTGAGCATGACGTCACATGGTATGGAATATCCCTTTGAAGCATTACCTAGCATCAACTAAAACATCAGTGTGTTATCAACATCATTCTCACCCTAAATCCAAAACACAGCACTGTACCAGCTACTAGGAAGGAAATTAACTTTATCCCTGCTGAAACCAGGACAGGGGACTTTCATTCACTTTTATTATTTTGTCTTCTCTTTAATGACACCAGCCTTTTTTGGTTTTAAGATGCATTATTTTTTGCTTTGTTATATAGATGATTAAGTGATGCTCATGTCACCTATACAAACAGTTCCTTTGTGTTGGTGCTTAAACTCTTTTTCTCTTTCCTTTGTCAGGTGGCTGAAAATCAGTTATTTAGGAGCAAAATTATTTAGTTTCTTGTCTTCAGAAAGTGAATTATTTCTAATTGTATCTTGAATTGTTTGAGATGAAGTAATTGATTTGTGGATTATAGGTAAGCCATAGCTGAAGACTTTAGTCATTGTCACTGTTGTCTGCAAGTTTATTTTTTCTGTAGGTAAAGATACGCCAAGATGTTTGAAGTAAAAAAAACGAGTATCGACCTCTTTGGGAAAACCAAGAGAAAATCCAGGTTTTAAAGCTGTCTTCTCTTTTCTAGCTGTTGTTAGCTTGAGGAAATCCTTTTCATCTGGGTACTATGACACAAACACAAACAGTAGCTAATAGTCCACATTCATGTTGTTTTAAACAAACTGAGCTTTAATGAAAAAGTGGATGACACTAGTGACTAGTGACACTAGTTACACTCACAATATCAAAATAACAAAAAAGTATTTAATTTTACTCCCATGGTCTGATTAATTTTGTTATCTTCTGAGTTTTTTTTCATTTTGTACAGATAAATAAATTTATTATGAATTTAATCATCCTGTCTTTATTCATAGTAGTGTTTCTAACTTAGGAGCCATAACTTGGCATTTCACATGACACAAGACAGTGGAAAACCTGTGAGGAAAGTATTTCCCTTTTTTTTTTTCTTCACTGTTTTTCCGGAAACCTGCAAATGATGAACTGAAAGAATACAGTCACTACCACAATAACAAGAGTTGAACTTATAAGTGTCCATACTTCATAACACAACATAACTGACCCAGTTCTGTGTTTCATGAATAAACTGTTTTGTTGTTGGTTTTGGTTTTGTTTTTTTTTTTTTTTTAAGTCATTTTTCTTAGTATGGGTTTTGTGGCAGGGTTTTCCCTTAAAGAAGCTAGGGCTCTAGATGCCACTAAAATTCAAGTTCTATGAATATTAGCGTGCAAATTGATCAGTGATGCTTTACAACCTTGCACACAATTGTGCACTACAGGAATAAAATGACTGGAGAAAGCAAACCTAAGACTGACAGTTTGCAAGAGCAATGGCTTTCTAATAGTAAATATGGACCTTCAAATGTCTAGAGGGACTAGACTAAATTCATGGAGTTTTTTCAGTCTGATATTGTTAAGAATAAATACTTTATATATTTCTTAAAATGTTTGACAAATACAGATACATATAGTACTGAAATTGTGGATCTTAAAGCACAGTAGAGAGGAAAACAGCAGATTTCAGAGTTGTGAACAAATACATGAATGAACAACAAAGATGACAATTAGTAGGAGCCTTTAAAATACAAAAACAAACAAATAAACAACAAACCCCAACCAACCAATGAACCAACCAAAGTCAGGATAAAAAGAAACAAAAAAATTAGCAGACTGAAAGAATTGGACATTTTCTTAAGTCTCAGCAAACACCATAAAATCAGTAAATCTCATTAAATATTCCACCTAATCTAGCAATACAAAGGTGTAATAATTTGTGTGAGAGACTACAAACAACTTTTAAATGTGTGCTCTTGCTCCATGAAACAACACGTTTGAAGACTTCTACTTACTTAATGTATCTAAATAAGAAAAAGAAAGTTGTCAGTATGAAAGAAAGGATCTGTTTTGTTGCCACTTTTCAACTAAACATTGATTAAAAGATAGGCCATTCAAGCAGGAGTTATTTTTACCACTGTCACTTCATTATGTCATTTTCAATGTACCATAATGTCGTGGTTTAACCTGGCAGGCAGCTGAACACCACACAGCCGTTCACTCTCTCCCCCCTGCCTCCAGTGGGATGGGGAAGAGAATCAGGGAGAAAAAAAAAAAGTAAAATTTGTGGGTTGAGATAAAGACAGTTTAATAGGAAACAAAAAGAAAGGGAAAATAATAATAATAATAATGATGAAAGAATATACAAAATAAGTGATGCACAGTGCAGTTGCTCACCACCTGCTGAATGATGCCCAGCCATTTCCCAAGCAGCGGTCACCCCTCCCCGGCCAGCTCCCCCCAGTTTATATACTGAGCATGATGTCACATGGTATGGAATATCCCTTTGGCCAGTTTGGGTCAGCTGTCCTGGCTGTGCCCCCTCCCAGCTTCTGGCTGGCAGGGCATGAGGAGCTGAAAAGCCCTTGACTAGTGTAAGCACTACTTAAACAATTAAAACATCAGTGTATTATCAACATTATTTTCATGCTAAATCCAAAACACAGCACTGTACCAGCTACTAGGAAGGAAATTAACTCTATCCCAGCCGAAACCAGGACACATGAAAATGTTAATAGCACTCAGATGAAAATAGCCCTTGGAGGAAGAGACATCAGTTCAGCTTGAACATTGCCAGTCTCAAAAATTGTTATCAAAAGGAGCAATATGAAGAATTGTATGAGACTCCATTATATTACAATTTGAAAAAGTAGTACAAAACCCCCAAGTCAAGGCCACTTTGACTTATAAATGTTTATAAATCAGGATTTGGCCTTAATGGTAGCAGTGTGATTATTTTGATTTTGTGAACCTGAAATATACAGTCTTCTAGCTCTTAAAGAATCTTGCATGATAATGTAATATATGCCACTTGTATCTTATTGTGAATGCTGGATGCCTTGGTTTAGTTTCTGTAGCATGCATTGGCTTTCATGTGTTCAAAGTCCTGTGTGTGTGATTATATACCTTTTTTTGAGAAATACTGAAGTAAAGGACTTAGAACCAACTCTTGTCAGAAATTAGTTTCCTGACTTCTTTTCTGACTTGCTACATTGCTGGCTTGTGGGTATGAATGAAGCTCCAATGAACCCTTTTTAGCTGTTTTTCATTTCTGTTTTGGCTTTGTCTGCCTTTTATTACTTTCATTTGAATACCATCTTCATTAGTTTTTTCCACATTGTATCAAGGTTTCATACAACACAATCATCTTTCAGAGCTGGGTTCACTTAGTTTTGTTATCCTTGCATACCCTTCAAGCAAGCTGTGTACCGTGTTTTTTTCTTTTAAAATAATTTGATTGTGTTGGTACAGATATACAAAGTAATTTGAAGTAAGGAATAACTCACAGGATGATTAAGATAGGAGTATTTTAAAGTCAAGCTGAGAAGTTCAATAATAATGAAGCTAAAAATGCAAAGGGCAATTTGTTTCTACAGATACCTGTTATTTTCTTTTAAGTTAATAATAAAGTTGTCACTTCTTAATAAAAAAGTCTTTGTTGTAATAGTACTGATTTTTTTTTATTTTTTCAAAGGATCTGATAACCCATGTTTTCTATTTCTAACTAATATATCAAAAAATGCTTACAATTAGTAAACATTTTCTGAGAAAACTTACAATGTTCTAACAATGATAGTGACTGCAGTAGTTTGTCTCTGATTTCTTTTTATAGCATGCACTACTTCTTCACTGCTTATACACACCACGTGCACTTCTAAAAATGTGTAATGAGTGTTAAGATGTACCTAGGGGCTACGCCTCCTGAATTTTAAATGGTTATAGAAATAAAATCAAAACATAATAACTTTTTTTTTTTTTAAGTTCTCCTCATTAAATCAAACATTACGATGATATGCAAGGGTTGGAGGTATGACAATTCAATAGCCACTCTTGCTACATTTTACATATCTTTATAATATTGTTCTGTCTGTAGAATCTAAATGAGTACTATTTTAGACTCTTGAAAGTTCGTAGTAAATGATGTTGACATGTTTTATTTTAGGAATTTGTGAAATCATAGTTACCTACACAGCTGTTGAAAATCTGCTAAGGATTGCCTAATAGGAACATTTTTATATAGTGCCCTATTTATGAGCTTCCTTGCTGATTGCATTTTAAAAGAATGTCTCCCTGTACAGATGACATTCAGTTTTCTAATTTGCTTTTAATAAGGCAATCCTTTTCAGAGATTTATTTGCTTAAGATAATGAGGTAAGATTACAGAGGAATTAACTGCAATGCTATTAAGTTTTTTTTTCCTTGGGTCTAGCCTTATGCTTTCAGTTTGAAAGTAAGCTGAGATTTATTTTTCCTAGGCTACACAACAAATTCAAGACCAGAAGACAAAAAGGCAGCTGAGGTAGTAATGCTTCAGAAGAATTAAGACATCGATATCTCTGAGGTATGTTTGGTTTGGAAATGCTGTTAATTATTTATTAATTTTGCTGCTATGGATAAGAGTAGCGGTGAGTGCTTTTGAACATTAGTGACTTTTTCACATCTTCAGATGTAGCTCAATTTGAAAGGAAACTCCAAAATATACTTTTTTTCTTTCTTTTTGATAAGCATGGGGAATTAGTTATAAATCTGCTTCTCTTTTATCTGGCACCATCTTTCTGTCTAGAAAATTAGATACAGCCAGAACCAAGAGGTTCTATGTTCTTTCTGACTTCACAGTTACAGCTTTCTTCATGTGCTATAGTTACTGTGAAAAAATTTCCGGATAAGTGTTCTGGAAAAAGCTGTAAACACTTTCCATTTTGTATGCAATATGGATTGTTATGTTTACATAGTACAAGAAACATTTCTATCAGCTAGATGTAAAGAAAAGCATGATATAGAAATAAATTACAAATAACTCAATAGGGGAGACATAAGAAAGTTATCAGTAGGTACACTGAGTAATGGAGGATGCACTAAGGAAATTCGTCACCGCTTTTCACAGATTTAAAAATAGCCTATTTAACACTTTCTCAGTTACAAAAATTGTTTGAACTCAAGTAAGTTGGATTCCACTTTTGTAAATGTACCAGCAAAGCTTGTGGGGTACTAAGTAAATGGAGTTGATGCTGATTTCATTTTAGGTCTAGTTATCACTTTACATGTTCAGGAGCTTTAGCAGAGCAAATTATAGTCTTAATACAGTAAAAAATGCTGGGGCCTAGAAATCATTATTTCTATTACACTTAGGAAATATTTGTGTTTAGGTTAACTTTCCTGGAATTCCTTCCAGCCCTAGTTTTCTCTTTCCTTCAATACATTAAGTTTCAAGGAACAAGTTGTTTTTCTCTTAGAGGAGGCATTTTCTCACAACAATAATACTCAAATCCAGCTATCTCTGATTACTTCAATCCTCACCTGAAGCTCTCTTCTTTTTGCAGGAGGTGTATCTCACCAGCATAGACTGTTGTCTTTTCTACATTCCCATCAGATTTGTGCAATATTGTTCATGTTTGACTTGATAGAAAGACCATGTAGAAGTTTTGGCTAGTGACACAGCCATCTCATGGCTTGTTAAGTAATGCAAGCCTATAGCGTGATATATCTATTTTGTCTAAAAATGTATTTTCCACTTTAAAAAATAAAACTTGTTAGTTTCCTCATCCCTCAAAGGCTATATTTATTTCAGCTTACTTTAAAAACTACCTACCTGCCCAAGACTGTTGACCTCTAGGATTCTTTCCTTTTCCTTTGCTTTACATGTTACATAACAGGTTTGCAGCCTTTGGGATTGAGAAGTTGAGTTCTGTAAACTATCTTTGTATAATATTGTTCACAATGAATACATTCAGAGCACCTTTTTGCCTCCTAGCATTTGTAACCACAAATACCTCTCTTTTAATGTCAATCTTGTTTCCTTGGAGAAGCAGTATTTAAAGTACTGTAATAAACGCCAAGAGAGAAATCAGCAAATACATTTTCACGTTTAACCTATTATTCTCTTATCTGACAGCATACCTACATTTTATATTGGAAAAAGAAATTTAAAACTGTTGTTGAACTTTTGATGAGGGTCTACATATGTGCCAGTGACATTTGAGAACAATGTTTTTTGATAAATGAAGAATCTCCATTGCCTTTTCATGACTCCCATTGAGATACATATTTGTTCCTCGGGGCACAATTTGTCTCACAGATTGTATTTGATTTGTAGTCTAAGGATAGAAGCTCATAGTATCAGTGTTAAATACAAGTAGCTTTCAGAAGCATGGTAAGGCAATATTTTTATATTCACCCATTAGAAAAAATATGTTAAGAAAAAAGGACCTCATTTTACTGGGTCTGCTGAAGCAAGACGCTGAGTAAAATATTTAATAATATTTAATTAGTATGCTTTATCTTCATATGTATTTGTGAAGTTGATATATTTTTGCCTAGCCTGTTCCCTCAATGTTCCCATGCAGTTTTTGTTATTATATAATTTTTTAAGTGTCTATAAAATCTTCACTTTCTCTCAGTTGTGGAGACACAATTGTAAAGCATCAGGCAAAATGTAATATATTATGAGGAAAAACAAAAGAAGCAAAACATGTCTTTCTCATTCAGTCTGCCAGATTATTTACTCTTGTTCAGTTTAGTATTTCTGTCATTTCATAGACTTATGTGATGGCCAGGTTACCATGTGTTTTCAAATGGATTTAGAGTGGATTATTTAATCTGCAGTTCAACATTTCTGACACTTTACAGAATGGTGTTACGGTCACGTTACCTTAGTGACTTCAAATTACTCAGTAATGGTAGTTTCCATGGTAAACATAGTCCTTGGTGGCAGATAGGACTCTGACTTTCCCATGTGAGAGCCTTTATGTTATATAATAATCAGAGTAAGGGAGAGAGAATTTTAGTAACCAAGAATTGTTCTTCATATATATATATCTCCTTCCTCAGAGTCTTCACATTAGACTTTAAAAAATGATTTTATGGTTGTACTTTAACATCTCCTCCTGGTGATATAGGCCTTCTTTAGCAAACAGTACGATGTTGAGTGAAACTTTTCTATGTAGCTTATGTATCTCTGTTAGTTTACTCCAGGTGTAATACTCCAACTTACATTTGTCTGTTCCGGGCACTCAGAGAACATAAGGTGTTCTCTGAAATGGAGAGCTCAGAGACGCTCTGAACCCTTAGGCTCCTCTTTGTGTGGTGACTTTTGATATCCTGACAACTGTTAGAGCAGAACTTGTGGAGAACGGAAAAAAATAGCAAACCCAGTGATTTAATTTTGCTTCTCTGATTTAGAATGAAGTTATGTGATCTTCCCAGTGGTCCTGTGCATATATTGTCTTTATATACAGTTATACACACATAAAGCATGTGTACAGTTTTGTTATAGTACCAAATGCATAGTGCATTCTTTTGATGTATCTACCTTATAAAAATTAATACATGAAAAAAGTTTATACATGGAGCACCCTAAATTTTGATAACCTTCTGTATGTCCGTGTGAAAACCTGACTTGATAAATGCAAATGGATGTTTCAGAACTACCGTATCACAGATACATATTTATGATGGGGTTGAAGAAACTCTCACCCATCTTGCAAGGTTGAAATGCACAACTGAGATTCAGTGTTGCTGGATGCTGGCCTCACTTTTCAAGATATAAACCAAGAAATGAATTGCCGAAAGAAATGGACTCTTAGTCAACATTGCATTTTAGCCTCCCTTAGTACCTTGAGAATAGTTAGAATAACTTCCCTTAAAATTCAGAAACATTGCAGAATGTTTTGAGTGTTTTGTCAAATTAAGTTGAAAAGTTAAGTTCATTTTAAAGCAAGAAGTTGATTGAAGCTTACAATAAAAGCCAACTTAAATTTTGAATATAAGAAAATTAAATATTTTGAGCTTTTCAAGGTTTTCTACTCTGAAAGTCATTTAAAAACTGAAATAATATTGAAAAAATATTTCACAAATTCACATTTCTGGTTTCAAAATAAGTATAAACAGATCAACATTTTGCTGAGCTTTAAGAGGATTTGGTTACATTTGGCTAATGATGTAAAAGGCAGAAGCAGTTGATCAGAAATTTATCACCCTTTATGTTTTCAAAAAAGAAAAAAATATTTTGGGACCATTTCAGATTGATTATTCAGGTCAGCAATTTTTATTAGTTTGTATAACAACCACAGTACACAACTGTTCTTGGAAGTCATGAAAACAGTAGATATTCAGCCATCTAATGCAAATATGTTAGGAGGATTTCAAGGTAAATTTCTAAACATAAGATCAAAACTTAAGAGTAAGAAGTCAGTCATTATTGTGATCAGTCTGGGCTAGAAGCTGGTTTAGTTGAAACCTGTCTGTAGTCTTCTTCTGTTCAACCATTCTTGTTTAAAAGTACAAAACCTAGGTATTTTGTATGTCTTGTGCTAAATCAATCTCAGGTTCATGTAGCCTGTGTGCTCCCTTTTGGTGTCGTAAAGAAAATGGTTGGATACTCATCAGATTGCTTTCCTATGTGAATTCAGTGGCACGTACTTTCTACTCTAGGACTAAAGCAAAGGAACTACAGCTGAGGATTGCATGTGAAATGTAACAGCATGAGGAACCAGGAAGAAGGGGAAGAATTAATTGTATTTATCACTTCAGTTGAAGGAAGTGACTTAAGATCCCTAATCGAAATGGCCAAGCTGCCAACTTGCCTGTGCAGGGAGGCGTATCTGCATGCTGGGGCAGCTGGGCACCGGGTGCTCACAGGTCAGCGTGGCTGTGCCCTCCCCTTCCCGGCAGGCACAGTCACACCACGTCAAGGCTGAGGCAGCTCCCAAGGGCAGGAGGAGTGAACCAAGGCCCTGGCACTTGACAATGGTACACCAGCTGCGATGTGGGCTCTGCTGCAGAAGCCATTTCCTTTGAAGCAGCTTCAGAGTGAAAGGTGGGTTTGTTTCTTGTGTGCAAAATGTGCATCAGGTGTGATCTAATCAGCAGGGGGTCAGTCATTTTGTGTACAGGAGTTTGATTACAGTTGGCTAGTTCCAGCGCCTGCTAACCTGCTATTTGTATTTGCACAGTGTTTGATTTTGTTTATAAGAATTTATTTAAAATGTAACAGATCCAAAAAGA
The DNA here is from genome assembly GCF_000699105.1 of Pygoscelis adeliae. Taxonomy (NCBI): domain Eukaryota; kingdom Metazoa; phylum Chordata; class Aves; order Sphenisciformes; family Spheniscidae; genus Pygoscelis; species Pygoscelis adeliae. The sequence continues at coordinate 517,418 of NW_008824862.1, forward strand.
CACTGAAATTCAGACTTCTATTGCCAGTTTTTTCTGGATCTATATAATTCAAAATGGTTATTGTTTTTACTCTCTCCAGTTCAATTCCAGGGAGTGAGCAAAAACACATATACGTATTTTTTTTCTTTCAAATCACATGGGAGCACAGCTTAACACATTTCACTAACAGCACTTGAAAACTAGGACTTACAAATGCACAAGTGTCAGTTTTTACCCAAAATTTTATTATTTCTGTGTTCTGTTAGTTTGTGAGCAATATGAATTATTTTTCCCAACAAACATTTTATTATCTTTGTGATTTTTGATTCCTGCTTCTTCCAGTTATGTTTTTTTTACACAGAATCTTTATGAAATGGCTAAACAGTGCAGTATAACTCTTTCAAAATATGGATTAAGAAAGGACATAT
>NW_008824862.1:517877-533128 GCF_000699105.1 Pygoscelis adeliae
TACAGTGAAATGAATTTAGTTTTAAAAGACAGTCAAGTTCAGACAAAATAGCTTAAATTAACCTGTAAGGTTGCTTGAACAGGAATATGGACTTGTTTCTTCCAAATACTCTAAAATTACAGTGTCCAGATCTGGCCCACTGATTCCACACTCAGTGGAATTTTTTCTGCTTATTTTTAATGGATCATTTTTCGAATGCTGAAGCTGATCAGTCCCTGCTCTTGAGATAACGATCCAGCCATCTATAGATAGCACACAATTAACTTGAGGGGAAAAGGGGAAAACCAGGAAAGAAATATATGCAATACACAGAGCATCTCTATGCTCTGTATTCTGTCAATTTTTATGGGTCTGTAATTAGGTCACAGCACTTAACTTCCCGGGTGACATCACCTTCTCCTTCATTCCCTAATAGGGATTAAGATGTTGACACATAGAAAATTCTACTTCCTGGACAGAGAAAAATAACTAATTAAACCAGTTGTAGGCTTGACACTGGCTGAATTATTTACCAATATAATAATGAAATGGAGACTAACAGGAAGGAAGAGCACAGGGAGCTTGTGGAAAGAGCACAGATACGCTTGCAGCCCATGTGTGTGAAGGAGTTTGGTTTAGAGAAACAATGATAGGACCAGGCTGGGACAGGAACAATTGTGAGTAAAATGATGGTGCATTTCAAATCCTTAGGCAGAAAAAGTAAGGCAAAATACTGGCAAAATCTTTGAGATGAAGCAAGAAGATGACTATTATAATGCATGGCCAAATGCACAGAGATCTTGGCATGAGAGGAGAGCAGTGAGGGCCCAAAGAGCATGCTATTCAAAGAGAGATTATCAGATGGAAAGAAAAAATTATAAGGGTGCCTTATACATATTTCTATACATAGAAAGCTCATAAATGCAGCGAAGGACACAGCTTAGAATGGTGCTTCTTAATTCAAAAATAGCTGCCATGTTTCAGACTGAACATACAAGGTTGTTTCAGTGTAAAACTGTACAACCCAGCAGTAACCTTTAACTCATCTTCATAAAATATATTACAGTTGAGTTTCTGTACGGTGCAGCTGAAAGAGCTTGATGCCATCGCTAGTACTTTTTATTATTTTGTTGTCAGGGAGCCTATCCCTTTTTTCAGACTTTCTTTTACTTTTCGGAGATACTATTTGCCCAACACTGATTTAAATTTGTAAGGTGGAATACTTAAAAACATGACTTATAAGATGTTAGGATTTTTGTTGTTAATAGAATGAAAAAAACTGAGGAAGTGTATTTTTCTGATCTTGCATGTTAAGACATATTTGTGCTTGAGAGAGACCGCTGACTGGTATAAGATGACCTTTACTTAAGAGAGGACTACGAGGAACCAGGTCAGACATGGCTGTAAGAACTCATACCTAATCGTAGGAGCAGGCTGCAGGAGCACAATAAATGCCTGGCTATGAGAACAGAAGAAAAGAAATGTGTTAAGTTTTGTGGTGGATGATACTGGTGCAAGAGTTGAGCCTCAGAGATTTCTATTACAATTGTGACCTGGAAATTAGTTCATGTGTGCTACATGTAAAAGGTTTGTCATCTTTTTGATGTTCTTCACTGCAGGTGGAGAGAATCCTCATACATACATCTGCAGTAAGTAACAGTTGACTATTACATATATACTTTCAAATAAATTAGGAAAGGTGGTGGAAATAACATTTTGATGCTGTTTCATACCAGCTTTCATCTCATATATCTATTTGCCATTTGTAATTTCTGAGCTTCATGAAATGCACTGACATTTTGTTTTAACATCTGTGTTAGTTTTCAAGTTATTTCTGTTAGAGTTCTTAGTGTCAGGTTTGCTGTAGGAAATAGTAGGGATGTCCTATGAAATCCTGCTACAGTACTGCTCCTGACAAAATGATAATCAAATACACAGGTTTGATTTAGAAGCACTAAGAATAGGCTTAATCCAAGTCTGCAAACTCTAATCCAAAGTGATACAGAAGCTGTAATGAACAAAATGAATGGCCTACTGATACCTGATCTGACAGGGGAAGAAGCAGAAATTGGACACAAAGTGTATCTCAGAGAGTTAAAACAAGTGGCTGCATCCATTTGATTGTTAAGGCTGGAGTTATCAGAATATTTTTTTCTCAAGTCTCTCCTTTTGTGCTCACCTTTAAAATAAGACTGAATTCTGTGTTAGCCAGTGGCTCAATAACAGATCTAAATGTATCAAATCTCCTGAGTTATAGTTTTCCTCAAATAGAGGGAGAGAAAGCAGAAATGAATTTAAGTAAAACACCCATGCTTCACAAAATAGTCTCTTCTAAAATTGGATGTATTTCTGAGCAATATGTTTGTCTAGAAATCATTGGTATTATTTAAAAAAAAAAAATAGTGGATACTAACAACCCTTGAAAAATCATCTTGTTGGTATTAGCCAGAGGTTTTATCTTACTTGCTTCCAGAGTTAAAATTGTGAGCAGAAATTGAGTTGTGAGTGAGAAGACAGCTGCTGCCCAGAATTTCCAGCCATACAGTAGTTTGAATGGATAAAACAGACATAAGCTTCAAACTTCATACAGTCTAATGAGATGAATATAAATATTTGGACATTTCTATTTTATGCTATCTGTGAAGAGTTTGACTAATATGTTGTCTTCACAAGAAGAGCTAGATAGGTGTCACCATTAGTTCAATTCCTGCGGCTTTCAGTATACAGGTTCACTTTAAAAAAAAAAAAAAAAAAAAAACAAAAACAAACAAAAACCCTCCCTGATGTTTTTTTTAAGTGTTTAAAGCTTGTGGACAGGGAAATGTCTCACTCTCCCTTCTCACCTTCCTTCACTCTTGAAGTGCATGTGTGGGCTAATGGAGAAATCATTGATCTTTGACAACCACCAGTAGATAACTGCTGATCTGCTCAGGCAAGGTTTTGCTCTTCTGTTACAAACCTTTTTATTCAGGAGACCTTGTACCAGTATTTCAGAAATAAATGAGGCAGTCTGTTACTTTCACGTTCACTGCAGACTCATGCAGGTGTTTCTTTGTCTGTACGTGCTTGTCACTTTTTTAACCCCCTTCTATAGCAGTGGTTCCCACCCTTTTTTTAAAGGGATCTTCACCACCCCCTTCCTGAACTCCAGGCTCCTCATCAGCCCCTCTTCCTTCCCCCTCTGTGAGGCCTTTCTGATACCCCACCCTCACTTGCTTCTACTGATGTTTCTTCATTGTGTCTTTGTTGCTGACTTTGGCCAATATCAGTGCAGCTCTCCAAAGTGCAAGTCCCAGCACAGAGATTTAGCTCCTTAGCAGCTCTTAGCTTTTCTGGACTCGCCTTGACTGAGAGCATACTTTGCAATGGTTGAGACTATTTCTTCATATTGATTTTTCATTTTTTTTCATGTAATGGTAGATTCTGAAATAATCATATGATCCTACAAGCTGTGCTTCCATTAAGGTCCTGTCCTACCTATATTTTAATTCACCTCTCCTTCTTGGAAAGAAGATTTTTAAGTTGAAAAAAGTGCATGGCAAAATATTCTCTGAATATTTTAATACCTTTTTTTAATTGAATGAAACCAGTGCTCTATTCATGAACAGTTTGTTTTACAATTTTTTCAGACAGTTGCAGTGAGGAGCTTCTTAATTTCATTCATGTCAGACTTTTTCAGAGTACGTATGGAATTTTAGTTCTTCATGTTTTAGTTCCTAAAATTCCTCAGGGAGCCTGAATTGGGAGACTCTCTGCTCAGCCCTGCAATATTCTATGTGGCACCAATGAAATAGTTCTTAGTATTTGGAAGGCTAGTGACCCAACTGCATAAATTCTTGCCCCTCTTCTTGATCCCACTGAATTCAACTGGACCTCATGTTTCAAGAGGAGCAAGTGGGTACACAAAAGTACTTGTTTTCAAAAGCAGGCTCATACATCATCCAAATTAAAAAAAAAAAATGCATTATGCACAAGGATTTAATATTGTGTTCTGCCATTGATGATATGTAATCCCTATTAAAAAGATTTACGCTAAGCGTTGGCAGCTGATATGATCCTATAGTGTAAACCTGAATTTCTAAATTTCACAGTAAATAATTATTCTTGGGATCTTTCCTAATGTGATGCAAAATTGTTTTTACCCTGGATGTTTAGAGTAAATTAAAAAAATAAAATTAACATAACTTACCAATGGGTAAAGCACGTGCGTCTTATACATCATCCAAGATGATTTATACATCATCTTACAATTGTGACTCTTTTTTGGGGGAAAGGTTGAGTGACCATATTTTGGGGGAGAATAACTAGTCTTAATTTTCAAAGGTGATAAGGGAGTGGGTTTATAAAGCAAAAAGCATGGATAATAACAACAACACATTACTAAAGGCTTTAAGAATAGACATACAGGATTTGATTGAGAAACAGAAGGTCAGTGATGCAGATGATAGTAGAATGTAAACATCCCCAAGCGAGCACCCACTCAAGGCTTTATATACATATAATTTTGCTGTAGAAACATACCTACAATGCTTCTATAACCAAGCTAGCTTATGTGTTTAACAATAATTGACAGCTGATAATTGACAGCTGACTGAACATTGCAGCTGAAGTGTTTGAAGGAAAAAAAAAAATATCCATCCATCTCAGAAATCTTTCAGTAATATATTTATTACTGTTTCCAAGTAACATTCAAATAACATTTTTTAAGTGACTATATATTATAGGTAAGGTTCTTGTCAGCAAGTGATGGTTGAGAAAGGGGGGTCGTTTACATCCCCATTTGTTTTTGTTGGTTTTTTTTCCTTAGTTTGAGAACTTGCTGCTTGTTAGTATTCCAGGCACAACGCAAAGTCCCTCCTAGTCCCCACTCTCCCCACCCTGCAAATTGCAGAATGGTATTTCGTTTAGAAGGGAACAGAATTTAAAGGAAACATGTTGTGATATGTGTGTTTATATTAAATTAGTTGTTTATGGAATGTTATATAGATAACTTCTAATAGAGAAAAACAACAGGTTTCTTGTACTGAAAACTTTTTGTTAGCATTTGTGTATTTCAGGAAGTTTTTCTTTATAAGGTCATTGATTTTGGAATTTGACAGTAACTATAATGTTCCATTCAACTAGATTTGGCTTTTTCTTTGTGTAAAATGCCAGGAGTGTCTGCTTTCATCTTTTTTTTTTTTTTTTTTTTTTTAAGACAGGAACATCTATAAATTGCAATGAGAAAGTGATACAGAGTTAAATAATTACCTTACAGAGCATAAACCAAGTCAAATGAATTGAAGAGCCTGCACTCAGCAGCACTGTTTCATTCTATTTCATCTGAGATACTTTGGATTGCTTAAGTTCTGGTGGTTTGCTGTATTTACTGCAAAGGCAAGAAAAAGGGAAAATATACAAGTACTAAGGAAAACCTCTGAAAGTTAAATCAGCTTAGTGAAATAACTTCTTAAATATTCCGTATTACTCTGTTATTGGAGAGCTTTCTGATTAACATACAATGTCCAGGCTTCCATTGTCATGGTATATTTTGGAACAAGGTAGCATTATCCTTCAACAAGGTCTTCCTCAAGTGATCTGAAAATTCTGAGACATGATACTTTGTCATTGCCTACATATTTTAAATTTTGATAGGTTACATGGTCAATGATCTACCTCTCAGAGAAGAACAAGTAAAAATTTGGTCACAGTTGCATAGTCTTCCAAATCCTAACAGTGTTTCATTGTGTTTCTTCTTAATAGAGTGAATTTAGCAGTTCTAGAGGAAGAAGGTTGAAGCTTTGAACCTTTATTATTCATCTTTGACATCTGTGGTTTTCAAGTGGTGTTAAGGTTAAATGGGAGTTCATTTACACTCTATTTCATCTAGTAAGTTCTCTCATAATTAAATGCAGATCCATGTAATTTAGTGGTAGAAATTCATTAAGATTCCTGATTAGGAAAAAGTGTTAACAGAACTGCAAAGGTTATAGAAATTTAGCTCCTGCTTAAGGTAAATTAAGCACAAACCACATTCCTGTAACATGAAGGAGATTGCTTAAACTGTAACTAACAAGAAATTTCAAAATTCATTTTCATCATCTGTATACACCAAAAGCAAAAGTAAATATACATTTATTAAATCAATATAGTTGATAAAATTCATACAGATTTCATGCCTTTTGTAATGTATTTTTTTGTTGTGTTAGGCATAAAGGCTAATATTATTGCAAATACTGATGAAACTGTCATGGACTTTAGGATATTTCAAATTTTATTTTTTAAATGAAAATTCCTAAAGTGAACTGAATTAAAAGACATTTGCTTAGTATCTCTGGAAAAAAAACAGGTAGCCTTTGGTTGTTTCTAGTGCCCAAATTGGTATTTCATCTAAACTATCACTTTCAGGAAGTTATAAAAAGCAAAGGGCCAGCAAGCTTTACCTTTGACTTCAGTGGAGCTAGAAGTTCACCATCAATTTTAGTAATATATGGATAGTATAATGATCTGATGATAAGGAAACATAGAGTCTCTGTTTACTCTCTTAAAGTTAAAAACGCTCATATTTGGTTTTGGTTTGATTCTGTAACTTTAAACATATACTTAGATATAGCTTCATGAGAGCAACATGCTTTTCACCTAAGCCTTGAAAATATTTTCTTACCGTTCCCATAGCATTTCTCTGATGGTCACATTCAATCATATTTTGACAATTAATTCCTAAAAGTATCTGATGCTTCCCCTGTAAGGTGAAACAGGATGTTGAAAATCTGTAATAGGCTTATGCTTGAACTGTTATAAACTTACTCTGTTCAATGATGTCAGTTTAAATCTAGGACACTTTTTTATGCTGTCCTTACATCTTAATTACGCTAAACCTTCAGTTAACTGTTTTTCTTGTTCATTTTTACATTAGTTCAGTTTATCTTTAATACAAAATTGCTGTCAAGTATATGTGGTACTAATAGGTGTGGACTTAGAGCTCCACTGAATTGTCTCAAATGACCTGTTCTGCAATACTGTGCCTGTGCCCATATGCCTATGTATAGGTGTTTTTTGCCCTTTGGCTACTACGATGCAGATTTGGGGGGGGGCGAGAGGGAAGAGGTCAGTAGAGTTTGGACTAGGTGGACCTCTGGAGATCCCTTCAAGTCTAAATCGTTCTGTGATTATGTGGAGGTTGATGTCTGCACAGTAACACTCTCTTAGGGTATGCACGGTCTCAATCACATGATGCTACAGCATCTGACCAGCAGTGGAGCATTCCCTCCTCCCTCTGCTGTGGTCTGGGCTGTGTCCAGGTCTGAATGTAATGGCACTGAAAAAATATTGTCTAACTTTCTGTTCACCACTACTGTCTCCAAGATATCTTTCATTAGAACAGCCTTCCATTTCTTATTAAAAAAAAAAAAAAACCAAAAAAAACAAAAAACAAACCACCAGCTGAGTTCAAATTTCATTTCTGCACTCGATTTTTTTTAAAAAACCTGCCAAATAATGGAAAATTTTCCAAATCAAGGACAGGAGATTTTCCTCCCCCACACTGCAAACTTTTCTATGTTGACTGGACTGTAAGGCACCTTCCAATTGAGATATTTGAATCTCATTAGCATGCTCTTTATACTCTTTTTCAGATCACTAATGAGGAATTTAATTAAAACATGACCTAGCACTCATCCCAGCAGCATTCACCAGACACCTTCTTTTGACACGATACATTGCTGTTTTTCACTGATCCACATTTTAAATACTAGCCAGTTTTCAAAGCAGTGGTGAACAGAGGTGGAATACCACTTTATTAGGGATGTTATTGAATCCTAAAAAAAAAGAAAAATAAAAAGGTCTTCACTGAAAGAAAATTAACGGAATGACATTCTGCATCTCTCTGTGCGATAGCCTTGTTAATAAGCTACCAAAACCTACTACCTCATAACCCAGGTTCAAAACAATGATATTCTATTTTTTGTATTAAGGAGATAAGAAAGATTAAAGGCAAATATTAACTGACAAGCTCTTGTCATATTTTTCAAAGAATTATGTCATCAAGGCCTAAATTTACAGCTCTTCACTCTGAAGAATATTATGTGGTAGCAGTGCTGGGGAAATTTGTATTGAAGATGCAATAAAACCTTGTTTCACTGGTTTGACCAGCTCCTCTAGTAATGTAATTAAGCGGGCTACTGTTCATATACTGTTTCAGGAGTTCTCACTATGCAAGGAATTCCCTTCCTATATATTTTTTCCTTTTCACATCTGCTAGTGCCCAAATCTCCTTACCACACAGGAGGGAGGGACTGAAACGACAAAGGGTGCGTGTGTGACTGCGCCCCGGTTGGAGCAGCAGTTCTAGAACACACTGGATAGCTCAAATGGTGATAATGCCTGTGTTTTGGAAATTTAATTGATCCTGAAGTATCAGTATGAAAGATTTGATGAAATATTCAGAAACATAGTGCACAAAATTGACTAGAGTGTGCTTATCCTCGAATTACTACACCTAACCATATATAATGAAGCATGAGGTATTTTTACCACTGCTGTACATTGGAACATGTCTGATAAGTTTATTTTTCAATCATCTTCTGCAGAAGCCATGTTGATCATATGCGGTGGATTTTGTATTCTGTCACATGCCGGTAGACCTCAGGGAACTTTAAAACTGGCTTTCAGTGATCCTAATGAATGGGTGGACCTGTTGTACCATATCTCACTAGAGCTGTACCTACTACATGTTTCCAGTGCCAGCAGTTCCTTAGTCTAAGGAGGAATGATATAAGTAAGCATGAATTTAGGCAGTTATATTTGGATAACAGGTTGTTAATAAGCAGTCATTTGGACTACTGGAATGATAAGGTTGGCATTAACTACTGAGGCACACTGCAGAAATAGGAGATACAAAGCTGAATATTAAGACATACTTCCGCAAAACAAGGGTTGCTATAGTATGTTTAAGGGAAATAGTTGAAGCCCTTCTACTCAGGAAGTAGAATAAGTGGACAAGACAATCTGTTTTATGGTACTTTTGAAACTCTACAAGTTTCAGAACTTGAATTTTATGGTATATTAGCCTGGTTTATTAACATTATCCCCTAAAATACACAAAAAAAGTCCTATGCAAAGATGATAAAGTGGCAGAAGCATTCTTTTAGGAGAAAGATATATTTGGAACATTTGCAAGAATATGAATGATAACATTTCATGAATGCCATTTAAGAGATGCACTTGAACATCAGCTAGAGCACTGGCTTGCTCTCCTTTAATGAATAAAATCGTATAATAGGTGAGTAATTGAAATGCGTCAATGTGAAGAATATCTAGCATTTTACATCTCTTATCCCATTTCAGTTTCCTTCACCTACTCTTTCCAGCTGCAGTCTATAATTTGGACCTGCTAGTCCCTTTTATTCTAATACAAAAGTTGAATCACTTTACTTTTTTGTTCTTTTTTTTTTTTTCTTTTTCTCCCCCCCCAACATCTCGCTTAAGGTTTCGAGATTCATCTTTCTGTTAAATAAAACTTTTTTAGAAGATACTCTTCTGGCATCATTCTTCAGGAAACGTGCTGTGATGTGTGATGAGGCTAGAATTAAATCTGGATTCTCCACTTGTGGAGAAGCAAATTTCCTGAGATTATAGAAGTTTGGCCAGCTTCATAGCTGCAGAAGATAAAGGTCAGTCTTTGAGTCCAAGAAATAATACTACAAAATCTTTAAATTGCTTGAATAAATTAATCCCTCCTCAGAAAATCTTGTACGGTGTATCAGTATTATTTTACAATTCATCTGAGGTTAAGGCCTATGTTTAGAAATAATGATCACAGTTTGAAATATCAGAGGGATGACTTTTCTTTTGTGTTAAGCACCCCAAAAGCTACATACTTCGAGAGTGATTGTGAATGTCAGTTTTAAAAACTAGACTGATCTTCCTCAAATTAGGCAGTAAGAGTAGAAATTCTTTGGTTTTAATTCAAGTGTATTTCTTTGAGACAAAAAACATTTTATGTTAACAAGCGTATTTAGAAATTTTATGATTCTTGCTTCTTCATCCTGCATCTAAAATAAGTAGGTCACTATCTTCATTATAATGTCTAAACAGTAATCTCCTTAGAAAAGACAAAGTTAGCATAATATATTCTTCAGTGACATAACCCACCAGCCTGGGTTGGGGCACAAGATATTTATTTCAAGTCAACAACAGTACTGGTCTTGGGCTTACTGTGTTTATGTTTTCAATTTCCTCTGCCAAAAATGTTTGAAATACATAATTACCTAGAGTTTTATTTCATGGTTTTTTTTCAGATGCTCTTCAAATAATCAGCATATTTGTTCTAATTGTATGTGTGTTTGTTCTAAGAACTAATTTGATCTTAAGTATTTCACTTATGTGTGTAATACTGTGCCATATTTGCATCACATGATACGTAATGAATGATAGATGAGGAGATTGGAAATACTGGCTCAGTTATATTTATTGTCTGCAGTGTATAAGCTCTATTGCATCTCATGAAAATCTCCTTAAAATGCCAGTTCAAACGTACCATTACATTGGCTGATAACTGTGTTAGCAAAAACACAGATAAAAAGAGAAAATGAGGTTCACGTACAGATTCTTCATAATTTTGAAATATATTTATGTGGAAAAGCATCTAATAGAAATAAGAGAACTTTGTCATTTATCATAAACTCAGTGTTGTGCTCCTCAACAATACATAGTGGACTAATTGAGGTGAACTTCCTCTAGGAAGGCTGAGAAGGTCAGGTCACGTTCCTGCACAAGCAAAGCACTGGTACTGCTACCAGTCTTCTCCCTCTCACACTCTAATAGACACAATGACTAATAACTCTTGAAGTCGGTCTTCCCAGTGGTCATTTGTGATGTTCAGTGGGCTTTCACAGACTTCGTCTTCATTGATAAGTAATATAGTGAAGACATATAGCTTATTGTATATTTTGGTTTTTATAAAAAAAGATTATACTGGGGTTAAGACAGCAACTTGATCATTTTTCTTGCAGGCAAATATTAAATGAAAGAACAGTAAATTCCAGTGCTGAACTTCCATTGAAATTAGGCTATATCTGTTCACAATGGGTTTCTTGTTTTTGTTTTTGTTGTTGTTTGGGTTTTTTTAATAACTCTACAGGTGAATTGTTACTGTCTGTACAACTTTTCCCATGTCAGGCACAGTTGCTGTTCCACTGCTGTTATAGCAATGAATATTGGGAACCATTGCTGAGGACAGAACTACCTGATTCAAAAAACATTCCATTTTGGATGAATGAGCTAAATTTAAAGGAGTTATGTGCTGATTTTATGTAATATCTAAGATGGTGGCACATTTTAAGGATGGGTAATGAAATGAGACCAATTGATATAAACTGGTGTGACAGAATCATTCCTGAGTCAACAGTATTAGTTCATATAAGGATTTCATGCCAGATTTTCTTTCTTTCTTGATGCTTTATGATCCGTAAGAGGAAACAAAAGTAAATATTGAAGAAATATATATGAGAAGCTGGATACCATTCCTATTGTAATTTTAGGAGTCCTCTCAATGGATGTTGTATTTGACAAAACATTATAGCAATTAATCAGCAAATTCCTTAGGCATGTGCATTATTAAAAGTAAGTGAGTTGCCCTGTTTATTTCATATCTTTACATTTCACAGGTTTCAAAATAATTTTAGGAGTTGGTTTATAAACAATATTGGTAAATAATATAATTAGTCCTGTCATTAGTAAATAATTAACCAAATCTAAAAGTTAAAACTGAATTTTGTTAATCAGTAACCCTAGGATATGGCCCACTTCTCTTTCTATTGCCAGGTGGAGTTACAGGCAATATTTTTCTCTTCCAAATCTAGTGGATTTCAATGTTACTATAACTTTTTATCTGAAATGTATGACTCATTGACAGTCTGTGCTGAAACCTGTTTTCACAATATCTGCAGTACTATTTTGTTAACCCAGCTCTTACATGCTGTGGCTAAAAGAAGATTACATTTCCATTACATGGAAAAAATATTTTACCATTCCCTCCTACTAACCTCCTGCCCCAAACCCTCTGTTTAAAAAAATTGTTTTTACTGGAGATTAGACCTAGAAAATGTGTGAAAGAGTAACTGTCTGCCTTAGCAATGAGCACAGTGGATGTGTGTAGGTAGTAAATTAGTTGGAGGTAAAGAATTTATTTTGATCATTCAGATACTTAAATTATATTAAAAAGTCATTCTACCAATAATTTGCCACTCAAATTAAGACAAAGGGTGTATTCTGTTAGCTGGTATAACCTCATTTACTTCTGTACTATCACATCTTTTCAGCTTGTGTCAACTTTTCACGTACGTATGAGATGTCACAAAGAGCTATAGTAGCTAAGATATGGAGGAGTCAGATGGCACACCCTTATTTTCAAATGGGTGCAGTTTGCCTTACCTTACCTTGGTATGATACAAGTTATTTCCAAGTGGTCTGAATTTTCAGGGTGGATGTTCTTTGTCATGTTTTGAAAGATTTAAAACCAACTAAAGAAATAATCAGCAATGTTTTGACAATTATTTTAAAATCAATTTTGACATCCTAGAGAAAATTGATTTTTTTTGTAAATATTAGACTGATATGTGAAAGATTTACCTAGGAATTACTAATAAATGATCCTCGGTAGCCTAAATATATACAAATTCCTCTTACAGCAAAATTAAGTTATACTATCAGAAGGCTTTACTACATGATAGACAAACTAAAAGGAAAATAATAAATTTATAAAGATACAACCAGCTCTTGAGCTTCCTACAAATGGGCCCCTACAAATGGGCCTTGTACATCCATTTTAATATTTTGACTTATTTCAAGAGGTTGGATGATACTGTTTCAGGTAATATATCAGTAACAATTTAAGTAACAAATATCCCAGATACAGGATGACTAGGTTGAATATGAGCTGTGCAAATATTTGGATGTCATGTTTTGAGATCGTAGTTGCATGTGCATGCTTCTTCCTGCGTAAAATATTGTCTTCTGCTTATTATTGTGATGGGGTCTTATTTTGCAGCTGATACAGAAAATATTGTGTGTTATAATCATAACGTGGAGCTCTCACTTTAATGTTAGCTTGACTGAAATCTGAATACAGTCACGACATGCTCATGGAGTAGCACCTATTTTCTTTCTAATGTATGCCTGACGTTTGTCAAATTAATCATCACAGATAATCAGATAATTGAATTACTTATTTCTGTGACTTCCAAACAGTAGCATGCAAACTAAGCAAGCATATTGCAATGATGTATTTAAAATGCAATTTAATATTGAACTTCTTTACATAAGCAGAGCATTTGATAATATTGGGAGACTCTAAGAAATTTAGAAATTTTTTTTTATTTTATGTAAACAAGCTTGAGTGAATTAGCATGGAGTGGACTGTACTACATGCAGTACAGCCAGAATGATCTGCATTGTTCACCTACTTGGTTTTTAGTCCTTAATGATTTACTTTTGTATCTTAACAATTACATGACCTCTGTGGAAGTTGTTGGAATGTGATTTAAAAATAAAATCAAACTTCTCTAGGTGTGCTGTTTGCTCTCTTTTAATGGATAAGTTCTTTAGTGACCACTTTTTTATTTGGTCTAGTGATGTGTGAAACAACTTTTTAAAACTTGTTCTTCCCTTTTTAAAGTATAAACTTTGTGTGGACTTGTTTGCCTTTTCATTATGATTCTAGTTCATTTTTATCATAAAACCTGTATACAATTACTGCAACAAGTAGTGTTTGAGTCACACACACCCTAGAATAATTAACTAAACCTCACAGATATGAGCTGGAGAAAGGAAGCCTATTAAGCCCTTTCTGCATTTGCAAAATAGAGGCACAGGTAGGACAGGGGTGTGGTAAAATACCAGACAAGTTGTCTAAACCACTTTGGACCCTGAGATTGGTGGCTTTCTGCCTAAGTGAATGATCTCTGCTTGAAAACAGTGTGTCTAAGTCGTAACAATTTCACATTGTGACTTAATATGCATACATGTTGTAAATATACACAGAAGATAGATGTATATGTATGTGTGTGCATGTGTATGTATGTGCATGTATACACATATGTAGAAATATATAGTGGGTATGTCAAATGTAGTGATAAAAATTTAGCAGAACTGAGAACTAAGTTCAGGTCTCTTAAGGCCTCACCTAGAGACACTTGCTTTCATTCTCCTGAAGTCTATCATCTCCTCCGTAGAAAGCAATTTTATTTACCTAGTGCAAGTACCCTCCCCCCGTTAACTGCAACTGCTATTAATTTCAGCGTTACTCTGCTTCAGTATATTTTTGCCCTAGTGCCAACCTATGCCCAGAGAAGATTCATTTAATTGGTGTAATACTTGAAATTCCATCTCGGTGTTGGGGCTTTTCTGTAGTTCTGGGGCTCGGGACTCCCACCATCAGGAGTGGTTCTAGCAGCTGAGTGACATATTTAATATTTTGAAGTTTGTTAATATCAATCTGAACCTTTTGAGAGCTTATTCTCCTTAGTGAGATGACAGATTTATTTCTGAAAATTTTAGAACACCTTAAGGGTGGTGATCGAAAAATAAAGTATGAGCAGAAAATGAGTCTTGCTTGCCTTAGTTTCTTTGGTTTGGAATTGTTTATAAAAATAGCCGTAAAGTCTAGAACATTATGCAGTGCATGGGAAATAGAGAGAAGACGTGGGTTTCTATGTATTCTTTATGCCTTAATCTCAACACAACTTACTATGTAGTGTGTCAAATTATATTTGGCCCTGAAAGAGAGATTTTTATAAGAATTCTTATAATCTTACGGTTATGTTTCTATCAGTTTCAGCACAGCAAGTTAAAAGAGTGACATGGAGTACCTCTGAGATTATACCTGTGATAGATAGAGTTTTTATTTCCTAACGTAAACATCATTCAGTTCATAATTACCTTTCTGGTCCATACCAACTCTTGACATTCAGTTTCACCATTTGTTTAGTGTTTTATTCCCCAGAAATCTTCCTCTCAGCTAATTTTTTTTTTTTTTTGTAAAGTATGGGGCTGTATAATTCAGTGTGTTTATCTATGATTTCAAAAATTTTCTATTTGTGTTTTAAAAGCTTTGTAATATTTGTGCCAACTTACAAAAATGCTGGGACATAACGGAAATTTTTAAAATTATGGAAATAGATGACATTACTTAAAAAATGGACCAGGAATATTCATTTGATCACTGCTGCTGAGTTTCTTGTACTATAAGCAGCTATGTCCTTTAGCCTGCTTTTCTGAGAAAAGTTAGAGATAAT
>NW_008824862.1:533138-545950 GCF_000699105.1 Pygoscelis adeliae
ATAATTTTATGGATGCAAAAAGTATTGAATTATCAGCTGATAAAACAACTGCATTTTGTGCATGTGTCTACCTAAATTATAGGCAGTACATGTCACCACATAATTTTAAAATTGTGAAAGCATTCATCAAGAGCTTCTCTAGAGTTATTAATTAGTCTGTATCCATATTAGTGTTCATTAAACAGTTTTCTTTTTTTTAGCATTCAAATGAATGCAAATGTGAACTGTTAATTAAAATTGTTACTTGCTTATTCTTATACGATATTAGAATGCTATAGTACCAATTAATTATTTCTGTTTGTCTAAAACAATAATAGTTTAGAGTAGTATCTATAAACAGAAAATAAAATTTTGTAAGCTATGTTGTTCATTTTAATGATGGTCATCAATACTTTTAAAACTGTATGATGAGGACTTACGTAGGTACTCAGGGATATTAAACAGATGGAGATGCAGCCTATATAAATTACATTTTAAAGCTGTTAATTAAAACTGAATCTAAACCATTATACAGAGAGACTGCAGTCTAAGATATTACATGAGTAAAATGTATTTGTGGAGAACTGAATCTAATTTTCCTATGGTGTTTCATTTGAAAACTGGTTTTCATTTTTCGTGCTTCAATGGAAGATATTATTTTGACAGAGCTTTGTGAATGACTTGAACAACTATTTTCATCAGGAAATTGTAAACTTTATCTATGGCACTTCGTAACATTTTTGGGGCGGGGGGTGGGGAGGAGGGAGGGAATCTATGAACATGCCTAGGGAAGAGTATTCTTACTTTGGCAAGAGAAAAAGTCCATAATACACAAGATGGCACTGTTTCACTTGTGAAAATGTCTAATTTTCACAGATAACTGTGAAAATGTGATATGAGATTGCAGAAGGTTTTCTATTTTTGTATAATTGAAAATAAGATATTTGCATAGTTGAATAGTGTTGTGTATTATAGACAAACCAAAGCATAACTATATAGATGCAAGACCACATAACCGAGGTGAGTGAAAATGCCTCAAAAGTCACCGTTGACAAAATTGAATGGATCAGGAACTGGAAACTAGATCTGATCTAAAATTCTGTGTGACTCACTCTTTTGCTTCTAAGAATTCTGGAGAATTTGGAATTTAGCTTTCAGATGGTAATTTTTCCCTGAATCTTCTCAGGGCTCCTCTGGCATGCATAATAAGCATACCATCTAGGTTTCTGTACTTTGCTTTTAAGGTTAGCTTGTTAAGAGCAAAAGGTGTGTGCTGAAATGCATGGGAATTTCCTGTAGTGTAGAAGACTTCATTTTTTAATTAGGTCTTAAAGTCTAACTTAGATTTTAACTTGTCATTGAAAAAAAATTCATCAAATATTTTTTTCTACTGTAGACATTTCCTACCTTAGGAAATATTCATATGTTCAGCATTTGTGAAAACCCAGCTACATCGATTAATGTGCCAAACTATGATATAGGAAGATAAATTTAAATATTTCTTAATATTTCACCACGAGTTGTTAAATAAATTGACAGTGTTTATATATTATATTATTCTTCTCAGGGGCTGAGTAGAAAATCTGCAAGCCATCAACCAGATTAGATGCAGTCATTGCAATAACATTTCAACATTTTCAGGCTCAGATGTCTAAATTTAAGTATGTATGTACTGATAATTTAGTAGTCCTTCGTCTGCTCTTTGAGATGATAAACTTCCTTAGGTGTTTTAACATAGAAAGGTGTGATTAACTCTTGCACCTTTGTTTTAAAATTCCAAAGTTTAAAAGGTATATATAAAAAAATTATTGTATAAGAAAGCACATTCAGAGGAAAGACCACAGAAAAGGAAGGCCTGTAGTTCCATTTGTTGTTTATTGTAATAGTAACTGTTACTTCTAGCTTAAGGATGAGATTTTTTGATCTTAAGAAAATGTCAGTATTCGGTCTCTCTAATTTAGGTAAATTTTTTCAAGGTCGATGTCAGCTTACTTTTCACAGATTTGCACTCCATTTAAAGACATACAGAAGTCAGTCAACGAAGGCACCATTCTTACCAGCTTATAGATTTTATACAGCTTAAATATGTTCACTCTGAAATTTCACCTGTTAGTTATTTGCAAAATATTGGTGGGAGTGTGTTTGAAGCAGATCTGTCTTTAACAGCTATCACTTTTTGTTTTGCATCACTGAGCAATTTCAATGTTATTTCCTCTTAGAGAAGAATAAATTGGAAGATGTGTTCTGGAAGCACCTGTCCCCGTGTTTTCCAGCTCTTATGTGGTATTTCATTCACAGGACTAGATTAGTAGATCCCATGAAATTAGTATATTGTGGCTATAGAGACCATAGCTTCACTCTGTGATCTGCTTGTATTCCACTTTCTAACATAACCAGTATCTGTAGCTATTGCTATTGTACCCTCCAAGCAAGAGGGCTTAGAACTTAATTAAGAATCTAGCATGCAGTCTGTAAATGAAGTTGCATAACTATCGAAAGCTGACTGTTTATTTCCCTTTTATAACATTTGTGAATTCTCATTGGCCTGAACATTCACATTTTTTCCCTGCCATAACCATGCTATTGCTAAATTGCTATAGAAAGTGGTTCTGATTTACAGACCTCAAAGTGCTTTATAATCACAATGTATGTGTAATTTGAGATAGTTTTATTCTTGTTTCCTGGATACAGAAGTTTGAGTATGAAAAGACATTGTGCTTCGACCAACAAGCCAGTGACCGGGTTTGCTAAAAGGACCACTTGTGGCAACTACATTTTGTAGACCTTGACCATGTACTGATGATAGGGGTCATTCTGCAAGTGTATTGTAATAAAATGCTAGGGACCAAGTTTTTCTGCATTTCGGTTATGTATTTATACATTTAATATGAGTATCTAAAAGGTTTATGTTCTTCATGTTGACCTCTTTGCAGCGATGAATTTTATTTTGATACTACTGCTTGGTAACAAAAGTAGTTGAGATCCTCAACTAGAGATGCATATGGCTGTGCTACAGTAGGAGTGACCCTCTTTGATGTTATCACTCAGTGAAGGTTTTTATCAAGAACAGCAACAAATAACTCCGGTTAGTCTTCTGCGTTAAATAAAGTGGTAAACAAATCTTCAACCATTTCTCTGTAGACACATTGTCTAGATCCTAATTTCAAAAAAATATTTTACAATTTCTGTTCATTTTATTTTGTTTCTAAATATTGGTTGTATTTTCTGCTTCAAAGCATAATTTTGGTATAATTTTGAAACTAGTAAGTTTATACTGTAAGTGATAATCATTCATTTGCTAGAGAATAATAACATCTTTTAAATTTTCTGTTTTGAATTTCTGCTATCACTACCACACAATGAAAATTTCAAGGGGGTTTTGGGTGGATTTTTTTTGTTTGTTTGGTGATTTTACCTTTTAGTTTCTCAGTAACTTGTGGCAGTAGGACTAGAATGAGCATTGTAAAATAAGCATTCTAATTTTGCTGTGATGTTGCATCCAGTTGGTATTGGGCTATTTTAAAGAAACAAATCTCTGAAATCTTTCTGTGTTCACAGTATTATTATTCTGAAGAATGCAAATAATGCTTGATAAATGTTTATGATCTTAAACTTTTTTCCTAAACCTCCTCTTTTTTCCTGAACTTGTTCAAGAGTTTGCATTAAAAAAATGGAATTTACATTTACTTTTGATCTTGATTTAAAGTGCATTATCAAGTAACAGAAGGCAATTCTTCAATAAATTAAAGAAGCTTGGAAGGATACCAGCAGTAGAGCCAGTGTATTAGCACTTGCCATATTTCAGAACTCAAATGAATGGAAACATAATGAAGAAACCGAAGCATTAGCTGCCTCAAAACATCCACTTAAGACGAGTGTGGTTTAAGTGCTGGTAGTCATATAACAATGTAACATTGTCTATTAGTGAGGAATTTTTGCTTTTGTTTTTAAAAATAAACTATCCATTAATCATTACAATGCTTTCATTTAATTTCAGCTAACCAACAGTAGATACCATATCAGAAATCACAAGCAGTCTGAGCTGGGATCATGCATAAATACCAACAGGACAACAGGAACCTCATTTCCAGTGGGATTATCTTTCTTTGTTTAGCTGCCTCTGGTACTCCAAGAAAGAGTCAGATCTACTCTCCATATTAAGTTATGCTGAAGTTGCACAGTGCAGTGCACTCTCTGCTTTTACACTCAGGGTTAACCAGTTAATGAGATAAAGATAGGAGTTTTATTTCCTGATTCAATTAGCAAGATGAATTTTACATTTCTATTATTATTTTACTTTTGTGGAAGAGCACATTTTCAAAATGCAAGTCTAAATGCTGCATTTTCCCCATTTCTATTACTAACTGTGGTCATTTTATGTTGCTTTGAGCTGGGGGGTCGGACTTGATGAGGTCCCTTCCAACCTGCATTTTTTTATGATTTTCTGCATCTAGCGATTGTATGAAAATTGTGTCCTGCTTTCCAGACTGACAGAATAAATCAGTTTCACATTTCTGTTAATGGGTTGTTGAGGATACTATTTATGGTAATCACTGACGAGTTATTTCCTGACAGTTACTGGCTAGCTTGACTTTGGAACATCAGGTACTCTTGCTGATCACTCACTGCTGCGGTAGTGTGTCATTTTGGTATGTTTAAAGCTATGGAGACTATAAATTGAAACAATCTCCTAGGCTTTATACTGCTATGACTAAGTTAATTTCTTATCAAATTCAGGACAACTTTACAGAACAAAGCATGCTTTGCTTGTCAATTTTTTCTTGGAGGTGGTATTGGAAAGATCTTGCAGAAATTCCTCAATTGGCCCCTCACTACAAGAAGGATGTTGAGATGTTGGAATGTGTCCAGAGAAGGGCAACGAGGCTGGTGAGGGGTCTGGAGAACAAGTCTTATGAGGAGCAGCTGAGGGAGCTGGGGTTGTTTAGCCTGGAGAAAAGGAGGCTGAGGGGAGACCTCATTACTCTCTACAACTACCTGAAAGGAGGTTGTAGCGAGGTGGGTGTTGGTCTCTTCTCCCAAGTAACTGGCGAAAGGACGAGAGGAAATGTCCTCAAGTTGCGCCAGGGGAGGTTTAGATTGGACATGAGGAAAAATTTCTTTACTGAAAGAGTGGTTAAACATTGGAAGAGGCTGCCCAGGGAAGTGGTTGAGTGACCATCCCTGGAAGTATTTAAAAGACGTGTAGATGAGGCGCTTAGGGACATGGTTTAGTGGGCATGGTGGTGTTGGGTTGACGGTTGGACTCGATGATCTTGGAGGTCTCTTCCAACCTTAATGATTCTATGATTCTATGATTCTATGATTTAAAGGAAGAAAAGATTGAAGGTCGAAGGAAAGGGTGACTAAGAGGACTTTTTTTCCACTTTCTTTTGCTTCCTCCCAGTCATACTGACAGTTCTTGCACCTCCTTAACTTCTTTCTTCCAGCTGAATGTTACCAATACCAAAGTATAAGAGAAAAGTAAAAGGGACTGATGCTTCTCTCCATAAGTGCAGGATTCCAAACACTCCTGTTATTTCACATCTACAAGATTCAGTTCCCTGTGATGGCTTCACGCAGAATGATGGTTTGGGGTTTTAAGGAACAAGCATGAAATTATTGCATGACCTGAGAAAGGACATTTTCTTTATTCAGCACTTTTGACCATCTCCATTTCTCTCACTTTTGATTGAGATTCCAACAGAATTATTACCGAAATTCTGATTGAAGAGGAATAAAACTACCAGAGTTTGATAGGATGGTAATGGATATCACTTAATTGGAGTTTTGCAGCCTAGCAGGGTAATGTTCTCTCTCTAATCCTCTAGGACACTCTTTATATCTACAAAGGCAATAAATAGGAACTAGGTATCTACTTGCTGTTTGTGCTTCCACAGGTATCCCTTACCATTACCACAAAATATGATTCAAATGACTGACCAGGATGTTTTTAAGTGCCCATTAAATTTTACTGGCATTTTATAATCCCTGGCATGTTAGGCATGCCTGTTTATGAAGAAAGCCCTAAGGTATTTAGAACACCTGTGAAAACATAAGTAGATCGTAAAACATCGTCTTATATGTATTCCTTCATTAGTGAGTAGAGACAGGGAAGATGCTTCACTTCCGTCCTCCCCAAAAATGTAAGTATCATAGCACATACATCTCTTGTATGGTCTATCTTTTCCCTACTTAGCCCGTGCTCTTTTCCTGCAGATATGAAAGTTTTACTTGTCTGTTTGTCCGTAGTCACTGCTGTAGGTTCTTCACTTGGGTTCTGATTGCACTGAGAAATTGTCTTGGGAAGTTGGAGATGGTGTCTTCAAAACATTGATTCCAGCCTTCCCCTTTCCATGAAAGTGCCCAGAGAACCACACAGGGGTGTTGGGAAGATCAGTACAGAGTACAGTGACGTCAAACTTGAACTCTTGTATCCATGTTTTCTCTTCTCTTTCAATTTCTGGTAAATTGTATGAAATTAGTGCTTTTTGTTAAGAGTTAAATTTGTTTCATTCTGTAAGAAATATATTTACATGGACTGTATTGTCTTTATTAGCCTTGGCTGTAAGGTGATATTAAATATTTGTAATATGTGAAAGTAGGACATGAAGAGTTTTCAAGTTTGGTAAATTTTAATAGCATTTTCTTTCTTTCACTAAAACCCTATTCATCATCATAAAAGTAGTTTAGATGCTAGAATACAGATGTTCTTAAACTATCTGTTAACATACACTTACAAAAAAATTCTAAGTGATGATATAATTGTAACTTCTGTGCAGTTTGCATGAAAACCTTTTAATGCACATTTGCACAAAAACCTTTTAATGCACATTTGCACAAAAACCTTTTAATGCACATTTGCACAAGGTCACCAATAACTTACAATATCTTTTAGTATTGGACTTATGTGAAAATAACTGAAAATCTCTTTTGGATTTCAAAGGGCTTAAATATGGTATTTTACTGTCATGTACTTCATCAATATTTTATGTAAAGTGAAGATGAAAAGCACATTTTGACAAATCAAAGACTTCAAAAATATGGTATAGATTCTTTTTATGAAAGGATTTTTTTTACACAAAAAGGTGAATAAGGAGCTCAAAATAAAGAAAAGTCATATTGATACTGTGATGCATAGTAAGAGTTCTATTAGCAAAGGTAAAATACCTTGTGAGGCAGTTGCCAAACAGACTATCTATACTTGAACGGCTGGCTACCTCCATGTTGCTCCAACATGGGCTTCGGGGCTGGTCCACGAGGGTGGAGAAGCTGGGGGCGATCCCCACCTGGTCTGGGCAGGACCATCACCAGTGGGACACCATCCCACAGCACCTTAGCTAGCTGAGCAGAGCAGGGTTGGTGGCAGGTCCCACTGACAGTCAAGCAGTTGGCAATCCAGCAAAAGGGGAGGGAACAAGTCAGGTCTGAGGTTAGTCTGGGAAATCCCAATGACAGGGCAGGGACAGCCAGGAGGAGGACTGGGAACAGGTGTAACTCCAACATAGCTCAGGCCAGGTCTGGGTGCCCCCAGACCCCTGTGCATGGGTGCATGCGTGGTGGTCCCTGGTGAGGCTGGTTGGGGCAATTAAGGCCTATTGGTGCCTGCAGGGATCTGACAATAGGCATCTGCCCCGACTGCAATGCAAAGTTTTGCTCCTTTGATAGAGACTGCAGTTTCACTGAGATCCCCATGGCAAGTGGATAATGGGGAAATGTAAGCCAATCACACAGGTCAGCTTGGCATATTCAGCTGTAGATTTACAGGTGTAATTTAATCACAGGATGTGAACTGGCATAGCTTTGTGGATCACAAGACAGCAGTGAAGGCACAGGCTACCACTGGCATCAGACTGTTTTACATTCAAGCATGCAGGATGTTGCTTTCTGACATTATTCATATAATTTCACAGGAGAAAGGCTATCATCACAGGAGATCCCATTTCAGCAATCATCTTTTAAAAATCAGATTTGTGATTTGGACAGGAGAGGTGGAAGAAAATGGACAGCAAAATACATTTCAGTCCTCTCAGATGGTATTGGATTCATGCTTATTACATTGTGTAGGATATCTTTTTGACATTTCTCCTGTGTTTGAAGATGGAAGGAATTTGGAAGAATGTATTTTGATCAGGATGGGAAATTGGGCATTATCTTTGTATGCTTGTTGAATCGCTCTTAGGACAACAAATAGAAGTAGAAAATACTTCATTTTTAGCAACTAGGATTACCTAATGATTCAGCTGGGAGTTCTACCAAATCAGTTGCTTCAAAGGCAGCTTCAATTTAGTAGTGCATAGGTATCTGTCATTTAAAACTACTCCCTTCTGGAATATAACAATATATGCTGTCCCAAAAAACAAATACAACACACTTTCCATTTAAAAGTCTCACAAATATAAATAGGCAGATCTATTTTGTAAACCTATAAATATACTCCAGCATATCATGGTCTAATAGAAAACCACTGGTGAATGAATAGTACTGTACAAGAACGTATATTAACTTTGTAAGGTGAGTAAATTATATATGTCTGAAAACAGAAATGGTATTCTAGGTTTGTATTTTAGAAGGTGGTGTCATATCTTACAGCAGTGGAAGAGAATATAGGTTCTGGGCATGGCATTGCAGTGTAAAACATGAGGTTATCACAGTCCATAATTTATCAGTTGTAGCATTGTCTTACTGATGAATTAATACAGGAAATTATTTAAAAGAATGCAAATAGTAACATGTCATGCAGTCGTGCTGGCCTCTCAACTTTGCAATAAAATGTTTTAATTTTATTTTTTACTTTAAAATAAATGTAGCAATCTTTCTTTTTTTTCTGTTTCTTCACATCTCAAAACATTCAAGCATTATAGCAAAACGAACACTTAAAGAGTAATTCAGTGCTGTGCCAAGCACTGCAGGACAGGATGAGAAAGCAAAATGTGCTGTGCTGTGTCAGACCAGTGCTCCCTTGTCCCCAGTGCTTTGCCTCTTGAGGATGGGCCTGTGACCAGCTGGAAGTGCCAAAGAGCTCTCCTGCACCACTGTTCTCCCAGTGACAGTAGGAGAAGGTATTTGGAAGGCAAGAGGGGAAGGCGGTGAACCTGGTCACTTCCTGCAGGCCGGTCCCCTCCTGGCATCAACACTGGTTGGCTTGACCTGCTAGTTCTGTTGGACAGATTATCTTTTGAGCTTGCTGATATGACTTGCCACCAGGGCCTCCCACGGCTTCAAATTTCAGCCATCTGTGTCTGCTCTGTAGAGTGGTACATTCTTCCCTTTTTTCAAAGCTATTTCTGACCGGTTTGTCAGGCACCACCTATTTTTGGTTTGTCAGGATAGGATGAGTAACAGTTGTGCGTTCAACTTACCTATTATGTTCATGAATTGGTAAACCGTGGTCATGCCCCCCTCGGGTACCTGCAAGCTGAAGAGTCCCAGCCTGTTCATTCTCTCCTCACAAGGCAGCTGCTTCATCTTACTTACTATGAATTTTTTCTTCTTTGTACGTCGTAGCAATCAATTCGTAGGAAAAATGAAGTATTGACATGTCTAGCTTTATATAAAACACCTTAGTATAAGACCTTCTTCAAGCCAGTTATACTCGTGCCTCAATACACAGAGCATTTAAAATTTACTTAGCCTGAAGTAATTAAACAGTAATATAGAAAATGTTATGTTCTTCATCCTGTGGTGATTTGTAAAACTAAAATTAAATTAGTAATACAAAGATGCGGCAGCCTAGTGATGAAAAATGAAGGAAATATACGATAAAATGTTGCAAAATGAAGCAGTGAAAGCATGGGAATTAACATGAGAAAGTTCTTCTTCACACTTGCTCTTTATGTATCTGTTGGTACTTGACCGTTCTCTGGTGTAGTTCTACAGTACAACTGAGAGTAAAATGTGGGTTGCTGCTGAGAAAGAGTGGTTTACTAGTCTCCTTCCCTCATACTCATTCTTGCGTTGCTTTCCTCGTTGCTGGCATTGGTATTCCTCTGGCACCACACTGGAATGGCTTAAAAAGCTGAACTGAAAAGAAATTAAACCCTATCATCCCCCCATTTTTTTTTTTTTTTCTGGATTATTTCTGCAAACTAGGTCACCATGGTTCAGATGGTGTCTGTTGGGTGTTATGCAAGAACAGGGAGAGAACTGATAGCAGGAACTGCCCAACATCAGCAGAAACAGCCCAAAGATAAGAGTTTCCTTGCCAGAAAAAAAATCCTGTATGTGATTATGGACTCCCAGGAAAGGACTTTTCTAAATCTTGAGTGTCTACATTAAGCTGCCAAATGACAGCTTAGAGTGATAATCAGTATATTTTATCTCAATTACAAAATTGCTGCTTTGTATTTTATTTCCGTATCTTCTTACACTGGGGCAGGCATTTAGTTTTCTGAGCTGAAAATGGATATACTGTGGGGCTGCCTTAGAGCTCTAAGCAATTGAAATGGCTCAACTCTTATTTGAAGTTCAGATTTTACTAGGCACAGCTTCACCATTCTGATATCTCTGAAGAGCATTCCATAGGTTTAATATGTGGAAATTTAAAAGCATATTTCACATCTAGTGCTTAATTTTGCAGTTGTGGCACTGCATCCAGAATTCGGAATGCTGCTGTTTATTGAATCAATGTCTATTAAAATTCATGCCAGTTTTATTGCTTTACTTGATATAGGAAACCATTGCTGTATCTCGAAGGGTATACACTGATTTTTTTTTTTTTTCACTATCCAGTTTTTAAACATCAAAAATATATTTATTTGGTTAAATAAACACACTAGGGAGATAAATGTAAAGGAAAATTAATTATGTAATATCTTCATAAGCCATTATGGAATTTATATTACGTAGAAGATACTGCTCTACACTCCAAAAATAGATGTTTTGCAAAATCTACTGTGATTTTGATATACATAATTGTCGGAATTTTGTTGTTTCTTGTAATTTTTTCCGACTCTCTTAATATAACAGTGACTGATGGTCAAATTCACATGAGTTTATTTAAATGTGATTAAACCAGCTAAACTGGTCCATTGAATGGAAATTCAGTCACTTTGTAATTTTATCATTTAACATGCCAACTTCTTTGTGTTTATTTAACATGATTTTTCAGGTTGTCAGTGTACATCTAATGGTAATGCCACATGAAGTTTAGGGGATCATTCATGGGAGACTACATTAATTGTTTTTGTTAGTAATTCCTTCATTTCCAATTGCTGATGGCTAATTTGTTGGAGTTTCTGCTATTTGACAATTTAGTTGGCTAATTATTTTTTTATCCATCGTACAAATTGTGTGGTAAATTACTACTCCTTGTTTGGAGGGCTTCATGAGCTGATTTCTTAGGATAATGCTTGGGATTTCAAATTTCATTTTCTACAAATGTCTGCCATGATTAATACTAGATTTTGTTGTCTATATAAACATTGTTAATGATGCACACTTTTGCAATGTAATAGCAACATGACTTGTAAGATGATAGCTGGGAAATTATACTGGCAGACTATTTTTTTAAAGGCTGTGATCGGTATAGGGTTCTGTTAAATTCTCAAAATTTTCAGAAAAAAGGTTGTCGCATGCAACCGCAGTTCTGCTGCCTTCTGTAGGTATCTTCTGAACCATGAGCATATGCTGTTTGATGCATCCCCCCACATTCTTAATCAGTGTCTTTGGTGTGGAAAATATTCACAAGAAGACTATTGCTAGTCAATATTATGAATGAACTGGAAGATAATAAGAAGAATCAGACAGTCTTTACAGGGAAGAGCATTGTTAGTCCATTCTAATACATATAAGAATGTTCATTCTGGCCAAAGAAAGATCTCTCTTCTGGCATTTCCTCAAACTCACACAGGAGCCACTGATACACGTGCCTTGTATAGGGCTTCAGTGGGGTAGTTTCTTTTTTCCAATTGTTTATTTGCACTAAGAGAAACAAAACATAGATAGCTTTTTTAGGTGAAAAATTATAGTTGCCACAGCAGTGCTACGTAAGTGAAGAATGAACATAATCCTGTGGATGAGCAGGGAGTTAGCAATAACAAAATCTTTCTATTAAGAAAAGGCTCAAAATATTAAAAAATTCAAAAAGTCGTAGTCAAAGACAACTTCAGTGGTGTTTTCTTTTTCTCAGTAGTTTCGGCAGCACTGCACTAGATCTGTGACTTAACACAAGCAAGTGACTGGAAGCATCACTAGAGTTTGTTTTTTATAACGGGCAATGCAGGGCTGTGTATCTAAAGCGGAGAGGGCAGGCACGTGCCCGGCATGTGGTAATAGATGGTGTCCATACCCCCACATCTGGAATTACCAAAGAATCAGTAAATGTAGTTGAATTATTTTGTACTTTATCGATTTATTTGATGGAGCTGATATCAGAGCACAGTGTAGAGTGCTGGGGACAATCTTACTGAAATAGTATTATTCAGGATATGTAAGGATAGCTGCTAGTAGTGAAATTAAGCAAGACAACTGTGGTCTGCTCTGGAATGGAGAGCAAAGTCAGCAAGCAATATTTGCTTAATTAAATTGGTAGACAAGGTTCATTTTTAGTTTGATATTCTCATTCATCTTGGAAGTAGACTGCTAATATCTAAAGCCTATTGTGAATCAGCATTCCTTTTTCAAACTGGAAAATACCTGTAAAGTTACTCCATTTCAGGAAGAAGCTCTTAGTAGTAATGCATAATACCATTTAAATTTTCATAACAGTGACATCAGAAGAGTATCAGAGTTCCATTAAGTGTCAAAAGATTGTTAAACCTATTTGAAAAACACTCAGTGTTTTAGAAACCTAGACTACACTTACAGGGGTGGAGGGGGTAGAAGAAAGGAACAGA
>NW_008824862.1:546044-566282 GCF_000699105.1 Pygoscelis adeliae
CCATTAAAAGCTACAGTGTCTGGATGCAAATTTTATGGAGTTTAGTAGCCGCCAGCTCTAAAAGTGATAGTACTTTAGGATACTCCACCCCTTTACAACTGTGGTTCTAATTAAACACTGTAACAGCATTTGCCTACATCTATAAGTGTGAAAATAGTGGTAAAGAGTTGTATGCCTAACAACATAAAATTGCTTATCAGAAAAAAAAAAAAAAAAAAAAAAAAAGGAAACATCTCTGGCTCTTGTTGAGATTGGATTGGGCCCTGTGTAAATGTTACATTTTGTGGGAGAAAGGGAAGGCATTTGATTTTGTATGTACGGCTGTTTATAGGTAGGAACTAATACATGTATTTTGTTGGTCAAGTGTTATTTATTGTGTCCATTAAAAAAAAAATTGCTTGAATTTGATCTACAGGAGTCAGAGGATATGATGTTGTCCTCTTTAGAGGAATTAAACAGGAGATAAATAGTTACAATTTGCCTAAATGAAAAATCCTTCATAACAATAGTTTTTTTTTTATTTTATGTACTTAAAGACACACACACATGCACACACACAAAAAATACTCGATTACATGTTAGCCAACTGAATATAACCTGGTGATATTGTTTTGCTCTTTCTATATAATTGGCAAGCTGTGATAAAACTAAGATGCTTTCATCTTCAGGTGTGAAGGTTGTTGGGTTTTTTTCTAAATGCCCTTTTAAAGTCTTGTATATTTCCCTTTTTAACAACAGAAAAAGAAATCTCACAACCCTGTTTTCCTACCACCCTCAGAAGAAAGAAAATCTCCCTCCCAGCAAAATGCCAGATAATGTCTTGCTGTTTATAAGGGGGTAGGGGTGGAGCAGAAGAGAGTTATATTGTGGTTACAGAAGTTAGTTTTGTTTTATTTGGAGCATAATAAGAACATTGTCATCATTCTGCTTGACTGGCACATTTTTAATTCTGCTGTGGGCTGTCAATGGTTAAATGTGAACTTCTAGTTATTCTTTTTGAACTTAAAATACACTGTGAAATCCAGTATAAATTTCAGTGTCTTTGCATCTCTTTGGAAAAAAAAAAAATAAAGGAAATTCTTTCACCTCCTCTTAATCATTAATTTTTGTAGAACTTTTTTTAATATGATAACAATGTGGTAAGACATTTCAAATGTTGTTCTTATCATATTAGGAAGAACAAAACATTAAAAGTAGGCTTTTTGTAAGGGGGGCAGAATATGTGCCTCTTCTAAATGGCAAAGCAGGTTAACGTGGCCTCAGTCATAAGAACCACTCACACTCAAGATTCATTTCTTCATCTGGGAAGTTGGGGGGTTTGCCTGAGAGGGATTTACAAAGCTTCAGAAGGAGTGTGCAGATGTTGCAAGCAGCAGTACTCTCCACACAGTTTGTGAAAGAGTCTGCAGGGCTGACTCCGTCCCATTAATAAGCATAGTTAGGAGTGTTGCCAGGGAATGGAAGAAGGCCGTATATAAGCTCAAAGAAAGAAAGAAACAGCACCTGTAGGCAGCTTCCTCAGCCCTTGGTCCTCCTTCCTCTGCTCTGGGTTTCTTTAAACCTTTAAGTCCTTTTCTTTAAAAAGTGCTGAGGAAAACTGAGCTCTGTAATCTGTCAGGTCTACACCCAATATTAAGATTGCATTTGAGTTTCTTCTTCACATACATTTTTCTTATATAGAATAGCTTCATCTTGAAATGCGGATAGGATTCTCTTATTCTTCAGAAAGAATGGTGTAAGGATGTGTGCATATCCTTTAAAGCTAGAGCTTGCACTAAGAAACATAAGAGTTAAGTTCAAACCAGGTGCCTGTTTTCACCGTCTGTATTAAACGTCAAAAATCTATTGTCTTCTTTGAGACATTAGAAAACAGATCAGTGATCTGAGCTCATCATTTTGCTTTCTGACAGATAAGGTGGCAAAAGGCCAACAGCAGAAAGAATGGGATTTCAGCAAGGGAAGGCAATGTCAGCCCTCCTGGGTGCCCCCCAAAGGGAGACCAGGGAATGTATTGAATTGGTGTGTTTCTTTTCCTCTTGCCAGCTGCTGACCCCAGTGTGCCGGCTCTGCAGGGAGTCCTCTCTGGGAAAGCAGGTGCTTTCACAAGGGCAAGCATCAGCAAGGGTCTACCTATGTGACAGCAAGACCAAAGTAGTCTCAGAGAAGTTAAAACCAGTAATAAACATTTGTCTTAATTTTCTTGCCAACAGTGAGAGCAGTATTTGTCTCCTGTAAGGGTTTTTTACATCAAAACAATTTGCGTCTCAGTGCATTGTATTGTCTTTACATTTATTTGAATGTTACTACTGTCAGTGTCAGTAGGGCTTAGTGTGAAACATATTGCTTGCAAGAGTTGCTCCATTGAAGTTACCTTCTTTGAATTGTCGGAGTAAGGACTATCATTTGCTTTTAAGAGTTGGATAGAGTAAGAATTCGGGATAAATTCTGAACCTCGGTTTTCAACACATAGCCACTTATCAATGAGGCAATCAATATGTGATGCCCACGAAGTGTTCTGGGAACTCTTTCCTTGAGCATTTCTGAGGTAGGACTGGCAAAACCTGGATTTCGGGTCCTGGGAATAAAACACGCTTCAGTTTCCCTTATAAAAGAGCAGATGAACGATGTCTGTAAAAATGATCCTGTGGACAGTGTTGAACAGAAAAAGAAGGAAAATAATTAAAATTAACCTCTGTAATCTCCTTCCAAAATAATGATGGCAAACTGAACCTGTTTAAATTCTGACAGATTTCAGTGCTCAGAGAGACCATTTAATAAATTATGCATTTAATTCACTTAACACTGACAGTGACCCGTTCATGCAGGAAGAAAAAAATTGTTGCTCCTAGTTTGATTCAGACAGTTTGCATATTAAAATGTATTTGATATTCACCTTAAAAAAACCTAAAGTAGTCTTCTCCAGTATTTGGCACAGGTTAAGTTTCAGCTCCCTCCAAAGATAGCAGAAACAGGCTTAGTCCAGTGAAGAAGTTTCTGTGCAAGCAGAGGCATCACAGCTTCTACATGCTGTTTTTTATGGTCTGATACCTATGTTCTGGCAGTGGTACTTCTGAGTATTAGTTGTGCCTAAGTGTACTGGGTATGAGCCTCACAATTAATACATCAAATGGCACATTTCTAACAACTTCAGGACTAGACAAATCACAACAAAATAGCAAGAGGATGGAAGAATGTTCTTGTAATTTTTCAGACTCAGATTCTTAGAAAATTCTATTAATTTGTTTGAACTCTTTCCAAAATCACATTATTCAGGCATAATTTGTCATTTTTAGTAGCTTTGAGAAAAAAATTGTGGGAAGGGAACAGAGATTTAAATTGTATGTGATAGATTTGCTGAAGTCTGCTACCCTCTTTGGAAAGAATGTGGCAGTTGTCTGGTGTTGATCTCAGGAGTGTTTGGGAGTAAATCTGGGTAATACTATATAACTTTATCCTTCATTTTCTCATGTTTGAGGTTTTGTATGCAGATGTACATTTACTGGACAAGATAATTTAGAAAGGAGCTATAGGGATTTTAGCCTCCAACTTCCACCTCTAAGCTGAACATTGGCAGCCCATCTCTTCCCAACGCAGTTCAGCAGCCTTCCCTAAATCCTCAATCCCTGCTCTCATATGCAGCCTGTCTCCTCAGCTGCGTCATCACTGTATCAAAGCACAGAAGATGCATCTTTATCATGTGAAAGGGAGAATTTTTTGCTCAACATTTTACATCACTGAGTGGCACAGATCAGCATGCATTGATATTTCATTTACTGAATTTTCATATAGCAACTTCGATAGGCATCCCTGTATTTTTATAGAATAAATTCATAAGGATTAAAAGCCACTTCCCAATTTAATGACATGAAATAACCTGCATGGCTATCAGTCATGTTTTGTTTGATTTTTGTTTGTGAGTTGTTTTTTTTTACTCAGCTAAAAATCAAAAGGTATCAGTCAGAGAGAGCAAGAGAATCTTAAGTTAAATTGATTCCGGATAGTACCCGAGGAACGCTAAAGCCCCGGCTTTCCTCCAGGAGGGGAAAAACATTTGCCTGCAGAATTCTGTTCTTTAGCAGGAGCCTGGCACTGTTGGAACAGAGAGAACATTTACCCAAAATAACAGAATGTTAGTGCTTGGGGCTGGTTATACTTTAAAGAAAACTTTAAAGTCTAAGCCAACATTTCTGCAGCCATTTGTCTTTGGAGGTTCTGAGCAGTCTCTCCTAAAAACCGGACAGCTGGCGGCTAGTGAGCTCACTGAGGGATTGATAGAACAGGCTTTCCTTAGGTTTTCTTTTTGGCCTTTGGGCCATTGCTTCACCTTCCTGTGCTCCTTTGTCTTCTTGTCCCCTATGTACTGAGTAGAACAGGCAAAACTTCATAGGCTGGAGGAGCCTTGTTCAAATGCAGGTACATAGAGGACTGTAAAGATGATACCTTGTAGAACTAGGGATCATGTACATATCAAGACAGATGTGTTCAATGTCAGTGGGTATTTGGCACCTCTGCAAATTGAGATATTTGTGTAAATATCTAATTGTAGTTAATCAGTTTTGGCCATGATAGCCAGGAATGGAATCTCAGTTTCACTGGGGTATGTGTCAGAAATAACATCGACTTAAATAACGCCATAACTTTGGCTGTAATTCCTTGGCATCTTCTTGCTTTCCTAAAGTCTCTCATTTGCTGACCTCTTCAAATTCCTAATCTTCAGGATGTTAAGAAGCTGTAGGAAGCAGATCTGCTCTTCATGGCTTACTCCAGAGCATAAGGATGGACTAGTCAGGCGTGAGCATAGAGAAGTTTCTGTGCTCAAGTCACTACATCTGAATTTGATCCTCCTTTCAAGGCATGCACTCAGGAGCTGAATGCAACTCCTTTCACTGAGCCTTGGCAACCTAGCAGAAGGAGAGGCTGTTAGCAAGTGTGAACTCTGTGTTTGGGATCAGGGGACTTAAAGGTCTGCCAGCTGGCTTCTCCAATTATCTGAAGTTTTCTTATGTCCCTCTAGACTTCTGGATAATTGGGGTTATATGCTGTATTGTTTTCTTTAATTTTGAACCAGTGCTGTTTAGCTGAGCTTCAGCACTTTGATAGTCTTTGGTCTTTTGTTTTAATTTTTGATGTCTCCACCAGTGCAATATTTAGCCACAGCTTAGGCAGATTTTACCATTTCTGTGCCTACAAGTAGTATGAGCATTAGATAATGCATTGGTTTTTGATTAAATGAATGCATAAAAGATGGTCATTATTCTGTTTGGATTTATTTCTAAAATCATATTTACTTTGGCTGTGCTTTGCTTTTGATTGTTTCCAAGGGAGTGTCGACTGAGCTGTTAGAAAAATCTTGCTTCGTAAGAGGAAAGTAGGAATTACAATTGTAATGTGTTATCAAAATCCTTTTCAAACAAACCCTTTCCTTTGTCATGTTATTAACTAACTGATCAAAACTGAAGATCCTGTGCTCTGTTATTTAGCAGTTTTTTGACATAGAATACAAACCAAATCAATACAGATTAGTATAATTAAAAACAGCACACTCGAGTCTTTTTTCAAACTACCATGTGTTTAATGCTGTTATATTAGCAGTAGTTTTTGCTTTGAGATGGCGTATTATACTTTTTCCTCACCAATTCCTACATTTCCAACATAGCAGAAAGGAGAGTGTACAGGAATTTGGGAGAGGAAGAAAAGGAATAAACTTACATTAGTGTCCTGGTTTCAGCTGGGACAGAGTTAATTTTCTTCCTGGTAGCTGGTACAGTGCTGTGTTTTGGATTTAGGATGAGAGTAATGTTGGTAACACACCCATGTTTTAGTTGTTGCTGAGCAGTGCTTACACTAGTCAAGGACTTTTCAGCTTCTCATGCCCTGCCCACCAGAAGCTGGGAGGGGGCACTGCCAGGACAGCTGACCCAAACTGCCTAAAGGGGTATTCCATACCATATGACATCATGCTCAGTATATAAACTGGGGGGAGTTGGCTGGGGGAGGGGTGACCGCTGCTCGGGGACTGTCTGGGCATTGGTCTGCGGGTGGTGAGCAATTGCATTGTGCATCACTTGTTTTGTATATTCTATTATTATTTTTTTTTTTCCCCTTCCTTTTCTGTCCTATTAAACTGTCTTTATATCAACCCATGAATTTTACTCTTTTTTTTTTACTCAATTCTCTCCCCCATCCCACTGCGGGGGTGGGGAGTGAGTGAATGGCTGTGTGGTATTTAGCTGCCTGCGGGGTTAAACCACAACAATTAGGAATGTTAGGAAACAAACTGGGTTTGTAGGGTACAGATTCACATCTGAGGTACAATGGAGGCCCATTGGTTTTATAACACCTCTGCAATGTGTGCAATATTATGATGTTTGGACCCTCATTCTTTTACAATGCATTTCTCTTTGTCACATTTCAGAAAAATGAGAAAGCAGTAACAGTTATATTTTTTAAATGGGGAAGTGCAGCATTGGAAAGACTGTTATTTTGGTAAAAGCTTAATCTTTTTCCTTTTTTTTTTCTTTTTTCTTTTTTTCTTTTTCTTTTTTTTCTTAATCCTGAAGTCACTGTCCACCAAGACGTCCCTTTCTGCTTGGGTCAGAACAGTTTAGTCAAAGCACTCTGCAGACTTTATGGAGATTTCATCAGATCTTTTCTCGTTTCCACCTAAATGGGAAAGTTTGAATCCTAGTGTCGTTGCTTGTATGAAGCTAGACACTGCAGTGATAGACAGCCCTTCTGCTGTCTAGGGAACCAGGGCTGCTAATAACTTCTCACTTGTCTACAAACATAAAAGCCAGCTACCAGCTGGTGCTTAGCAATATATAACAACCACTCTTACCTGTGCTGAGAGGTAATTAGCCTGCCCTCTATTGCTTTTTCACATTAATAATAATAATAAACGTTCAGCCATTAAATTGGTACAATGCAAAACTACAGGGTTTAAAGGGCCCTAAAAAGTCATCTAGTATAGCTGTGTTTTCTGTTCTTAAAAAAAAAAAAAAAAAGCTGGCACAGAAGTTATGAAAGGTAAAGACATTTCACATCGTAAAAATCAAAGTTGAATCTACCAAAAGAAATCTCACAAGCCACTGAACAGTTAGTATTAGAAACCCACACCATTATCCCAACTGATGGTGTAAGTCTCACCATATGGAATAAACCAAATACAACCAAATTGGCCTGAAAGTATTTATTCCTGCAAGACACAGAAAATCAAGAAGTTAAGAAATCTGAAGCTAAAATGTGACAGAGTATCAAGAAAATAAATTACAGGAAGGGACTAGTGTGTCTTAAGAAGTGCTGGAATAAAATAGAACTGTGGCTAAAATCCAAGTACATACATACTTTTTTTTTAAAGTTTGAGTTTCTCTAACAACTGAGCCTGTATTTAGGAATATGAAAGCCAGAACTCTTCTTGAGATGTCCACCGTGTATCACCATTTGGATTTGGCTGCTTTATATTTTTCAGGCAGAAATTGGTCTATAGGAGTTGAATAAGGAGAATAGAAACCCTGATAGTTCAGTCATATACATCCCACTTTTTGTAGTGCTTTTGTAGCTATAGTACATATTTTCATACTTCATTTCTTTCAAAATTGGTACATACAATCTTTATTATGTGGAACTTAATTATAATTTTAAAATTACTGTGTATCTTATCTTTAAACATCGTTTAATTGACTTCTGACTAAACTGAATTCTACTGCAAAAAATGACAAAACTCTTCATATTAAAAATATTTTTCTTTCTGTTACTGGCACAGGGGACAGTCTTTTGACTTCAGTAAATTTCATTTCAGCTTCTTACACCTCTTCTTATACCTTTTGCATTAACTTCAGAAACCTATGGAAGAAAGACTCTATAAAGTGAATTCTGGATTGAAATATCTTTTACCTAAATGTAGCATTTATACATATGGAGATTTCAGTTTTGTAATTTCTACATTTAAAGTGTGAACACATTTTGAAAACAGATGTGCCATTCATAAAATTTATCCTAACTGTATATGCTAATTGCATTGTTTGCTTGCCTACTTAAATTTGTATAAAACTCTGTTCTCAACTTGATATGATGGCTCTTTCTAAAAATTGTGCCACGTACTCTTGGAACCAAAATATATTGGACTAGGATATTTTTATAGCAGTCTTCTTCAAAGAGAAGAAGAACTGACTCCCACTTAGAAATGCTTATTTCATCTCTGTACTGACAGCTGGTCTTTTTCCCTGCCTTAAGGCCAAGACTAAATTTTGCCTTACTACACTGACACTGGAAAAACCAAGGGAAACCCAGAGTCTGTTCTGATTCTGTAATTGCTATGTAGACTGAGTAGTCAGAAGTAGACTATTCCCCTTGCTC
The DNA here is from genome assembly GCF_000699105.1 of Pygoscelis adeliae. Classification (NCBI taxonomy): domain Eukaryota; kingdom Metazoa; phylum Chordata; class Aves; order Sphenisciformes; family Spheniscidae; genus Pygoscelis; species Pygoscelis adeliae. The sequence continues at coordinate 554,400 of NW_008824862.1, forward strand.
ATTCTTTTAAGCAGAAACATATGTGAAAAGAAGCACAGGCCTCCTCTTTCTCATATGACTGAAAAGTTTCATCTGTAATGAAGGAGGACATGAAATAACATCAGCTAAAATTAAAGGTATTCAGAACAGGAGCCCATGAGAAACTTGCGATGACATGTCTTTCAAGAGTGTTTTGAATGTTGTTAAACTGCTAGTATTAATTTTTTGAACAAAGCTGAATACTTAAAAGTAAAAGATGGGAGAGTATAGAAAGGGATAAAGTTTTAGAATCTGTATAGACTAGTTAGCCTGATGCAAATCCCAGGAAATCATTTATGTGTCATACTACAGTTTAGAAAATGCTGTATGTAATTGGTGTAAGCCCACCATAGCTGTATAGTATTAAGTCTTCATAAACAAGACTTTCTGCTAACCATGTCAAACATCTGATCAATACATGTGTGTGAGTTGATACAGCATACTCAAATTCTCTAAATTATTTGCTTTACCAGCAATGTTGTTGTTCAAGAAACCTTGTTTTATATAGAGAGGCAGATTAAAAAATGAAATAGTAAAAGCTTTTCATTAAAGGGGTGACTTCACGATTACCTGAGGGGAAAACAAAAAAATCTACCTAAGAATCAAGGCAACTTTATAACTTTTATTAGAAGTCTAAATAATTAAGGTTTGTCCATAATCTTGTATTGGTAGCTTGCAGGTCAAACAAATACTGGGACAGTATGCAGGTGAAACATATATTGGCTATGTAGTAAATTATGAGGAAGGCAAGATGCAGCTTGTAGAGTAATCCTCTAATCTATCTTCTAATGAAAGTAGAGGAATTCAACAGAATGAAATTTAATACTGTAAAATTAAGGTCTTTTATGATCCAGTTTTCCCTTCTGATGGCAGACCTTTTTCTGAAAATACTCTCTCAGCAAACTGCTAATGAATCATCACAGAAAATTGCCTCAAAAAGCATTTTCACTACCCTACTATGGCAAAAAAGACTGAATTGGCCCTTGAATGTGTAGGAATGGGACCAAAGAAAAGAAAAAAGAAAGTGATTTTATGTCTGTGCACACACAGAAAGGCCACTATTAAAATACTGTGTATAGATCAGATGGTTTTATTGCCAAAAAGATGTAAAGAGAGCTACACAGTACTTCTAAAAAGAAGGCAAAAGAATTATCCAAGATGAGAAAAGTAAGTCTTCTGAAATGACAGTTGAAGAGTTCAATTTATTCCAGCATGATCTTTAGATATAGGTACAATATCGATAGAAAAGATAGCTGAAAATTACGGGTTTTTTCAGCCTTGGTGAAAAAAGTGTAACAATATGCTTGATTGAAAGTTGTCAGAAATTACTGTTTTACTAACATATGCATTCTAGCTGTCAGGATAATTAATGAAGCTCAATTAATAAAGGTAGGAAAAATAGAAAGCATATTACTACCTTAAAGATGAAGTATGTTTCAAAAAGAGAAGTTTTAATCCTTTTTTTTTTGTGTGTTTTGTTGTGTTTGGTGTTTTTTTTTTTCTTTTTTTGGGGGTTTTTTTTTTTTCTTGGTTTTTTTTTTTTTTTTTTTTTCCCTGAAAAGGCTTGTCAGATTGAATGATGCAGATGGTTGGGTTGGGTAGTGCTGTTTATACTTCTAGCCTTAGAACTTCTCAATAACTGAGCTACCCTAATCATTCTTCAAAAGCCCAGGTGAAAACAGGATTACTCCATTCTGCCTCCACATGCTCATCAAAACACTTCCAACTCTCATTAGACAAGAACACCATAATCACATGTCAAGGCTCGTGGGCTTTAGCCAATTATTTGCTGGGTTCGGGGAGGATTAGTTTTCAAAGCACAACCAATGAAAGACATTATTTCTGAGCATGGATACACGTTTTCCACAAGACTTTCTCTGGTTTATCTTGGACTGAATATGGGACATGGAATAGGGTTGGTCCAGAACTCTGAAGTGGCATGGAAAATCCTCTGTTTATGTATCTGACAGATGTATCTTTCTTATACAGCCAGGATCATGCTAATAAGCAGATTTACAGATAGAAAGCAAAGATAATTTTATTTCATATCATCTTGTGTGAGGAGCCTTGAGGGAGTGATAAATAGTTGTGCTCTTCAGCCCAAGATATGGATTTCCCTCATGGGTCACCCAAGCATACCTAATCAATTGCCTCTGCCATGAACTTCTCAAGCTCCTGATAGAGCCGAGGGCTCTCCCCTTTTCTGCTCTGTTTTACAGGAGTTCAGTCTGATGTGCTTCATCCTACACTCACTGGCCTGCAGTTTACAGCAGGTCACATTAGTTCTAGTGGTTCCTATTGGATTGTGACAATGCAGATCTACAAAGCAGTCATAGCATGCTCAGAGTATGCAATGCAATGTGCATTTCATTGTCTGTTAGCGCTAGTTATAATTTGTTTATTTTTGCTATTGTGCTTTTGTTTACTAGCTTGAGCCCGTGGGTTTCAGCTTTTTCATCTATAGTCATTACAGCAGCATCACTAAAATGTGGAATATGGTTGACTTCTCTAGTGCCCAAAATCTCTGTGTTCTTTTTGCTTTTCTGTGTTTTCTCCACTCTAAGGGCTTTTTGGTTGTTAAAGCATTTTAACCATCTGTTAGAAGACAGGGTAGCTTTCCTAAAGAACCAGTGCTGTATTTCAGGTTTCCTTTCAGATTGTGTGAAATCCACACCCTGTGAATTGTTCAAGAGCTGGATGAGAGGGAATGTTTGCAACTGGAGATTTTGTGAATAAGCAATCCCTTTTTAACCTTCCAACCTATGTCTTGTTTGTTTGTATAATGTCCTCCTTCTGTCACAGTGTAATCACCATAGAACTATATTTAAAATATTTAAAATTAATAAAATTGGATACAGGAAGTATGAAAAAGATTGTGGATTATATTTAAAGATTAAAAGGTTATTGACAACTTCAATGGCAGTTAGGTACAAGGCAGTCAGTAGCAGTCCTGAGAAAAGAGACTGGGAAATATCTGCACCTTGAAAAAAACCTGAAACTGTGAGAGCATATCTCTTTCTCAGAACATTTTGCTGGAGTTTCTTAATCAGGTCAGTAGGGCACATGGGAGAATATGGAGAATAAGCTAACAACTAGGGTTTCAACTCTAATGTTCAGGTTCAAGCTTATGCTTCACTGACCCAGGCTTTAAGGAAGTGCCCTGCTTGTCTGTGCCCTCCTTGCCCCAGTGCAGTAAATATTGCATTACTTAATAGTGCATGCAAGAAATGTTGACAGATGCCCACTGTAGAATAACTTCTATATTGGCATTTCACCTAGAGTATGGGAACTGGTACACTAATTTGATTAAATTTCAGGTTTTCCTATTATGTGCAAGTGACTTGAGAAGAAAGAGAGGAGGGAGTGGCATTTTACAGGGAAACGGATGGGTAAGCACTGCTGGAAAAAGGGGAAGAAAGAAAAGGAATAAAGACTGGATAGGAGCAGTGATGTGCAAATGCAGTGAAAAACATGAGAGTTGAGGAGCATCAGGAAGCGGTAGCGGTTACCAGTACCTGGTGGAATACTTGCTGAAGGTTTTGCCTCACGTATTTGGGAAAGAGGGAAGATAGTATCAGAACAAGGGGGGGGAAACAGACACAGACCACACTACAGCTGCTGGGACTGTCCCAGAGGAGGATAGTCTTTAATGTGCTGATGACTGAAATTCATTAAATAAATAAAACATTAAGACTGATTAGAATGGATCATTTTTCTGACAAACAGAAATAACGTGTTGTAGATCAAAGGAACAGAATCTCAGAATTACAGAAGGGTTGAGGTTGGAAGGGACCTCTGGAGATCATCTGGTCCAACCCCACTGCTCAAGCAGGGCCACCTAAAGCCAGTTCCCCAAGACCATGGCCAGAAGGCTTTTGAATATCTTCAAGGATGGAGACTCCACCACCTTTCTGGGCAACCTGTGTCAGTGCTTGGTCACCCTCACAGTAACAAAGTGTTTCCTGATGTTCAGAGGGAACCTCCTGTGTTTCAATTTGAGCCCATTGCCTCTGGTCCTGTCACTGGGCACCACTGAAAAGAACCAGGCTCAGCCTACTTTGCACCCTCCCTTCAGGTATTTAAATACCTTGATAAGATAACCTTGGGTTCCAGTGCTTTGGAAGCATGGAAAAGTGTATGTACTTATAAAAATACAACTGTATAATCTTATTGATCACTGAATCATTTAGCTGTTTCACCTAGCTCCTATTGTGTATAACTAGTTGTGAATTAATACTCATTTTGATAAAGAAATGTCTTGTAGATGCCTTTTCCTTTTCTGCTTTTTTCCCTTGTATGTTTAATATATATATATAATTGCATGTTCAACAAAGAATTTAAAGAAATACTTAAATCCCATTTATTTCAAGCAATGACCTTCAGTATTATACTACAGAGATAAGAGGTAGTAAGTACCCCAAACCATCTGATTTGCATGCTTTCATCTGAAGAACAGGGTAAGCCACAGTATCAAAGGTCATACTCCTCAGTTATTCCACTTAAATTAGAATGGTTTGTTATATTGTAAATTTCTTATCTTTTTTTGTTATGTCTGAGTAAAGTGGGCAACAGATACTCAAGCCTGAGTGGTCAGTCAGGCTCAGTTGCAATGGAAATAATAAAACAATGTTTGAGGGGGCTGGGACCTTTCTTTTTTCTGGGTTTTTTAGAGAATGTTTCATATGGGATGACTTAATCTGTTTCTATCTCCTTATATCATCCTAAACAAATTTTCTTCCCTTTCTGTAAAACAAATACATATAATTCCTGCCTCATCAGTCAATTATTTCCCTTGAAAAAGATTATTTAATATTTCTTGAATTCATGGAAATTTTTCTGTGCCTTTCTGATAGGGAAACAGTCAGAACATTTTCCAAAGACCAGTAGCCCTAAACCAATGTCACAAGCATTTATGTTTGCATTAGTTTGCACTTATGCCAAAAAGAGTAGTCTTTCTTGCTGTTTTGTCCCTCGTTATCTTGCAAGCATGTGTGTGATGTACGACGTTGTGTAGAAATGCAAAAGTAAATTTAGGTTTATGTTTATATTAGAGAAGATGTGGCTGAAGAAATACATCTTGCATTTGAAGTGCAATATAATGAAAGTAGTAGTTCACTTTATGGTCCCCATCAATTCTCAAGAAAGCTCTGCACAGACCACAGAGAATCTGCTCTACTGTGGCAGTAGAAAGGGCCATTGTGTTTGAGGAATGACATTGTCAATCACATCCTTCTCCTCTTCAGTATAGGCAACTTTAAAGAATCTTGGTATTCAGCAATAATTGTTTGAAGGCAAAATTACAAAGAGGGAAAAGGGACAGAATCTTTTAACTTTTTAATCTACCCATTCCTTTGAAAAGGAAGAGCATATGTAAGAAGCTCAAAATATGAATTTTATTCTGAGACAGCTCTTATAGCAAAAAGAGGTCTTTTCTTGATCTCCAAGGAATAAGATATTGTTGTAGCAGTCTTACTCAGGCAGGAAAAAAAAATGGGTAAAAAAATGTACCAGCAATGCAAATGCATTATAAGAAATAATGTGAATTTTAAAATGTGAGAGCAAACAAAAGAAATGGCCACAGCCAAAACCAGTAAATATTTTGAAATTTGCATTTCCCATACTGAGAACAAAGGGAAAAAATGCAAACAGGAAAGAATGAAAAATAAAGATATAGAAAAAAAAAATCAAATCATTTTAAAGTGACACTGAAAATACACAAAGCGTATAGTATGAATAAAAGTAATACCTGAAAACTCTGAACCTAACTTTATTTAACACCTATTAAAAGCATCAAAACTGAAAGATACAGATGAAATTCTAACGGTAAAGACATATGGAGTACACTACTATTCTGCAAGAGCTAGTGGCAGACAAAAAGGCTTAAAAATAAGGTTTTACTATTTCTGTCAAAAAGAAGCCATTCTAAGAAAGGCTAGGGAATTGAATGAGATAATTTTTCAAGGGAATAAAATACAAATATATCACAGGATCCCTGTTTCAACCCTAGAAATGAGACAGGAATAAAAAAAAACAGCAAATCCTGAGAGATGGAGAGGTCTACTTCTGTGGTTTCCCCAACAGGCACTTTTTTGTATATTATGGACAATCTCACAATATGAGGGACCTGAAAGAGAAATAATTGCAGAGGGAGAATTCTAAAAAATATTTTCCCTGGTTATACAAAAGAAAACCAGAAAAGGTAGTAAGTAGTTTTAAGTTTTAGGATGGAAAAAACCAACATATTTTACATTGCATAAGATCCTTTGACAGAGATACAGAGAAGTTACCCTAAGTTCTTTCAGTGAATCACTCGTGTGAGTGTATCTAAATACCTTCTTTTTAGCGTGGTGTGGTCTTTTTCTTGATTCGACAGTCAGATATATACATATATATCTTTGCAGAGCTACATTGACTGATGGTTGTTTACTCCTAGAACTTGCAGAACATTGTAATACTTTTCACACACAGAAAATAAATCTCCACAGTAGGAGTATTTTACATGCAAATTGTATGCTGAAGACGTAAGTGTTGTTTTGTCTATCTTTAATCTGCTAGCAAATTGCTTTCTGTAGTGATCCAACTGCTAGATGGCCATCGACTATAATGTAAATTTGTACATGGTATGTGGAAATAGTAGTGAAATTTGTTAACAGTAGCAGAATTTAATTCCCAATTCTCATTCCATTTATCTCTGTATCTTTAAAAGGTCCCACTAATGAGTTCTTTATGTAATTAATCATGTTGACACAGTTCAAAGCAGATGACTTAAATCTTGGTTGTGAAGTAAAGAGTTGGTGAACTCTTGCTTACTGTAGCTTCAGTGATGTTAATGGAGAATTGAATGTGCTATGGGGCTCCTCAGTGTAATACAGGACTTGATCTTGAGTTTGTAAAACAATTAACAGAAATTATTTTAGTATATCTCTAGTGTTCACTGCTAAATGATCTCCAGATCGCTGCTGGAAAGTGTATTAATTATTCTCTTAGCATTGTAGGAAATGCACATATTCCAACAAAAACTTCTATTTTTGTCACAATTCCTACTAAATATGAAAACAGCATTTTAATTAATTAAGAAATAGTGGTATGTTTCTGAAAGTTTAAGTATGTGATAACATTTGTAAAATCTAACCTATATGAATGTCCTAAAAGTGTACTATTGCAAGTAGATCAGCAGTAACATTTTAAAGATCCCGCAAACACATGGAGACACAATTTTTCTCACTGTAATCATGGAAGTTGCTCACTGTAGAATAATTAGGCCATACATATGAATCTTTGCAGAATCCAGAGACTAATCTGATAGTATGATCACAAAAACTGAAACTGCATAAAGCATTGGTCTCCTAAAAGTACGTGTCTCTCTTCTGGTGCATGATGGCATTGAAATCAGTGGAATGTAAAGAAATTTCTTTTATTGCCAAAACAAAATAAAAAACTCTAAAAAGCAATAAAAGTCATGACCATGTGCTCCATTAAACAATTTGATATTGAAGCTCACATCTGTTATTAAACAATGGAGTACAGGAGATACCAAAGATACTCTGATACTCTGAGAACCCAAAGAATTCCACCAAGGGTGGAAGAGGGAAAGAAGGAAAGGGTGATAATGAAGCTACAGATACTATAGAAATAAGAATTCCATAATTGGAGTTTTTACAGTGTGTTTTGCCTTCTTTCTTAATCAGAGGAAAGAAATAAACTGATTTCAGAGACTTTATCTGCAGACTGCCTCTATAAGAAAGAGCAAAAAGGTGTACGTTGATGTTCGTGCATCTTTCAGCTGGCACCTATGAAACATGCAGGAGGGCGTCCATTTTGAGGATTACGTCTTTGACACTGACTAAACTTTTTTATTTTTCAACTTCTATATTGGCAGTTATAGCCAACTTATCAGGCAAGCCAGGAGTGTAATCTCTGTAATCATTCCAGTATGGTTTTGTTCTTTTAAACATTGTCAATTAAGAGCATTTTGATTGTTCTGTCTCTAGAGCTTCTCACTCAAAACATTAGTTCAACATGTTACTCTTCAAAGAAAATGTGCTAGCTGAAAAGACAGACTAGTGCTTAAAATGTATTGAAACCTGAAACATGCTATACAGACATTTTCTCTATTTTAAGGTAAGCCAGAAATTTCTTTCAAGAAATGTTCTGGATTTACCTAAAATCCACATGGGATGTCACTTCAATGTGCACAAAAAATGATGGTATCTCTGAGGCATTAATGAGGTTTCAATCTCTAAAAATAGTCAGTCATGACTGCTGCTTATTTATTGATATTTCTCTGGCATTATGAAATACTGTCCATTTTACAAGTCAATCAACAATTTTTAATCACAGTAGACTGAGTCATCAATTTAATAGTCCTAATTTTTGGCATATTATGCATCAATAAAAATAATTTCTCACCCATTTTTTTCATAATTTGGTCTATTCTATAGTTTTTAGATAACTTACGAGATAGTATCAGCAATGGAGACATAGGATACTGTTTTGATAAGCCATGTAACATACAAGACATTATAACAATACGACACTAAAGATGGAAGATAGATAAGGAAATTGCAAATTCAAAACCAGAACCAACTGCAGTATACAGATGATTGGCTTTCTTTTCATTACAGAATAAAACTAACATTTCTCTTGAGTATAACTAAGAAGAAAACCTGTTTTTCAGGTATTTTTGTGATGTTTTTGGGAAAAACAAATACATTTTTTAAAACTATTCAGTGTTTTTTTTTCTATTTGCAGATTTTTCTGTCTACGTATGATTACTATGCAGTTACTACTATGTTTTAGTTGCATTTAAGATGCTCTAAATGCTTAAATGATGGTAACTTTAATAAGAAAATAGTCTTATCTGTATCAGGCACTAGTGTTTGGTTTTATCTACATATTTATTGCATTATATATCACTGGTTTTGAGGGAAAAGAAGAGTGTAGTGAAAGAAATGAGACACTTTTTGCAAAAAAATATTCAAATTCCCTCTCCTAAGTCTTGTCAAAGTTCTACCAAGGCTTTTTTAGTTGACTGTAGACTTTTGCAGTACTTTGAAATTCATCCGTTTATATGAATGCTTATCAGTACCATCAGCAGTTTAAAGCGAAGGTATCCGTCAGTTCTGAAGCTGACCTTTGCTGGTCTGAAAGCCAGATGGCTTTGCCTTCTGTTATGTTCCCCCCCCAGAGCTGTCCCCAGTGCTCGGTTACCCTTTGGAGATGCCAAGGGCTACGTGTTTCCCTGTCCTGTTGTGCTGCTGGGCTCACTGAGTAAATCTAACTCAGCAAGGGTTTCTTAAGAGTTTTTGCACGTGGTAACAAATGAATCTTGGAGCAAACCCTATCCACAGGAGGTAGAGGGGTGACCAGGAAAAAAAAAAGAGAAAAAAAGAAGAAGAGAAGTTCTGTGTATCAGATGATTGTGTTGAAAGTATAAGCCCCTGGACACAGGTTATAGGTCTTCAAGCTTCTTTCGCTTGTGTGTATCTACTCCTGAGTTAGACTGTGGCAGCTGGTGTAATGCATGCAGTGCTAGCAGCGTGTCTGATTCTTGGGTAGCCTGCTGCCCTCAGGCTTGCAGTGTCCCTCAGGATCACCCCAGTGCAGCTGGGTGCTGCACCTAGCACATCCTCTGGCTTCCCCCTCTAGGCTTTGGAAAGAGTTTGGACAGCCTTGGAAGGCAGCTGCTCTCAAGCAGTGTTTCTGCTTCTGGATCCTTCTTCCTTCTCCTTAGCAGTATGAGGATTTTAGATAAATCTTTCTGCTGTTTCCAGACAGAAAAGTCTGAGTTATCCCCTAAGTATTTTTGAAAATATATATTCTATAACAGGCTCTTTGGACTTATATTTCCATAAAAGTAACAGAAGCATATTAATAACTGTAACATTAGCTAAGGAGTGGTTTATCTTCCAACTGTGGTGATAGTCATGAGCCTTTTACAACGGATAGGGTTAAAAAACATGCATTACAGTGCAAGCAATGAAATTAGAAAATACATTATTAATTAGAAGACATACTAAAGGACTTAGGTCTTGGCCATGAAATAAAACACTAAATTTCATAATCTCTGTGTTGGAATTTAATAATGTCTGTTTATTAATACTGATATTGCATTGGGACAGAACAGGACAATGCTGGAGATCAATTTTTGCCTGTTCATTTAGGTTATGATGATGTACTAATTCCATTAAATGCCATTGATAAAAATATTTTTAGATGTGGTACAATGTAGCATGCAAGTAAGGTCAAAATCAAATTAATATTAAATTAAATTAATATTAGCTAGTATTAACTTGAATCATCTGAACATAAAACAGTCCACACACTGCAAGTGTTAAAATACAAGCAGTGAAATGTTATATGTGTAAATATATGCATACTGTACACTGAGTTTTCATTTACAGCAATGAACTTCCACTTTTATCGAAGCATTTAGAAGAATGAGAAAGGGTCAGTAATCTATAGCCCTGTATTATAAAGGACTGGAAGGAAATACTGAATAAACTTTTAGCTTTGAAAAACTTGCCATTAAAAAATTTCTGTTTTAAAAATTCTTTAAAGATCAACTGCTTAATTCTTCCTTATCAACCATAATTTTAAATATTGTTATGGGTTTAGATCATGTTTTTCTGCTACACCAGAAATTAACATTGTAAAACCAGTACTTTTCTTGTCGCATAGATCTGTTCTCTGGATGCATATAGCTACGTCTGTTCATTTTAGTAATAAATGCAAACTTCTGCTATTGTTTTCCTTTTCTCATTGCTGATCCTATAGAGCCAAGAATTGACTTGATGGTCTTCAGCACAGCCAACTGAGAATAGAATTGCATACCACATGAGAAATAAGAGACTGGCTGGTTCATTGTGTGACTCTCTTGAATGCAGAGCTATTGCAGGTGCCTAACTTGTAGAATATTTTTATTATTGTCAATATAAGAAAGGAAAAAGAAAGGACTGGTCTGTTTTTACAATATCTAGCTTAGTTTGCAGTTTCAAAGAAAAATTTAGATTGAAAGTCCTCCTTAAGGCATGTCTTACTTCAAAATTAAATTGGATTGCATAGGACTTTGGCCAGTTGAGTTTTGAAAATCTTCAAATCTTTTGAAAATCATACTGTAGTATGTGTCTGAGCAACCTTTCCCAGTGCTTAACCTTGCTCACTGTAAAAAGCTGCTTCCTTATGTCCAATGGGAGTTTCCTTTATTGCCACTTGTGACCACTGTCTCATCCTGTTGTTGTGCACCTCCTAGGACAGCCTGGCTCTGTCTCTTCTATGCTCCCTTTCTGGTACTGGCAGACTGTGATTAGATCCCTGCTGCATCTTCTCTCTCTTCTCCAGGCAAAACAGACCCAGCCCATGCAGCCTCTCTGTGTATATCAGATCTTCCAGCATCCAAACCACCTCAGTGGCCATGCCCCAGCTTGTTGGAGTTCCTCTGAATGTCATCCCATCCCTACAGTGCATTAACCACTCCCTCCAATATGGTATCATCTGTCAACTTGCATACTGTCCTACTATTCGTGTTGTAGATTGAACAGTTTTTCTTAAAAACTACTGTAAGACAGTAAATGAAGATTACCCAGTACAGGAGCCATTAACCACTGGAATAAACTACCAAGGGAAGTGGCTGATTATCCATTTCTTGAATTCCTTAAAGCAAAACTATTACCTTCCTGGACCGTATGCATTAATCAAACCTCAGTAGTTAGGCTTACTACCAGAGAAAGTGAGTGGAGTCCTTTGTCTTGTCTTGCACATGACTCTGTTATTTAATTGTTCCTTCTCGGTTAGAATCTATGGAGTTTCCATTGTGATCGTTTCCTCAGAGGGAGCCACTCTTCAGTAGTTTTGATTTAATGGTAT
>NW_008824862.1:566304-573738 GCF_000699105.1 Pygoscelis adeliae
AGAGTAAAATAATAACAATAGTTCATCTAATGTTATATCGAAAGAGAACTGACAGATTCTACTTTGTGAAAAACTTCTTTCATTTTGGGAGATACGGGATCAGAAGCAAAGTACTTTAGCAAGCCTTTTTATGGGAATAAGGCTTTATATGATGTGTCTTTCCTACACCTTTAGTGAACAGATGGGTAGTAATCAATTATGTGTACAGTTTGGGCAATAAAGAAAATGTTATCATTTTTTCCCCTGCTAGCCATTTATCTGTTTAATTCTTTGACAGAACAGAGGAAATGTAACTAAATATTCTGTTTTAATTAAAATGAAAATAAATTTATTAGTCAGGGAAACTGTGTTCTGTTTATGTTTGGGGAACAGAACAAACATATGTCTCTGCTTCATTGTTTGTCACCATCTAGCATGAGGTTATTTCTTGTTGCTTATTTGGCCTATGGAAGAGCTCATACTAGTGATAGTCTTCATTTCTATTAATTCCAAAGAATTCTAGCGAGCAGTAGTAAGTAAATGGCAGAAGAAAAGGACATCCTGAGAAGCATTCTGGTAGGTGTTTTTTTTAAAAAAAACTCTAAATAAATGGCAGTCATGACATTTCCTAAATGCGAGCATGTAGTTGGCTGGTGGAACTGGAGTGTTTCTTCAAGTGAAAACAAGAAGAGTAAGAATCAATTTGTTTCTTGACTGTTGTTTCCATTTCTTCAGTTGTCTCATTGCCTGGCTAGAGAAGTACAAGAGGGGGCAGGGGCGGGGCTTTTACCTTGGTGATATCAGAGATTTATCTCCACTGGAATTTTAAATCCTTCAGCAAAATCTTACGATTTCCCACTTGCGCTAAGCACACCGGAGGGGGACTTACTATCACCAGGCCTGGCACTGTAGAATAGGAAGGACACTGTACCTACACAGTAGCCCTTAGTGGAGGAGAATCCCCATCAGCTATAGTGCGTTAAGGCTGCCCCCTGTGGACTACGCTATGTGTTCTTTAACCTTGTTTTCTCATTTGACAATTCTAAATGAAAATGCTGTCTATCTAAGCCTTCAGAATTTGGAAGTGACCAAGAAGCTTATCCTTTGTTTCACTTCCCCTCAGTTTCTTTTTCTTTCATAAATCTACTCAGATTTATCCTTTTTCCTGCTCTAATCAGAAACTAGGTTAATCCCGTTAATAGAAGCACCAGGATTAGACATTAATTGACTCTACAACTCTGTACTAAACACAGTTGTCCCACAAGCTGTGGGTGATTCAGCAATTAAGAGCTCTGCTAAATAGTTCAGTGATTTTAAAAATTCAACTTTGGTCCTATGTTAGTGCTCAATATTATTACAAAATATAACTACTACAAATATAGTGCACATTTGTCCCCTTGTGGCAAAGAAGGCCAACAGCATCCTGGGCTGCATTAGGAAGAGCACTGCCAGGTCAAGGGAGGTCATCCATTGCCTCAGCCCTGGTGAGACTCATCTGGAGGGCTGAGTCCAGTTCTCGGCTCCCCAGTACAAGACACACGTGCATGTACTGGAGCAAGTTCAGCGAAAGGCCATGTAGATCATTAATGGATCAGAACATCCATCATATCAGGCGAAGCAGAGAGCTGGCACTGTTTGGCCTGGAGAAGAGAAGGCGCTGGGGAGGCCTTACCAATATGTGTAAGTACCTGATGAAGGGGTGGGGGTAAAGAAGAGGAAGCCAGACTCTTCTCAGTGGTGCCCACTGACAGGGCATGAAGCAATGAGCGCATATTGTTATATTTAAACATGTTGTTGATCCTGTACATTTTTGCAAGGAGCAAAACAATATCTGAGCGCTTCCTCATATTAGCAAGAAGTGGTAAAAAAGAATAGCTGGTACGACATGCAGATATAGTACAGGGGAGGCATGGAGGACTTCTAAGTTCCAGTGAAGATTCTATATCAAAAATTACCCAGTTTTTCCTTGACATACCTTCAGCATGTTTCAGCATTATGGTTTCAATGGAAAGGATATTCTCACTTCAGTAGAAATCTCATCATCAGATGAGATTGTAACATTTTAGAGTTCTCTTTTTTGATCTGCTGTTAGCCTACTGAATGCTGAGTCTAAGAGAAGCAATTTCTTTATCTTACTAAAGATAAAAAGTACCTAATATGCCCCAGAAATAATGTCCATTAGGATGATATTACGAAAATCTGTCTTTAGAATGTCCCAGGAGCTTTTGCCTGTTAGTATTTACCTACCTCTAAGCAAAAATTTATTAAAGCTCCTGTTAGAGTGGGGAAGAAGGCTGTATCTTGTTACCAGCTGTAAGAGCCATCAAATTCCAAATATAATGTTCATAATTTGAAATCAGACATCTTTGTAATCAGCTGATACATTATATAAAAAAGGAGTATCTAAATAACCACTTGCAACAATCCAGAGAGAAACTTGACCTGTGAGGATTAAATATCGGCCTGTGAATGAAAAAAAAGATTATTTTTACCTATATTAGTTTCAGAAACATGAGGATAGTTTCCTTACCAGGTTTAAACTTACAAAAATGCCGCCTATTGCATGTAAACCTTATATAGTTACCAGGAAGCATCCCATTTTACAGTGGTCACTGCATTATATACAGTTACAGGGTTATATTGGTTTCCTAGGAAACATCCCAATTAAGCAAGTTTCTTGACTGAGTGGTGTCTATTATATATGCTAGTGTGAAATTCCACAGGATGGGCAGAAAGATCTACTGATGTCTGAGTCAATCACTTCATTGCCTTCAGCTGAGTCTTCTTTCTTGTCTTTCCCTTGGTGCTGTGATGCAGAGACTGAGAGATTGAAACACCACGCTATTCTTTTGTTGCCTTTTATATATTTTCTGTGCTTTCCTGCATTTGGAGAGGGACTGATTAGCTCAGAGTTTTATGGCAACAGGTAGCAAAATGCCAGGTATTATGTTGTTTTCTCCAAGTCCTGTCAGTATGTTTTATCTGTCATTTCATGCAATACTAAAGGCAAATGACTATATTATTACAAGTTTTCTGTGACTGGCAACTGTTATTGGCATCATGTATCTAGGAACAGCTGTTGTTGTTTTATTAGAAAACACTCCAGTGATGCTTAGTGTAGAAGGAGCCAAGGCAGTATCAGCAGCATTGCCATTCCCTCTGCGGTTAACGTTGTGTAGAATTTGCTAACCTGTATTAAAAATTTATTTTTTCTAATTGACTATTTTAATTTTTTAGAGGAAATACATGGCTTAAAGAATATTCAGAGAGACCATACGCAAAATGAATTGTCTTAATCCTATTCCCTCTGAATATTTGTGCACATTATCAAATTAAAAAAAACAAACAAACCAGTGTACAGTAGGCATGATCTGGGAACCCTGCAGAGAGTCTTCATCAGGAACATGAAGATGTCTCAGTTGTGTGTTCATCCACTAGACAGAGTTAAAAATTTCTGACCCATCATTTTGTATCAGAAAATGTTGTTTGGATAAAAATGAAAATTTTGACTGCTATGACCAATTTTGGTATGATTTTCTATTAGAAATCTAAAGATAGAAAAGCAACAATATTTTGAATGCATTTGATTTAAAAATTATTTTGGCATTGTTATGATTTATCACTTTTAGGTCCTCTTCTACATAGAAATAGCAGTGATACGGTGAGTCAATTATGTCCGATTGTGATGCATCATCAAACAATATACATTATTTTTATATCATACTTGACATTTTACTTTTAAACTCTTTAGGACCAATTGTTAATTGCACTTATTGAAATATTTTTAGATGATCGTTTCTAAAGAATTGTCATTAGTAGGTCACATACAAACTTTTAAGAAAACTCCTTTCTGCATATATTAGTAGTTTTAAGTATTTATTAATAACTGTGTAAATAAAAAATGTTTATCAAATAAGAAGAAAAACAGTGATTGGAGGGAGTGTCATTGTTCTCAGGCATATTGCTGGGACTGGTTCTTATGCACTGCAGCTGAGAACAAAAATAATGATTTAATCTAGTAAAATAAAAGAAAACACAGGCAGTTACACAGCCAGTGTTAACTGCTTTTTGTTTTCAGAGGTGGTGTTATTCCTCTTCATGCATTGTGAAACTGGTGGCACGCAATGGTAGAATACTTTTTTTTTTACCCTTTTACTCTAGGAAAAAGGGAAGCGGTTTGTAATTTGTTTATAAGACTGGAAAGTTGCTGCTGGGGGTGGGGGTAACTGGGTTATTCCCTGGTGCTTTTGAACAAGAACGTGAAAAATCCCAGTACAATTGTCAGTGTGTGAGCAGAGGTTCTTGGCAGCGACTGCTTGTTTTCTTCAACTGAAGCTATTAGAGTGCACGTGCCTAAAAACAATGAAGAGTTGGACCGAACTTGGCAACATCCTTATCCCAATACAATCTTAGTCATTCCTAATGTATCTAGGGTACAGGAAATTTGTAATCTATAAATGACCTGCATTTTTCATTACTTTATGTATTAATGAGCCACTTAGTCTTTTTTATAACTGGTTGAATGTTAGCTGAATGATCAGCTCTCTAGCAGTTACCCGCAAGATGATCAATAAATGTTTAGCATATTAAGAACCAACAAAGAGAGACTGGTTTTGCGGGTATATCCTATAAATGATTAACTGGAGCTGTTATCTAACAAAGAGAATTTCAACAGCAACAAAAGAATAACTTTTTTTTTTTTTAATCTGTAGAAACTTGGTTACTTTTTGGTACAGCTATAGATGCTCCTTCATAACTAGTCCACCTCCTTTTCAGTATTGCTCTTGAAAATATAGCAAGCCCACAAGTTAGAAGGTACAAAAAAGCCCCTTCTTTTTTCCACCACCTGTAATCATTGTCACTCTCAAATCTAGGAAGGGAACTTTCTGAATGCGATCTGCAAAGTTCTGTGTTTTGATATACTGCTAGAATTGTGTAAGTCTACTGGACTCCCGCAGTAAACCCTATGCACACAATGACTTCACGGGTTATACACAAATTTCCCTGGAATTCCTCTGGCAATACTACTGCAGTCCCAGACAATAATTTCATCTTGAGGTTCTTTTCATGAGGATTTTTTTCCCCATGACAATTTTAGATTCTTTTAAGATTCAAACTGATGAAAGGATCCGCCTAACATCAATAACACCAAGTCTCAGTATTTAGGCTTAAAAGAAATGTCAGAGTTTGTTGAGGCTAATTTTTTCAAACTGTCAGTTTCTTCCTTGAAATGGCATAATTTTAAATTGTTAAGCAAATCTTTGACCATTTTATACCAAATTAGCCTGCAATACTGGTTATCATCTCTTTACATTGATATTCTTTGCTCCTGCCTGAAAGATGTCTCTGAAATATGTAGATATGAATGTATATGCATGTATTTATTATATATATATAAAAGAAGAAATAACTCTATAGATTTTCTCCTTTTAAATGCTTTTCTGGAGCATCAAGACTTCCCTCTGCTTGTCGTACTTCTTATTGCAGAAACAAATGAATTGATGACTTATGCTCTGAGTATCTGGTGAATATTCATAATTCTGCCTTATTCACTGAAAATTGCTGAAAAAAGACTTTAAAGTAAAATGTTTTGTTTTCAGCTGTATTCTTGGGTTGTTACACCTAAGCAGCATTTCATCAAACGGTTGGTAGGCTGAAAGGTAACCCTGTGTTTTGCCTCTTTCACCTTAAGCAGTGAGGAGGGCATCTTTGGAGGGTGGCTTGGCATGGATTCTTTTTCATGTGAAATTGTGTGGACCTTCAGAGGATGAAAGGGAAGGGGTGTCTTTTCATTCCTTTTTCCCCTCCTTTTTTCCCCTCCATGTTACTAATGTAACTACCTCCCTGACAAGGAGATTTGAAAGTTGCTTCTCCCATAGTGCAGTAAAATAGTGAAAGCATCTGGAAAAAAGCAGCCCATCCCCCAGATCACAAGATCTGAATCTGGAGCTATGCAAAACCTAACAGAAGTTGTATGAGAGAGAACATTCTGAAGACTGTGTATTAAAGCATTGATTCATATGTGCTGCAGTTGCAAGCCAGAGGACATATAAATAGCAAATGGAAACAGCTTCTATTTCCTTTCCTCCAAGAGCTTACATCTCCCAAATTCACACACCTAGCTGCTTCTTGCCTTCAGTTCCCTACCCTGCTTGCAAAATCATTTTTCATGTATTTTGCTGAGCAGCTCAGAGTGATTTTGTTTGAAAAGTTCTCAAAATCCAGCACTGGATTTTATCCTGACTTTGATTTAAGTGATCTCAGTGAGCAGTGTTGTTCCTTCCATCTAATCTGGTGTAACAACTTCCCTTCCGGTTATGTTAAATCTTAGAATTACCCTTTTCAGCTCTCCTTTTCCAGTCTAGATCATTTATACGTGGGGTGCCTATCATTTATACTTTGGATGCTTGCTTCTGACCACTAATACCGGTGACCAGTAGCTTTCTCTTCTTCTGTCCTGCCATCTCCTGCCTGGGCTTT
This sequence comes from Pygoscelis adeliae, assembly GCF_000699105.1. Lineage (NCBI taxonomy): Eukaryota > Metazoa > Chordata > Aves > Sphenisciformes > Spheniscidae > Pygoscelis > Pygoscelis adeliae. Next base: position 572,764 of record NW_008824862.1, read on the forward strand.
GGGACTGGAGCAGGCTGTGGTTTCACGGCTCACCCCAGGGCACGTGTCCTGCTGGCTAGAAGCAAGGTTCCTCTGCGCCAGTAGGGTATGTGCCAGGGCTTTCACTTATATGTTAATTACATTTTTAATACACTGCCTTAGCAGGTTGGATAAGCAGAGTCTGACACATTTGCTCCATTACTGAAACCCTGAATCAGGAGAATGCCATTAATCTTAATTCCAAATAAGGTGTATTTGGAGTAAAGGTGTTACACGAGGTCCAGATTTTGGAATGACTTTTGCATCAGCCAGCTTGCTTTGATCCAGACCAGCCTGAAAGGACATAAATTATCCACAAACTTACAGTTTATGGTGCAGTAATATGAATATAGAGGTGTTAAAGGGCAGGAAATCTTTAAAGGAGCGGGGCTGATCTGGAAGGGGACGGCTGGCCAGTATGAAAGCTCCAGTGCCCCAGCAGGATCGGAAGGAGGCATTAAAGGGCATCGTTCATTCTGAATCTCGCAGCCACCGTCGGACCATGTGGATGGCTGATGAACGAGCCGGCAGTTCAACGTTTAGCAGGCTGTGACGACTTCGCACAGAAACGGGAAAATTTATCGCCGGCTTGCCACACCAGTGCCGTACTGCCCGCTTTCGGCGGTGCGCCCCTTCCCTGCTCTCCCACCCCTCCCGACAGCCCAGCCCTCTCGTCCCCCGGCCCCCTTTCCCGGCACCGAATTTAGGGGCTTGCTGTCGCCAAGCCGGAGCCGTCCTTCTTCAGCAGCTCCAGCACGAAAGGGGGGTTTTCGCAGCCGCGCAGTTGCCGGACAAAGATGTGCCTGTGCCCGTACGCACCGGTTATACGGGTACGTACGGATGGATGGCTGGACGTATGGGATGGGTGAATCGCGCTTCCTTCCGAGTGCCGGGGGTTGGCCGGGGTCTGCCATTGCGCGCAGGAGGCTGCGTGCAGCCCCGAAGTGCCGGAGAAGG
>NW_008824862.1:573931-616053 GCF_000699105.1 Pygoscelis adeliae
AGGGACGCAGAGCCGGGGCCGGGTGCCTCTCTGAGGACGGCGAGCAGCTGTGCCGCCAGCACTGCGAAAAGTCCCCATTTGCTTCTTATAAATTAAAGTGCCTTGTCACCAGTTAGGGCAAGTCAGCCAAGGTAAGGCTTAAATAAAATGACACTTTAATATGTGGCAACATGGATATTTCTGGACAGCGGTGCTGCTAACACAGCCTTCTAAGCAGTGCAAAATATTTTGTGCAATAATGCTATCGCAGTGGGTCCACAACCTGTAATTTGTCTGTCTTAAAGTTACCGCTGATACGTAAGCCTTACCCTTGTGGTGGTGTAGAATCGCGTTTGCTTATCCGAGGCAGTTACAAAGGGACCCGCAAAATACAGGCATAGAAAGGTAGCGGCGCTCCGTGTGTGTGTTTGTGTGTGACCATGTTCGTAATACCTACAGTTCTACTGCTTAACTTATGGGAATAATGTGCAGATGCATTTTAATGGTGATGGCAGGCAGATTCTTTAGCTCAACTCACATATGTGAGCTTTTCTATACAAAAATCACGCCATGTGAAACTGTATGTGAAGAACATTAGCTTGATATTTGAATAGCAATTTCAGGGGGTCTTTTTGGTTTGTTTGTTTGTTTGTTTGTTTCCTCCATGTCTGTAATACTACGTGATAACTGAGGATTGAAATCGCAGCAGAAAAAGACCTCTTGCAGATTTACCTTTATCTGTTTGTTAAAGCTTAAACAGTGAACCAACTTTACTTTGTGTAAAGGGCACTGTAAATAATGCACAGCCAGAAATGAATCCTCTCTTCATTTCCTCCTAGCCCACCCCCATGGTATCCTTCTTAATGAACAAAAACTGCTATGTGCCTTTAGTTCACACCACATTTTCACCAATTGCACTGCCAGTGGTCTGGAACTGAGTGGTTTTGCAAGCAAGGAGTTCCTCAGAATGACTTCACTAATGTGTATCTTTGAAAACAAGGTAGTCCTCAACCTCTCTCTGTGTGTGTACGTCTGTGTGTGCCTGTAAAAGAGAAAGTCTGGTTTGTGCACATGAGTGACAAGATACAAGGAGGACAGGGTATGGAAGCCAATGAAACGTGGCAATTGTATACCCCTGTGTGTATTTCTCTGAGTGGGTCTCTGTAAAGCAGTATGAACATTTCTTATATTTTAATGTAGTTCATAATTCAGATTAGGGTTTGGGATAAATCCAATTTCATGAGCATCAATGCCCTATTAGTTTTTCATGATCAAAGAAATATGATGGAAAACACAGGTAAAATTATGACTTCAATCAGCACAGGTGATAAAATCACTGCCTCTATTCAAGGTACAGATTTTATTTTTCATTCCAAGACACTAAGCATAGCTCCTACATTTCCAAAGCTTTACTTCTGTGCTGCAGTCAATCATATACAGTTGCATGAAAACACTGAAGCCTTCCTTCTGCAGTAATTGTCCTTCTCCTGGATGATAGTAAATGTTTGTCTTCAGGGGAAATATTACATTAATTTTAAAATTTGGCATATGTTTGGCATTTTGCCTAACTGTAAAGGTAAGAAGACTGATTTAGAGAAATAACCCAAAGGCTTCCCTAACCTACTCCACTGCCTTTGACAGAATATTTCATTTCAGACTTTTCTGAAGAAGGCATTGTTCATTATAGTTGCCTAATGCAAATTAAGGTGTGGCTTGCTTTTTTTTTTTTAATGTGGACCTATGGAAACAATGTAATAGTTTTCTTCTGTAGTTAGTTAAAATTACTAATCATCCTACTTAAGGACTCCAATAGATAACTTTGTTTCATTTCTACATAGAAAAGCAGACAAGCAAACAGAAAAAAACCAAACAAAAAAACCCAAAACAAACCAACCCATTTGTAAACAAACCTGCTCCCTTTAAAAAATGACAGGAGAAATAATGTGTCAGACAGCACCTTCCTTAAAATAGGAGCAGAGCCAGTGCACGAGCGTGGCTTAGGGGGCACTGTGTTGCTGACTGAACCATTTACAGATGAGATTCAAAACTGAATTCCTTCCACTTGTAGGTGCTGAGGATCCTATAGGAGGCTTTGCCAGAATGGGAGTGCTGACCCTGCTATTAGGACAAAACGGAGTTTTTATACTTTGACCAGTTTAATTCCCCTGGAAGTTTAATTTGAGGGTAGCATTCTTTAGTACCTACATTAAAATTGTTGTTGTCTAGTGTTTTTGTCCTGCAGTGCAGAGGCTCTAACTCAACCACTTTGTTGGTGCATGCTGTGCTAGCTCATGGTAGTAGTTCTGGTGAGCGTATGCAATGTTATAAAACAACTGGGGATAAATGCCTTCAACATCCAAAATAAGTGTGTGCGAGTGCATGTGTGCATGCCAGAGAGGTACAGTTTTTACTGTACCAGTACTGACATTCCTGTGGTGTGTAACACTTATGTAATACCCTTCAGGGAACAATCTGTATTTAAAAGTGATTATATATTTTTTTTTTAAATAATTTTGTCTTTGAACTCAGTTTAACTTTAATCCCTGGTTTTAATAAGGACTGGATATTTATCAACAACTAGAAATAAACGTATTTAAAATGTAAGTAATTGAGTTGTTAGTTCTCAACATGGTTGTATGGAAGACTTCAGCCTACATCTCAGGCTGATAAATGAAATTTGAAGGGTATGAAAAATACTGTTTCACATCTGGAAGCTCCTGCTCTGGTTAAGAACGACATTTCTGTTAATACAAGTAGTGCTGAAAATTATCAGTGTTAGCAGATTGAATCAAACCAACTAAATACCAGTGAGTAATCTGTTCCATGCAGATGAACATGAGCTCCTGCACAGACAGTTAGTAGCTAGTTAGCTCTGGTAGACCTGTCCTGCAAAGGGGCCTAAGCTAAATCAGCCATCATGACACGTTGGGGCAGAGTTTGCTTGTAGAAAATGCAAAATAAAGGTGGCAACTGACATGACAGGAAGGGGAGGAAATACATATCAAAAAAAAAAAAATTATCTACATAAAGAGATTCTATTCATAGAAGAGATTCTATTCATCTTCTCCTAGAGGAAGGAGATGCATATACCAAGGTCATAAGCGGAAATAATATGAAAACCCCAAAATTGCCTACAAAGGTTTATATAATCCAGCACGTAAATCTCACTAACATTAATTATAGTAGAAAACTTATTTACCTTGGTCAACAGTGTTCTAGTTTAAAGAGAGTATAGTCCAGTGATAAATCAGGGTGAAGTGCTTTAATTTCACTACTTACTTGATGGGCAATCTCAGACAAGTTCCTGAAGCACGCTGTAACTTCATGTATGTCATGAACATTGCACAATAATTACAGAACAAATATTGTACAATATTGTTCTAAAGAAATATTGCAGAGCCTAATACTGCAGTATTAGTATCTCCATTACTCTGTAAATTGGTTTTGATTATAAACACAATTTTGCACTCCATTTCCAGCAAATGCAGCTACATGGAATTTGAAAATTCAGTCCAAGAACTGAGGTAGAATTTTTAAGAAGCTCCTGAATTAGGAGCCAAAAAAATCATGTATCCCATAAGGGAGAGGGAAGACTGGCAGAATGAGATTATTTTTTTTTCCTTCAAAAACAGGCTTTATCAGACGAACTACTGATACTGAAATGCTTTAAACAATGTACCATTACTTTTTTGGACTGGTCTTAGTATGCAGATGAAGAATCAACAGGAATTTAAGTGAAACCAGTTGGGGATTTGAAGGGAGTGAGGTAACACTACAGTTGCTACAGTTACTACACTCCCTTCAAATCCCCCAAGTCTCATGCATAAGCCTAATCTCCTACTTGTTTTTTTGGGGGGAGGGAGTTGTTGTTTTAGGTTTTTTTTTTTTTTTTTAATAATGTCTTTGTGATTGAGCACAACCAGAAGAACATAGTCATGTAGCTCTATAAGTAACTGATAAGCAACTTGGTGGCATTTGCACATCTGCAGTTCTTGTATACTGAAAATACATTTAACAGATGCCTGAGGCCTGTAAGAATCGTGATTTTACGTGATGGCAATTGCCATTTATATTTTTGTGGAGTTACTTCAAACCTGAGCAGAGTTAAGGCTGGGTTTGTTATCATAGAAAAAGCAGAGCATTATTTTACAATTACAAACTTGTCTCCCCACTCTTTATGAAACTGTTTGCTTCTATTAAGCAAATATTCTTGCAAGGGGGAATACATTTAGGTCACGGACATGTTTTTCCATTCTCACTCCACCTTACCTAGGTTTCAATATAATTTATCCAGTGCTTACATGGACAATTTTTAAAGGGTGTTTGTGAAGTGTTGTATAAAAATACCCAAGCTAGCTCAGGTACTGGCTGCATTTCTACCATAAGACTGTAGCGACCTGCGAGATTTTTTGGTCTGTGTAGTACTGCACAGTCTGTAACATTGAACCCTGAAGGTACTTTACAAGAGGGATCAGTCACATTGTCTTGACTTAGCAGACGGGAGGAGTGAGGCGCTAGGATGGGCACGCTTTTCTTTAGGACAGTCTGCTGGAGGTGGAACTGGGGACTGCCGTGTCATCATCTGATTCCCCCATCAGCCGGGGGCAGTGGACGAGGCATTGCAAATCAGCCAGCTTCAGATTCTTCATGCGCTGTGCTGGGGTCTTGCACTTGAATTGTTTTGAACTGTTCTGTGGAGAAACCTGCTTCTCCCTGCTGGTGACATAGGTAGCTTGAACTGAAGTACGTGCCTAAATGTAGGTGGTCTAATTACTCCCCATCGTGTCTTCTCCCTGTGCAGTATTCCTGTTGAAAACAACAACTCTGTATTTGGTTGACTCTCTTTTTTGGTAGTTCCAGGGGTATCGTAGAATCATAGAATAGTTTGGGTTGGAAGGGACCTTAAAGATCATCTAGTTCCAACCCCCCTGCCATGGGCAGGGACACCTTGCACTAGACCAGGTTGCTCAAAGCCCCATCCAACCTGGCCTTGAACACTTCCAGGGATGGGGCATCCACAGCTTCTCTGGACAACCTGTTCCATTGTCTCCATCACGCATTGTATTGTTTCATAGTTAATTGCCATGAAGACCTTATAGCCACAGTTATGGATGCATGTATAGTTACACACGCACACACATATTCTTTGGGAAGGTACAAAGAAATAGAAATCAGCTTTTTAAAAAAAGAATGATGCTTGGTACTGTTAAAAGCATGTAAAAGTTACTGATCACATTGTGTGGCAGTACAATGATCTATTTGTTGACCCAAATCTGCTTATTTTCACAGATGGGAATGTGCATTTCCATGATTATATTAAATAATTTATTTTGAATAATATTCTATTATTAGACCACTTAATTGAATGAGTAATATATTGTTATACAAAAGTTATTTATTCAGATTTGAATTCTGTTTAACTCGTATCTTACTCTTACCGGGTGGTGGGAGAGCTGTGAATGAAAATCTTTTTGTTCAAGAGACTATGAAGTGCCTTTCATTATCAATAATTATGCCTCGCCCAGAGGAAATATTTTTGTTTTGTCTTTTCCTTGTAAACATCATTTCTGTATAGGGCAGTTGTTAGAATGAGGCTTAAACTGACACTTGGAATTGGGGCACAGAGTGAAATTTCTCGGGCTTGGATTTCTGCCTAGGGTTCGGTCGAAATTTCTGTCATGTTCTGCTGCTGATGGTACTCAAATTACTAGAATAAATAATAATAATAAAAAAAAAGCAACATAGAGACCATCTCTGTAGCAGTGGGGCAAGCATTTGAGATATTCAGAACCAGGGTTGAGACCCTGTCCTAGTGAATCCTGTACTATTTGTAAAGTACAAGTGCTCCTTCAATAGAGAACCTTCCTATAATGAGTAAAAATTTTAATAGTTTAGCAATGGTGGCAGGACAGGAAAAGTGTTGCTATTCATTTTGAGGGTGTTGGAGTATGTATGCATGTGTTTGTGCATATTTGAAGGAAAAAGTAGTTGCTAAAGGGGAGGTAGCTCCTTTAGTTTGTTCCGTAGTGAGAAAGACTTCATTTGACTGTAGGAAGGTATTTTTAACACTGATACATTGTATTAGCACCTGGGAACTGCTGACTCTTCTAAGTGTAAAATCTTGGCTTTCAGGAGAGGTGAAATAAAACTAGGGCATACGAGCAGCACTGTAGGATGGCAGCTATTAACTGCCCATGGGAACTGCTAATATTTAAAAATAAAAAGGAAACTAATTTATGTCTGGATTACAGTCCTCAATCACTATTTCTTTTATGTTTTACATTTTGTTCTTTCTAATAAATAATAAGCCTTCTTACTGGAGTTATAAAAAAAAGCTACACATCATTTATTACACGCAATTTCCACACACTTTGCTGATGAAAAAAATTTGTTATATATTTGCCATTCATTAAAGCACGAATTCTTGCATTCATATTAGGGAATTTGAGCTCAGAGTTATTATCTTGCCTATTCAGCCTAGAGAGATCTTAAATATTTTTGTATTTGCATGGCAGAAGGTGTAAAATAATCAGTTCATTTAGCATTGTATGTTAAGTTGGGGTTTTTTTTTCTGATTTTTTTTTAAATTGTGAACCATCTAAGATTTCTTTTAGAAAACTGCTGAAGGAATGTAAAGTTCGTTCTTATACTCATTCATTTTCAATGAATGCACAACAAATGCTTTGAAAGCCAATGTAGCTTTGTATTAGAAACTCTTCTAAGTGGTTTTGGAAAGTGGTAAGACAATCTGCAAGCAAACATATGTTTTCAAGTGGTGCTCAACATTTCTAGCCAGTTAAGCTTCTTTCAGTGTCAGGTAAAGACTGCAAAGTATTCACGGTACAATTGATTCATACAAGGTCTAGTCTTTCCTAAATAAACTGGATTTATTTGTTATTCTGTATATTCTCAGGACAGCTATCCTAGGCATAAGGTTCACAGTGCATTAACACGGTGGGTGCCCCAGGGTTGCCCCAGGGAGCAGCATGGTGGAAAGGTGGTTGCTATTCCTAGAGCAGATGATGTGACCTGCTGCCAGAAGTGCTTTCAAGCAGCAGTAACCTATTCCCCGGTGTTTACCAGGTGCATTATAGGCATGCAGGCTGTGTGTGGGTTATAGACAGGGAGCAGGTCCCCAGTGCCGGCAGAGTACTGTGCATCAGTCCCCGGCTTGCTGCTGGGACATAAACGCGTTGGCCTGGCAGTGTGTGTGGCTTGTGTGCTATAAATTGGATGCTCTAGGTTTACAGGGTTTAGAGGAAGTGATCCTGTTACATGAATATTGTCCTGGAGGAGGCCTTTCTGTTTCTCAGATCCAGCTCAAACAACTGCATCACACTAATTACAACCATGTTTTATACTGTAAGTGAAACACATAATGCCGGAGACCACTTGACCTCTTAAGGAGGAGTCAGTAGATGGATGTGTGTTACCGGAGAAGTGAGCCCCTGAGAGCACAGAGTAGCTTATGGAGAATTTATGCAAGATGACTCAGCCAACAAGTTGCTAATTTTTTGTAGGGCTTGTTTTCTTCTTGGGTTATTTTTCTGCCAGATTAGAGAGCTATGTCATTTTATATGAAGGTTTGGCAAGTTCCAGATTTAATGCAGTGAAAATGGGGGGAGCAACAGGCTGGATGGGGGGAAAGAAAAATAGGGCACCTTTATTTTCAATAACCTTCCTTTAGCCATGAGGCAGGTGAATGGAAAAGATGACCAGAGGGATGTTCCTTTGTACACGCCTTTGAAAAGTAACCTCCTGGACAGAAACCTATTCAGGAGGTTTGTAAGTACCTCTCAAGCAAAGCCAGCAGGAAGAGCTTTGTTGACTATATAGCCTTGCATTGTGCCTTGAAGGCTAATGAACTTGAGCTGTTCCAGGCTATATAAGGTCAGCTGAGGACTGATTTCCTAAAGCTATTAATGCCCACTGTGCTACTGAAGTCAGTTTGGCTTGTGTTGCTACATTTATGGTAGTGTGTTTGGTCAAATATACTATGTCATGTCAACATACCTATGTTTCCTAGTTCTGAACCAAGACGGGAGGAGCTCCTGTTTATGCTTTTTTTTTTCTTTTTAAGAAAAAAAGGTATAACATTCTTGGAATGCAATGAGTTTACTCCACAGGACCATTGTGTGATAATTATTGCTCATTACATTATAATGAGCGCTTGCTCTATTCATTGTGGAGCTTATTATATTTTAATGAGTGTTGTGACTCCCCTGCAGAGCAAAACTCAAGAATGTCCCCGTGCACGTGGCTCATTTAAATGGATGTTACGCGTTTTGGGACTTGTGTGCATGTACTTATTTCCAACATATAGCTGTAATTTTGCTTTTAAAAACAGGCTATTACTTTTCTTAACTTTGCAGAAATCCAAAAACATGGATGCTTCTATACTTAGCATTCGTATTTCATACCAGGTGAAAGATGAGTGGTTTTATTAAAAGGTTCTTGTATTAAAGGATAGCTTGTAAATATTTTGTTCAGGACTTCAATGTATTCATTAGAATTAAAGCTCATGAATTATTGTGATTTGGTATGTGGCCCCCTGCACATCTACAGCTTTTAGATTCAGGATTATGTTTTTTGAAAAATATTAATAAACATTTAAGTAAGTTTATGGCATCTGTAAATTAAATAGAGGAACTTTAAAATAGAATTGGCTTTTGCCTTCTGAGGATCGTCGATATTTTGGCATCACTGTATTCAGGAAAAGGAGAACTAGAAACTGAATGCCATACAAACTGATTTGTGGACAAGGTCTTAAGCCTGTCAGTCTGCCTAGCCAATCTTTGTAGATTGCTGGTGATCTTGCTGTGACACCAAAGCTTTTGATAATGACATTCCTGTAATGTCCACATACAGTGTTAGCCCTAAAGGAAAACACTTTGCTCTTCTCTATCATCTCCTGATGTTGCCACACAAGCAGCTTCAAAACAAGGTAGACTGTTTGAAAAATACTGTTTTATCAACCTTCAGATTTAAAAATATGAACTGATTTTCTGATGTGACAAAGTTGTTTATCCTTTGTGAAACCTGAAGGCCACCTTCATTTTCTTATTTTAAAAACTGTAGTATTAGTAAATTCAAATTGATAGATAGTTCATTAATCAAACCGTTCTTTTACTTTCTGTAACCCGTCCTCTACTGTGTCGTTTTTATTTGAACACCTTTTGCCATCCACAGAGACTTGCAAACAGGAATTTACTGAATTTATGAGTACACAGCAATTATTTATTGGCTGATACAAACAGTAGATAGGTAAGGCTAACCTGCTTCTAGGCAGAACATTATAATACCTACTAACTCAGAGGTGGGTTCCTGTTGAGTCCCTGCACACCAGACAGTTACCACTCAGATGGGGAAATGTGAACCTCCATTGCTGCCAAGGATGAGGCAATTGTTCTTGCTGAGTTTTTGTCTTCCCAACTCCCCACTTTTTTTTCTCGTGTCTTTATACTTTTTCATTACTTTTTATACTTTTTCATGAGTTTTTCATTAGTGCCCACTCTATATTTTAACTTCTGTCTTTATTTTAGCTGTAGCTACATTAGAGGTCCAAGTTCTTTGCTCCATTTTGGTGGAGTCTTTAATATACCTGACATTAGAGAACATTATATTTGGAACAAAGATGGACTTTGGTTAGTTGCAGAATCAAAGAACTTTAAATGGATAGTTTAAATCCCATTTGGCCCCAATCCTGCTATAACTGTGAACATATTTTGTCTGCAGGAAATGTTAGCTTATGGACTGCATATAATGACTGGCCTTTTAAGCTCCTGTCTCCCATATATCTCATGCCAATGAAAGGAAGTATGGTATACCTGATGTGCAATTCTGCTGACTAATTTTAGCAATTGATTAAAAAAAGCGGAAAGTAAAGTATAAAAGAGATGAAATAAAGAATTCAATAAAGAAGTAAAAGTATGTCACTTAAGAAAGAGATTGAAACATTTTTTTGGATATGATACAAGAAAAGAAGGGCATGACTAAACCTGTGTTTTTTGCTCATCTTGAAGTATTGTTCCAGATTATTGTAGTAAAGGTGTCAATTAGAGTCAGCTCCTTTATGCCTCCTTATCTTTTTCTTTTCACAAGAAGATGTAGTTAGTTTTACAGTTTGCCACATAATGAAGTTGATTTTTTTTTTTTTTTCCTCAAGAAGTTATTGATGCAGTAGGTATCTTACTCCTAAAGAGGATTACAGGCTTAGCCCAAATAATCAGTGTTTATAAATTATTTTTAGCATATTATGAGCAATATACTAGATATTGAAAATTATACCTATCTTCTGCTTAATTTTGGCTCACCAGGGAAAAATATATTTGCATACTGAGTTGGATCCCAACCTTGAGATGTGTTAAGATCCTCAGCCAAGGGCCTCAGCTTTTTGTTGGCACTCCTGCCCAACAGCACAGAAAGAACTTTTTCAATAGAGATGGTTTCTGTTGGTTTTAACCTTCCCATTATACCGACCAAGGGGCTTCTCCACAGCTATCATCATTATTGTAGCCTCAATAAAATGCACAGAAAACTTGTATTCAGGAAGCAGGTCTTTGCAGCAGGGTAGACACCAGCACTTCCTCAAGAAACCTTCTTCAGATGTATAAATCTCATTTTTGGATGTTGGATACCACCCTTGTCCCATCTGCAACAGCTGTGACAATAGTGCTGGAATAATCTTTACAGATTTAGGAAATTGTTCCTCCACCCAATTGCTTGCCTCTGCCTTTTTTATGATAAGGAAGTTTCTTCTTGCTATGAGGACTAAATGAATTCTGCATTTCAAGTCTTTGCATAAATTGAAGGAAAAAGCCCTACTAACCAGGCTAATTTTTCAACAGTTGAAAGAGTTGCCGTGGAAAACATTAATCTTTTTTATAGTATGGTCCAGTTGAAAGTTATTGGGGTTTTGTTTTGTTTTGTTTTCCCTTTTCAGCTTACCTTAAAATGACTGGTCTGTTTATATATACCTGTTATGTGTTCTCATGCAGATATTTCCTTTGTCTTTCTCTCTCTGTTCCATCCCTCTGATGGAACAGAAACATCCTTTCATTTTTATTAGCTTACTCTGCAAGGTGTAAATAACTATAACAAATACACCCATTCCTGTCTGAGACATCTCAAAAATATTGTTATTGAGTAGATTCCCAAAGGCCCTGTGAGACTGGCATCTTAACATTTATTCAGTCTGATCCTCTACAGTTTGCACTTTTTCAGTTCGAAAGACCACATAATTCTCTACTGCCTAAAGGCATGAGAGATTCATTTTTCTCACAAGCAAAATGAATAGGTATTTTCAGCTACCTCCATTTTGTTTAAAGTTTGTCTTTGAAAGCTTAGCATGATGAATTTGAGATTTCCTTACAGGCACATACCTATTTCTTTCCATTACTTATATTTTAAGGTTATACTTCTCACTCCTCATTGCTCAAGTGCAGTAGAGGATTATTGAACTCTTCTTTGTCAGGTAGCTCCAACAGACTGCAGTACTACTTTTCCTTGAAGACCTTTTTATACCTAAAGTGACTTGTGTTGCCACTGTTGTTATATTTGGTGTTGCCTAATTGGAATCTCAGAAGTGAAAAAATAAATAACTGAATGAAGAGGTGAGCTGCGTGCCTAAGGTTGTACATAATCTTATTTTGCTTTCAATCGTTCTTCTATTCTTATGCCTTATGGCCAGGTAACCCTCTAATACTATTGCTTTATTTATCCCTTTCACCCATTCCTGGATTTGAGCCTTTCAATTATCTGTCTCCGCACCTTGAACAGAAGCTCCTGAATTTGCATTTGTCTTTATGCTCCCTCTGAATCCTGCTCAAAACTTTTAACTAGCCTCTTTTTTAATGGCTTGCCTTTCTTGAACAGTTATTTTTCATCCTGTCTCCTCTACTTGTCTCACCTCTTTTAGGCTTAAGTTTCTTAGGACAGGACTATCTGTCTTAAAACTCTGTATAAATACTGTTCACACAAACGGCTCAGCAGAAGTCCTGCACCTGGTTTGGTATTACCCAGTGCCATGCTACGGCCCAGCTGCCAGTGGTCCCATGGAAAAGGACATGGGGATCTGGTGGGCAGTGAATTACAGGTGAGGCAGCCAGCCACGCTTGCAGCAAGGAAGGCTTCCTGATGGCTGGGTGCAGCCGGTGGGTTAGGGTAGGGGATTCTCCTGTTCCATTGCAGCAGGACAGCTGTGCCCAGTTTGCAGTGGTCCAAAACAAGAGGGAGGTCAAGAAAATGCAAAGTGTTGAGTGGGATGACTGAGATGCTGGAGGATCTGTTTTGCCAGGAGACAAGAGAGAAGGCACCACAAGGAGCTGGTTGCAGGAGCAGTAGAGGAGCCAGACCCAGGCTCTCCTGTGAGGTGCACAGCAACAGGGCAGGGGACAGTGGCCACAAGTGGCAGTGAAGGAAACTCCCACTGGATGTAAGGAGGCAGCTTTTCATAGGGAGCAAGGTTAAGCAGTGGGACAGGTTGCTTGGAGAGGGACCTCCATCCATAGAAGTTTTTAAAACTCGTCTGGATGAGGCCCTAAAGCAATCCAACCCAACTTGGAAGTTAGCCCTGCCTTGAGGAGAAGTCTGGACTAGATAATCTCCAAAAGTCCCTTTCAACCTAAATTTTTGCTTTTATTCTCTGGTCTGTAGTCCTATTTGCAGTAAATGTTTACTTTATCATTTGATATTTTTTAAAAATAACAATGTGCTAAATTCTGTGGAGTTATGTGGCAATTTCACAGGGGTCAAATCCAATTCTAAGTCTTCAGCAATGTGCTTCTTTAATAGTCTTGACATGGGAACGTATTGAATCTATTAAGTATTCTTTTTCTTATTTGAAGGCTGTGTATGTATGGTAAAGCCATTTTTGCAGGAATATTTCTGTAACAAGGACAGTAAATTACAATATGAAGTTCTGTTCATATTAAAAAAAAAGAAAGCACAGATTTTATTCTGAAATAGAAATAATGAGGTATAAAGAGAATTAAAATAATAACAATCTTGAAAGAAATGTAAGTAAATTGGACAATAAGGTTGCAATGTGATTGGTGTGTAAAATGCTGAAAGTAGTTTTAGGCCATTCAATCATTTGTCACATCACAAAACAAAAAGTACCCAGTGTGACAATATAACACAGATTGTGCTCATTTCTAGTCACCTTGGATGTGAATGTCCACTCCAAACTTCAGTAACTGGAGAAACCAGATTAGAGAATTAGATAGACTCACTTCTGGAGGATACTTTTTTACGTGCACTGATTATGAAGCCAAGTCCCCTTCTTCCAGAAACATATATTTTTTGCAGAGAGTTAAGAGTTTTTATGGAGAGGTAAAAGCACTAGCGAACAGAAAAATTCAAGACTTGGAGCCACAAGAAGGGATAAGTAGGGCTTGCTTGTCATAATGGCAAGAGCAGAATTGATTTGTAGCGTTTGACATCTTTAAGGCCAAAGGAGAAGATGAACCTGTGAAGGTGGAAAAAAATGTTTATGACATCTTGGACTAAGATACACAAAATAGAGTCTGATTACCAGGAGGACCAAAGATCTGTTCGGCACTGGAGTAATATCTGAAGGAAAGAAGTTGCAGCCCCTTCAAGTTATATTTTCAAGTTGCAGCAGAAGTTGAGCAAAACGGCTCAGATGGACAACAGAGCGTTCTAGAAAATAACGATGAGAAAAAGCTTCTTTGTGTGCTGAAAACATTACCTTAATTTCTAAGATAACCATCTTATTTAGTAGGGCAGAATTTAAAGTCCTTCTTCTGATTTCTCTGAGTTTAGAATTATTTTTTTCCCCTTGAGCGGCATGCCACTGCAATTAAGAACATTAATTTACAGTGCGGTCTGGCAGAAAATACTAATCTCAGTGGGTTGGGGCCTAGCTGGCATTAAGCAAAAGGAAGCACCAAACGCCCTGAAGGACTGAGTCTACTGCTTCACTTCTGTGTATGTTTAATATTTTCCTAATTTCCAGTGCAGCTGCATTTGATAATCCTAAGTAAATGCTACATGTGTAGTGCATTGTGCAACCTTTAGAAAAATCTCAGACAGCCTTCTTATTATCTCCCCCCAGCATATGCTAAATAGCGTGGAAAAAATAGGTCTCTTGCAGATGGACCCAGAAAACAATGTGGACATTGCATTAACCAAGATACCATCTTTTTCATTATTTGTGATCTTTTTCAGGAAGAATAATACCATGTTATATGTTTGTCTGCTCTAAGTTCTGTGGGAGTGTGTTTTTAAAACAGAAGTCTTTTTAAATTATTTTGCTAAGTTGATTTCATCCTTTAATTTTAATGTTTTCAATTTTCTGTATCTGGAATGTGGGACCTATTATTAGGCAAGGAACAGCTCAGTATCAGCTTAGTGAGATTACTTTCTGTTATGATTTGCATTGACTACTGTATTTCATCTTCTCTGAAACACTATTGAATGTATCAGCTGGCATCTGATGGAATCGTAATTGAGTTCAACTACGAGCTCTGTCCAGCTACTTCAAAATAATCAAATGTTTCTATTTCTTAGAAACAACAAGAATACTGTATCATTTTTGCTGTTGCAGTGTCTCCTAGAAACTCCTAATTTTTTTTCTACTTTTTTGAATGAGAAAGGCTAATTTAGATTTTTTTTTCTTTCATTCCAGCATAGAAATCAAATTAGAGTGTGTTCTGTCCAGACAAAAATTATGAAAGTAACTACATCACTCTTACCTTTTCTTTCTTTTCCATGGAAGCAGCGTGTCATCTGTTTGAATTTATTACAGATTGCTGACTGGTGTTTATTAGTGACTGCTGTCTTTTTTGTCTTTGAAGGGTTGAAGATGCAGAGTTAGCATTGCAGTAACATTGCTTTGCAAGTGCATTTGATATTCCCTTCTGAAATTTACGTTCTCCTGTACAGAACCAGGCCTACAAACACCTCTTAATCCAGTTACTGAAAAGGGACTAAATTAAATGAATATTTCCCATGCTATTTCAGTAAGATCCTCTTTTTCATTTCTAGGTGTTGCGGAATGAGCAGAGAATGAATTTTATTTGAAGTAAGTGGAGAGGAGAAGCACAGCCTTCTGGATAGAGCACTGGTCTGGAGCCCAAGAAGAAGGTGAATTCGCTGTTTCCTTACTCGTTGCAACAGAGCAATTTTTAGCTTGTGTAGCAGGCAACATTTGCTTTAATTCAATGATTGGTCTTGGTTAGATGTGTATCCAAAGGGGCTAAACCACTGTCTGATTTTTACCACTGGGTCTGTGGGACTTGGCAACAAATGGGCTCTTAGAGACAGGCTTTACATGTACCCAACTCATAAGCACTGGAGCTGGCTGTTGTGGCTGTAAAATGACCAAGGAAGGGGAAGAATCAGGAATCCCCAAAGTAGAATTATCTGGACTGTCTCCTTAAGGAACCCTATTCACAATGCTTTCTCTCAGTTGCATAGTAAATTTTCAGTGCTGCTGGGTTCAGTAAGCGCTTCACGTCAGCTACTTCCCTGTATGAATATGGCCAGTCCTGGAATAAGTCTTATCTTGAAAGGATATAGTTCTATTAAATGCCCCCACCTGCCCTGTGAGAATCCTCCTGGTTTCATATTTTTATTGGTTTTGGCTATTCCATAAATGTAAGATAGTATAGAAAACTGACAAGTATTGTTCTTTTTTTTAGTTCCATAACACAGAGTTTTTTCTTAAAGCCATAGCCAATGTCTATTAGAGTTTACTGTTGCGTCTGCGGTATTCTGCCACTTCTTCCTCTCATCTATCCTCCAAAACTTTCAGGCTGTGGTCTGAAATGCTATCTTGGCTGCCACTGAGCTTGCTGGAAAAACTACAGCTTCAAGCCTACTTCAGCTACTCTTCACCACATCCTCCCAGAAGTTATTATATCCTCCTGTCTGACCGTAGAATTGCATCCTTAACAGTAGAATTGCCTCTCCTTCACTTGTCTCTGTCAAATAACCTGCATTTAAGAACAAAGTTTAATCCAATACTAAACGTTTTGGCTGGCACCAGGACTGGCTATGCATGCAGTTAAGCTGGCAGATCTGAGGAGGCAGCAACATATGGAGAAGAGAGATGTTAATGAGCAACTGGGGCAGGTCGTGGACGGTAACTTTTTCACTTAACTCACTGTCAGCCAAAAAGATATCTAGTAACAACTGTGTAGTTTCAGAAGTGTGAAAAGATGGGTGGAAAACTAGCAAAATATGTCATAGATTGGATGATAAAAATAATTTTTTCTAGACTTCCTTTTTTGCTTCTTGTCTTGCTGTGGTTGGCCCCAAATGCAAGTTTTCCTCCTCATAACAATATAT
The DNA here is from genome assembly GCF_000699105.1 of Pygoscelis adeliae. Taxonomy (NCBI): domain Eukaryota; kingdom Metazoa; phylum Chordata; class Aves; order Sphenisciformes; family Spheniscidae; genus Pygoscelis; species Pygoscelis adeliae. The sequence continues at coordinate 590,225 of NW_008824862.1, forward strand.
TTTTATCTTGTGAGCAAGTGGGCAGTTGTGTCTCAGTATGAGACTAGTTTTTATTTTAAATGCTCAATTTCAACTTAGAGAATTGGGGAATGAACCCTGCTTAATGAGCAGGGCTCACTAAAATTAACTCTGAAGATAATGAGCCAGAAATTTTGCTGATTAATGCCTGATGCAGCATCAGTGAAGTCAAAACTGTTGCATAGAGTGTAACTCAGAAATAGCTTGTGAACATATGCAGAAATCTTTCTTTGGCAATTTTTTGAATTCTTTCAAGTATTTCGTAGTGCCTGAAGGTCAGCATCATTGCTGTCAAAGGTCACGGTTGGGCCTGCAAGTAGTGCAGTTGATGTAATGTCCATTGAGTCTAAAGATTTATTTTTTCTCTCCTCAAAAAACGTTTAGCCAAATGTTACCCTGGAAGTTTTGAGGCATTGTCCAATACTGTTATAGTGGCAATATGGTTAAATGTTCTTTGGCATACCTCTCAGAAATGCAGACTTACTCAGGAAGATAAAAAAGAGTATAAACCTAGGTAGATGTATGTTTGTATGTGTCTGTGTGGTTATCTGTGCTCATATCTGTGTTCCTGGGATGCATCGGTGATAACTTCCTTCTCCAAGTGGTAGAGGAGCCAACGAGGAGAGGTGCTACGCTGGACCTTGTTCTCACCAACAAGGAGGGGCTGGTGGGGAATGTGAAGGTCAAGGGCAGCCTGGGCTGCAGCGACCACGAAATTGTGGAGTTCAAGATCCTTAGGGCACCGAGGAGGGCGCACAGCAAGCTCACTCCCCTGGACTTCAGGAGAGCAGACTTGGGCCTCTTCAGGGATCTGCTTGGTAGAGTGCCATGGGACAAAGCCCTGGAGGGAAGAGGGGCCCAAGAAAGCTGGGTAATATTCAAGGATCACCTCCTCCAAGCTCAGGAACGATGCATCCCAACAAAGAGGAAGTCAGGCAAAAACACCAGGAGGCCTACATGGGTGAACAAGGAGCTTCTGTGCAAACTCAAACACAAAAAGGAAGCCTACAGAGGGTGGAAGCAAGGACAGGTAGCCTGGGAGGAATACAGAGGAATTGTCCGAGCAGCCAGGGATCAGGTTAGGAAAGCTAAAGCCCTGGTAGAATTAAATCTGGCCAGCGACATCAAGGGCAACAAGAAAAGCTTCTATAAGTACATCGGGGATAAAAGGAAGACTAGAGAAGATGTGGGCCCTCTCTGGAATGAAACGGGAGACCTGGTTACCCAGGATATGGAGCGAACACTGTGCTAGGATTTTATGCAGGGTATAAACCTACAATATATTTTAAGGAAAAGAACAGACCACCTCTTCCACATATAGTCACAGCCCTACAAGAGAAGAAATAATAATCCTATCGTTTGAAATCTTTCCAGACTAACCAAGATAGGCCTCTGAATATAGAGAATATATGACATTATCTCTGTGGTTAGTTTAACACGTTGCACAATTTAAACATATGTAATATTTACATATTTAGATATTTATCTACTATTTAGGTATTTAGACATATCTAAAAATTCAGGCTTAGCACATCCCCTTTAGCAGTGACTTGATTTTCTTAGCCAAAGCTGCACTATCAGTGTTCAAAAAAATAAATAAATCTTTGACTTTTGAAACTTGACGATGAAATGAGAACTAGAGCCGCCTCAACAACAGGACTGATTACTCCCCTGACATCTCCCCTTCAGCCTGATCTTTTTTTTTCCTTTTGATTTGCAGAACAAAGAATTTATTCATCTTGTCCAAAATTGTCCCAGTCCACAAAACATCAGCTTCACAAACCTAATTCCCAAACCCTGCATCCGGCACGTTCCTGGTGCTGGGAGCAGAGGCAGACCTGTCAGTCTCTGTAAACAGCCAAACCCTCTTTTTTCGCAAGAACATTTTCAGTCGGGCTAAACACTGCCTGTAGCAAATTTAACCCATGGAAGCCAAGTTTTCAATGGAAACATTCAACTGTAGCTGCCACCAACGCGAGGCTGGCCCAGAGTTAAGGGATGCTCTGATCTGGCTTCAGACAAATTTGTGATAGAATGGCTTGAACCTCTGAACCTTCTTAGTTTTTGTTGTAAAGACATGACACAAGCACACATACGTTCACCCCTCTTTCAGTGACGGGAAAAAAACCTCCAGACTTAAACACCAGGAATTCAAGAGAGGTGTTTCATGAACCAACTCATGGGCCCTTTGATTGACGTACATGGATGAGCTGGTGCAGAGGAACGTGAGCACACACGACACTGCACCCACAAAGGCTCAAGTCCAGTGGAGGACGCTGAGCAGGATGGGTCTCTTCACGTGACGCACACATTGCAGAACGCATCTGTAAGTAGAGTAAAACTCTACTGCTCAAAGTAGTGTTGGTTCTGCACTGCGTCCAGCTCTGGAGCCCTCAGCACCGGAAACACATGGACCTGTTGGAGCGGGTCCAGAGGAGGGCCACGAGAATGATCAGGGGGATGGAACACGTCTCCTGTGAAGAAAGGCTGAGAGAGTTGGGGTTGTTCAGCCTAGAGAAGAGAAGGCTTCAGGGAGGCCTTATTGCAGCCTATCAGTACTTAAAGGGGGCTTATAAAAAAGATGGTGGCAAACTTTTTAGCAGGTCCTGTTGTGACAAGACAAGGGGGAATGGCTTTAAACTAAAGGGGCTAGGTTTAGACTAGATATAAGGAAGACATATTTTATGCTGAGGGTGGTGAAACACTGGAAGAGGTTGCCCAGAGGGGTGGTGGATGCCCCATCCCTGGAAACATTCAAGGTCAGGTTGGACGGTACTCTGAGCAACCTGATCTAGTTGAAGATGTCCCTGCCCACGGCAAGGGGGTTGGACTAGATGACCTTTAAAGGTCCCTTCCAACCCAAACTATTCTATGATTCTATGATATGAAGGCTTACTTTCTTGTAAACACCCACAAAAATACAGATGTGGAAAGACAGGCACTGCACTGTTTATATCTCACCATATTTTTTTTTTTTTAATAATAACAAAAAGAGCCCTTTTAAGAGGCATTCTTCATTTATTTAGTGATTTTCTGTAGATCTGTAGAGGAGTACTAAGTTCATATACGTAGTTCCCATGTTCTAATGGGCCTAGAGCTGACTCATTAAACAATGAAATAGAGGTGGTTTCATAGCTAGATATACCAGTCTAGTTATTAAGGAAAAAAAAGGTTATGGCCTATATAGTGCACTTTTGAGAGACTGTTCTGCTTTCATTTATTTTGTCAGTAGATTTTGTCAGTAACTGGGTGGAACTGATAAAATCATAGGAGATTTCTTTCCTGGATCAGACCAGTTTTGTGCCTTAGTTAGCTACAGCACTGCGTATTTTTTCTCTTAGTTTACAGTTCATCACAACACAAATATTTTGCAGTCACTGTAATCACAGAAAGTTTAATATACAGGTCAAGTTAAGTTTCCTAACAGAGAACTTTTATAAAGAAAATCTCAAAGTGGTCACTGAGCATGCTTGTCTGGTGTTACAGCCTTATTGAAAATTGTAGAAGGAGGAAGATCTAGGCATTGATCTCTACTGTCACAGATATTTAACTTCAAATAGTGAGACTAATTCTGTTCTGGTGGTGGGACAGCTTGGTCTGTAATGCTGGGCATCCAGATAAACCTGCAGAGAATCAGAATTGGGTAACCTACTGGTGAGTAGGTGACAAAAGCTGAAAAAGCATTTAAGACTTGCTATTGTAGCTTCTTTCCTTACAGTGTGTGTGACATATTTGACATGATATGGGAAGGTTCAGTTGTTAGATCTATAAAAGTACCCACAAAGCATGACCAAAATAAAAGGCACATGGAGTGGAAGGTCAGATTTTCTTCCCAGATGGATGGTTCTTGGGCTGTAGGTGGTTTAGCAACTAAAACTCGTGAAAAAATATTTTTCTGAAAATCTTTGATTCCGCTCCCCACCCCCCCACCCCCCGGGAGGTCTTTTTGTTGTTATATCTTTAGAACAAATATTTTTTTCCTTTTCTATTATCACGGATCCTGAAGTGGCTGGTTACTATTGTAGGCTAACCTTGTCTAACAAAGTAACATCTGAAGAGGTGAAACAATGCTTAAAGTAATGCCAAAGAGTGAAAAATGTCAAGATGTCAAAAACGGCTTCTGGATAGGTTAAAAGTTATTTTCAAGAGTGTATAAATGAAAGGGAAAGAAATTAGGTCTGTTGGGCCTAACTCCAAAATACAGTTTGGCTGTGAAAACTAGCAGTGCTCCACAATGACAGGGTTTTGTCTGAGAAATGCAACCAACGACAGAGCAAGAGCCTAAAGCAAGTCAATTGGCTGTAGTTCAGATTTAGCTTTGTTGTAAATGTGTTAATAATTTTTTCTTTTACAAGTGCATTGTTTATAATTACTTTTGATGTTACTGGTTTTTTAGTGGGTTTTGGGTTTGGGGTTTTTTTTATTTAAAAAAGCAACAACAAAAAAGAAACCGGATTTGCTGAATATGTTGCCCTGGCTCAGGATTGCAGGTTACCACAAGCAGGGTAACCTCAAGTTTTCAAAGGTAAAAAACTTCATGTAGACTGGTTTCAGAGCTTGTATGAAAACATTAGCAGAGGAAAAAAAAGTCTTCCAGTGATCATTAAGAGGATGCTTACGTATGTGCAAAACACTCAACAACACGTGGGAATATTCAGGACATGGAAAGAGGTTTTTACATTTCTGTAGAAGCTTTGAATACTTAAACAAATACCAAATTCCTTGGTCATCATTTTTTGGTCAAAGTGGACAAGAAGGAGGAATGTAACTCATTATACGAGGACTTAGGTTGTACTGGGTTCATCTCAATATTCCTGGGATGCAGGGTATTTTGAAGAAAAACAAATGTCTTGAGTAAGGTTAGCACTGAAGGAAATTCCATCTACCCAAATTCCTGAAATCTGATACTGTGTGAGGAGCAAAAAAGAGAAGTATGTCTCAAAATCTGAAAGTAACTAATAACCTAGAAAATATTTACTGTTTAGGTCATTAATCTAATACGTATTCTACTGTATCAGTAACAGCAACTGATTAAGTAGCTGTCAGTAATCAAAGAAAGATGAGGAGGAAAATGAACCTCAGTGTATACTCTCACCACTGCAAAAAAGCAATTTAATGCATAGAAGAATTCTTTTGGTAGCACTTTAAACTCAGTAATTACCTCAGGCTTTGGCTGCAGTATATATTTATTTTTGGTTTATTTTGTTTTGATCATAATTGCAAAAATAACCCATGTTGTAAGGGAATAAACTTTTGGCATGACATTGTAGCATTTCAGTTAAAATTTTAGAGTAGGTCTTCGGACCTGCTATACAAAGCTTTTCCAGGGGAAAGACCAATGCACAACTTACTTCATGGTAACTCTATGAAACACTTGTTGTGTTAAAAAAAAAAAAAAAAAGTAAGTTTAAAAAAAACCACACCAAAAAACAAAAGCACCTCTTGACAGTTTCAGAAAAAAATGAAAGGAATTAATATTTTATATTAATGATAAATGATCTGATTACATATTTAACTACTACAAGGATAATTCTTCAATTACAGATCTCCTCCTTTATTGTGCTGGTTTGTCAAAGACCAATGCACAGTTACAAATGTTGTAGAGAGAATCTAGAACTGGGAGATTTAGCCCAGCTGTGTGATTATTTTTTTCAAAGGTCTTCAAGTTATATTTTCAAGTATTTAGCACCCACCACTGGTTTTAAGATTTACAAAATTTCTCATTAATATAGTAAATAAGGGTCATTTTAATTCTAAATGGGTTAGATATTTCTAAACAAGGGATTTCACTTAATATTATAGAATGCAACGTCTTGATTTGCAAGTAAGAGGTATATTTTATTTCATAGTTATATAGTCAAATAGATCTTAGCTTGTGGTTTAATAAGGTTCACTTATGAATGATATTGGCTGTGGATATTCTTATTGATTCTTTCCATTTTATGAAAGGAAGGAAACAACTGATGGGTATAAAGACGACTGTATTTCAGATGAGCCTGAGTGATAGGCAGCAGGCACCTAGCTCAGCACTCTCAGCTGTTGGTGTCACGTTGCTGTGATGCAATTCAGCAGCATATGTCAACACTTCTGTAATCTTATGCGGTGTTTGTTCATTGTATGGATTTACTCTGTCACATAAATGAACAAAATATGGAAAGAAAAGCAGTCAACATTTATATAATGAAGTTATTCAGATGTTTGATACATACTACTGTGAATTGCCATGGCATATGATGTTTCCTACCTCTCTGCTTGAATGTAAGTCATAAATATGTTTCTTTTGTATTACATACTGGTACGGCCGAAGAAAGACATTTCAAATTGCACCTTGCCCTTATAACTGACGAGTAAGAAGCATTTTATATCATGAGATGATGTTTGGAAAGAATGTCTACCTAAATTCAATCTGTTGCCTTTTAACCACTTATGTGGTTTGCTAGTACATTGTTACCTAACCTGTAAAACACATACCAGATTCACAGTTGACTATGTCTTCTCAAAAGTGCAATGATGTGTTCATATATCTAAAACCTGTGCTTTTTAAAAGTTGCAAATAATATATTTTTGGATTTAGATTTCCTGTGTACTTCAACTGCTAGATGTTTTACATTTTTAGTTCATCTTACAATAAAAAAGTATATTTTGATGTACAAACTAAGATTTGTGTACAGACTAATTTGTGCAAAATGATGCAGTCATGTATCTAACATTCAGAGTCATCTCTGTTAACAACTATATGTTTGTTTATATGTTTTGGCTTCTGAAGGTCATTTTAGTATGCCTTAAATCTTTTCTTTTTTAATACAACTTGTATTCTCCTCATTGCCTAATTATCTTACATGTTGTCAGCAAGGTCTTTTACTGATTAGGTTGGCAGACCTGTAAAGTGCATAGATTTTCTCAGCCCCAGTGATTGCTGGTGCTGAAGAACTATCTAGTCTGTGTATATGTGATATATTTTCCATATATATAAAGCACATCTTTTTTTGGCAAATGCCATATGGAAAGGAGTTGACATTCCATGTCATCCTTTATCTGTTTTTACCACGAAATAGTGTCTGAGATACAGTGTTTCTGTACACATAAAAGGACAGAAAATAAGCACATAACTTGCACTACTCTGATAATTCAGCAAGTGTCAATTTGTGCAAGTGGTAACTTAAGCAAGTTGTCTGTTTTACTTGATTAATTTTTTCCCCCCCCAAGAGGAAAAACTGGTCAGCTTTGAAGTGGCTTTATAATAAAACTGCAGCAACATAAAGCTTTTTTTATAGATTCATATGCTTAAAAATGTTAGTCATGGCAATGGCATGGAATTTTCTTGTCCCTCCTGTCTAGTACAACTGTAAATGAAAATGAGTATGTTCATGATCAGAAATATCTGGGACGCATGGGTTTATCCAGTTCAACAGTATAACATTTGCATGGAATCAAGTCAACTTCTGAACCACTTGGCTGTTTTTGCTTGGTACAGTAATAAAAGAGAGAGTGTTAGATTATGTCAGCAACTGCATGGCATTTCATATATGGAAATGTTGATTTACAGAGACATATTTATGCTAAAAAGAATGTTTGTTTAGTCATAAAACATCTCAGACATATTCAGCCACAATTCTCACCATCTTCACTGCTTACCCACTTTATTTGACATATTGTCTTCTTTTGTTGTGTCACTTACCCTTACTGCTCAAACTATAAATCAGACTTTATATTTACCTGATAAAAATGCAATCTAGGTCTTCGTCTAGAGAAGCAGTAGAAAAGCTGCAAGTGTAAGCCTGAAATCTAGGAGCTGGGATAATATACAGGGAGAATTTGTAAGTCACACTCTCAAATGTACAGGTTTGTTTAGTCTGTAGGCTTTAGTTTTCCTCAGGAATGTTTTTCTCTGAAGAGTAAGGCTGGTCAGAATGATTATTCCTTTCCTGTTAGGCTGGGATAGTGTTCATCAGTCTCAGTGCAACTGCTCCATAATGTCTAGCAGGCCAATTATACCAAAGGCACAAGCTAATTAATTACCTAGAGCTCACTGTGAGGAGCTGTTGTTCATGCTTTCTTTATCTGTGGTACAGTTACGTATTGTGCAGAAGTACACTTCTAAAACCTTATCTGTGAGGCTTGAAAGACTTCTGACATGTGCCAACAAAGCTCAGAGAAATCTCACCTGGATTCTGATAACACTGAAGAAATGTTAAGATTTTCTTTGATCTTTTACTGTATTGCATATTCCTAAACATTGGATCATTATTGCTTAGAGTCCTGTAGAGGTGTGGTATGGAAAGAAGAAATCTCAGATACAGCATAAAAACTTGCATTCATACACTCTTGCATCCATACTCTCACAGGCAGATGGTAAACTGACAAAGAAATGAATGTTTTGGGGTTCTTTTTTAGATCTTTTGCTTTATGGCCATTAATATTATCTTTCATATATTATTTGCATTATGATACCACCTACAGGCCATTGTTAGGATAATGCATGGGGCTGGGTATTGCACTGATAGAATTAAAAATGAAAAGTCTTAGTTGGAATTAGTGTCTCAAAATTCTTTATAGTCTAATGTTACAACATTTGCTATTTAAATGTAATTACTTGTGTAGTGGTGTTTGTCTGGCTGCCTAGAAATACCTTTAGGTATATTTGGTAGAAGACCTTTTAAAAATTAGAGTCACAGAATCATGTGGATTGGAAAGGACCTCTTGAGATCACCTAGTCTGATCCCCCCCGCTCAAGCATGGTCAGCTACAACAGGTTGCCCAGCATCATATCCAGTTGGGCGTTGAATATTTCCACAGATGGAGACTTTACAATTTGACTGGGCAACCTGATTACCCATAGTAAAGACGTATTTTCTTGTGTTCATTTGGAATTTCCTGCATTTCAGTTTGTGCCTGTTGCCTCTTGTCCTGTCACTGGGCACCACTGAGAAGGGTCTGGTTCCCTCTTATCCCTTCTCTCCCTTCAGGTATTTATACACATTGATAAGATCCCTTCTGAGCCTTCTCTTCTCCAGGCTGAACAATTCCAGCTCTTTCAGCCTTTCCTCATAGGAGAGATGCTCCAGTCCCTTAATCATCTTCCTGGCCCTTCATTGGACTCTCTCCAATATGTCCATGTCTCTCTTGTACTGGGGAGCCTGGAACTGGACCCAGCACTCCAGGTGCAGCCTCACCAGTACTGAGTAGAGAGGAAGGATCACTGCCCTCAAAACTGCTGGCAACACAGCGACATAGCACTGACAGGGATGTGACATTACAGGCGTTTTATCTTTACTTTTCCACTAATTAAACTACTTTTATGCTACTTTAAACATTACAAAGCTGGAAATGTCTGCACACAGAAGTCAGCATGTTTTCAAAGTCAAGAGAAATCAATATTTAGGAATTTGAACTCACTCAATCAGTTAAGTTTTTCATGCCCATCACTCGGTAAATATGCTTTAATGGAGTTAAGAAAGAAGATAATTTCTTTTATAAAGCTCTGAAAGACACCGCTTAGAATGAATTCATACAAAATTGCTAGCAGAATTTTGCAGTCTGAGTAAGTTTATAGCAAATTTGATCTCACGCCCTCTTAGTATTGAAACTAATGAATGGCTTATGGTGTCACTATTCATAAACAGCCACGTTACTGCTAATAAGATCTCTGAAAACTTGCAGCATATCCTTTGTAAAATGACTTATGGAAAGCCATGCAGTGGCTTTTTGGTACTTTAATTTGTGTGTGCTACATTACATCATTCATTAGCTTTTCTTTTGCAATTAAGATAAAATGCAATCTAAAACTTAAAATTTCATTAGTTTCCTCTTGTGGTTGCTTTCATTTGGTTTTGATATTATTGTTATAATTCTAGCACACTGTTCAAAAGAGTCAAAATTCTAATTCTTCTGGGTTTGAAAGAAAATTTATGAGTGAGTCCAAAAACTGGTGTGGACAACAAATGATTGCTGATGGAATCAGGAGTAACAAGAAAATAAAACATGTTTGTCAGCATGACACATAAGGGCTCCATTTTTAGCATGGCGGTAAAGGAGAGATTTAAACTGGAGAATGAAGTAATGTTTATGGAGAAATTGTGAGTGTGAAGTATGACATGATAGAAAGTTCAGAGAGATTTATTTGGAAATTCATCAAATAGATGATGGATGTTGGACCTAGACAGGTACTAAGATGAAAGTTGAATGTAGTGCTGCTCAGTGGAAGAGAAAGAGTAGTGAGGGAAATTTTAAGTGAAAAGAAAGGAAAAAGCTACCTTTCTCTGATCTAGCAAGGGTTGGGAGTGTGAGAAGTGTCTTCTGAAAGGGATGGCCACTTCAGACAGATCTTATGGATCTCTCTAATACTCGGAAGGGAGAATCAGCTGAGAATATGGTGCAAAGTTATTTGTATTTTTATTTTTAGTTAATAGAAAATGTTTCCTCATTTTGTTGCCTCTGGTCAGGGGTGGTACATGTATAACATTTGAGGGACAGGCTTGAAAGGTCATAGAATCATTTAGGGTGGAAAAGACCTTTAAGATCGTCAAGCTCAACCATAAATCTAACACTGCCAAGTCCACCACTAAACCATGTCCCTAAGTGCCACATCTACATGTCTTTTAAATACCTCCAGTGATGGTGACTCCACCACTTCCCTGGGCAGCCTGTTCCAATGCTTGACAATCCTTTCAGTGAAGAAATTTTTCCTCATATCCAATCTAAACATCCCCTGGTGTAACTTGAGGCCGTTTCCTCTTGTCCTGTCACTTGTTACTTGGGAGAAGAGACTGGTGAGTTATGAAAAGATACTGAGTTTGTATTGGATGATATGCGGAGGCTATACTACTGTATAGTACTGCACTACTACTGAGGAGCAGATAGTGGAGAATATCTTAATGAAAACACTTAATTTACACCTTTTCAAAGTTGCTTTTCTCCATTCACTCTGTCCATTATGGTTGGGAAAAGGGTTTTGTGTTGTGTCCTGTGAGTCATCAGATCTAGGAAGGAAGTGATTTGCAAAAGATTTTTCATGTGAAATATTCTGTTATTTGTCACACAGACTGGAGGGTTTGTTTTTGGCTGAAAAGCTTGTAATCATGACAAATACTATTGTACGAAAAGAGGTGCAGACAGGCTCTTTGGCAGATGAGGTTTGCAAATGATGTCAGTTTTCAGAGGTGGAAAATGAAAGAGTAAACTTGAAATCATTTACAGTGTGAGTATCCTATTTATTAAGTGAACTCTGCAGTAGTTGCTATTTCTGCAAGTTTTTAGGTATGACTCTGTACAGAGTTTATTCCAAAGAACATTATCTCACTGAGAGCAGATAGAAAATATAGTTGAAATGGCATTTTAAAGGAAAAGGTTTAATCTTCTTTCCAAATACTAATTAAAATCAGTATTCCTGACAAATAGTGCTACCTAAACTCCTACAGAATCTGGGGATCCAACATATCTTTATGTTGAGAAATTTTAAAGGCTAGGCATATCCTGACACCTTTTAAAAACATTTTATTTTATAACACTGCTTTCCTTTTTCCACAGCTCATAAAAATGTTATTAGACTAAAGCAGTTTGTAAAAAGGCTGTATTGTGGTTATGCGCCTGAACTGTTCGACTATGACTGATGAACCATATAGTATTGGGTAGCACTCCGTCCTCTTTTTCTTACTCTCCAAATGCTAATTTATGTTAGGCATACCAAGTCACTCAATTGTACATCTTAGTGTACATTTGAATTATGAGGAGCATCTTACATTCTTAAAATAATGTATTCCTTCATAACTTTTATATGATTCCATTTATATTATTATGTTTGCTCTGTTAGTATAAAAAGGTGCTGTCAGTAATATGGTGCCATGTACGTACAGTACATTTCTGTATGTTACTCCCAAGAAACAGGAAAATGGTAATCCCTTTACACTATGATTTTACATTTGTCCTGGAAATTAAAGAACAATAGAGTTTGTCTTAATGTATTATGATTAATTTTTTGTGAGTCCTCACTATGAAAGGAGACAATGTTATTCAACCAATTAAATTGCCTGGAATGGAGAAACTTCTAATATCTAGTGGATAATTATAACTTGAAATAGTGTGGACTGTTTGCTCACATAGCTGTACAAAATTTTGGGGGTCTGTACTGGCTAACAAGCAAAGAGAAGCAGATAATAATATCATTTGTTCAACTCTTTTGCAGTATTGAAAAACAATTTAAGATAGTGTTTCTTCTACCAGTGGAACCTGTTTCTGGGCAAGGACTTGAATATGCATTTCCTAGATATCCCAGTTCCAAATGTGGCTTATTAGAAGCAGCTTGTGCATAATAAAGATCATGATCAGGTCTTTTACTGCACAGGTAACAGACTGTTTTAGGTACTAGTCATCCTTGGTCCTCATTGAATATTGCTGTGGTTAGTGATACTCTGATCACTTTGCACGTATAATGATCAGATAGTATTTACCTGTACACAGGAGGGTGTTTTATGAGTAAAGGGAATGAATCCAAAAGACCTGATCTTAATTCTGATTCAGCCAGTGTGATTATGGATATCTCATTTGCAGTAATTTCTTCTGCAAAAATCTTGTATCAATGTTTGGTTGATACCTGAGCTTAAATTAATACAGTTAGATTCCTTTTATGGCCTTTATTATGAGCTTCTTCCATAAGGTGGGGACAACACACCTAAATTAGACCCCAAGGGTTAGCAGGGGTTTTATTTCCTGAAACGTTTGCATGTCTCTTAAGAATTACCTCCATATGCCAATAAAAAGCAATTTTAACTAAAATACGGATTGTATCTCTTGCATCTTCCTAGTGTCCTTGTGTGTATGTTTCTAGTCTCTTTTTAGAAAGAGCTGATTCATCTTCAGGTTGAATTTGGACACATTGCCATTTAGAATAAACAGATACACAATTCTTGACATATTCGACACAGTGGAAGCTCTGAGTATGGACTGACTTCATATATTTCTTAAGAAATCTAACTTTGCGTTTGTGTTTGAATAGTGAAGGAATTGCATAGGTTTTCTTTCATAGAGAAAGTCATCTCATATGTAGATGCTTCCTTTACAGGTTATAACCAGGATGACACTTTTCTCATGTTTTAGATTTAATATTCTAAAGCTGAATTACGTGTTCAACATTCATACATCATGTATGGCATATTCTGAATTCCATCCCAATTAGCTACATTTTAGATTTTAGACAGAGTGAAGACAATCTGGGATGTATATTTAAATATCTTTTACATTAGTACACTGCTGCAGCATGTAAAGGAAAAGGAACTCAATCTAATAATACACACTGTCTATGTATGTGTATCTGTTATCCTGCCCTCCTCCACTGCTAACAACTTTTTAAAGCATTGGCCAGTTCTTGCCAAATTCCACAGATGGTTAGAAGTCTCAAATATGTAAAGTTTCCTATAAATTTTACAAAAATAAGTACTGTTTCTAGGGGGAAAGACTGCTGTGTGATAACACTTTCTACTAAATATCCCACAATCAGGAAACTACTTGAGTTATTTTGATTTTGTTTTTATGGTATAGCTATGTGTTTCTGAGCTTGTAGTGTTATGAAGTGTGTTTCTTTCTAGGGCTGTTGTGAAAGAAGGTGCTAATTGTATCACAGAGGGACAGTTTTCAAAGTTAAAATGGTTTACAATTAAAAGGACTTCAATTGATGCATTTTTGTAATTTCTGCTGTAAATATACGATTGGATAAAAATCTTGTATACTAGATAATAATTCAATTTTTGTAAACTTTCTAATATACCAGTGGAAAATTGTGCAAGGAAATTTTTTTCTGATTCATTCCTGGATTATACCAGAGTGCCTCACCAAAATGGTGAAGTTATTCCTGAATTATGCCAGTACATGTGAAAGGAGATTTTGTTATTTGCTTTACTGGACTTTATTGAACTTCTGGGGGATTATTATGATTATTTGCTTGTTCTCTTATAGTATGCTTATATATGAGAAATAGCTGAAACTGCTATGTAGCAACTTTTAAAAATGCAATTTGCAAAGCAGAATTAGAAAATATCATCAAGAAGCCTAAGTAAAAACCTATTCTGAATGAAATGCTGATGATTGAAAAATAGTTCTAGATATTTAAAGTATTTAGAACCTCCCAATATGAGAACACAGTAAGAACATAGGCTTTAACTGCAGAAAAAAAATCTCAAAATTGAGCGAGAGTAGAATTGTTTTAATCTTTGACTATCAGGTGAAGGGAGTGATACTCAGGAATGTGGGTATAGGAGACAGAAACTGTCTGAAGGATGACCATTTATGAACTGTTAAAATAAGAATTTTAGAAGCTTATGGAAAATAATGTTAGGAAAACAAAATTTTCATCATGTGGAACACCAATTTACTGTCAAATATGTATTTATAATACGTTCTTTTTGGAGGTATTACTTAAACAATTTTAATGTGTGGGTTTTTTTCTCAGATACAAACAAAAGGTGATGCTTCTGCAATTGTTGTTCAGTATGGTGAACTATAAATATTCTGTCTTTATATAGGCGAGTCACTTCACGTTGTCTCGATAGCATGAATAACATAACGCTATCACCAAAACACACTAATGAAAGACTTTGTCTGATAGTCACTTACTAAAGATCAAATGTGAATGACCCAAAACTTAAAGACAGTTTAGCTTGAATAGTAGTTTGTTCAACACTGGAGTGACAGATGGTGTTTGAGCAGAAGATGGAGGCTTGTGCACACTAGGGAACTGCGGTTCACAGACTGACTACCAAGTAAAGAAAGACTCAGTTACCAGAATCAAGCTCTGACAACAAATTCATTCTGGATATAGGATGAAAAATGAATAGATTTTGTGTGTGTGTATGTAGGGAGTGGATTTATATCTTTTTAATGCCTGAACACAAGTATTGCTGAAAATAGAAGAAATCCTGACTCAAAGAGCTGGAACTTTGTCCTATAAAGGACATTGATTTAGGATTATTTCAGTGAATAAATATTTGCAAGGCAATAAACTGAATTTGTTCTTACAGTGAAGAATATCAGACCTTGAAAAACTTTGAAGTTTTCAAATGACAACTTAAAGTGATAAAGCGCTTGTTACTTGTCTTTTGAAAACACAACTTAAGGACCTAGATCATTTAGACATTGTTAAAAAACCTTCCACCACTCATGTCATGCCATTTCATTTACATGACCTAACCAAGATTAACACTGGGGTTTTTTTTCTTTGTCTTTCTCACTAGTGGAGGAGTTTGAAAGTTTCCTATTTAATGTAAACTTTCATGATTACTTATTAATTCTGTACTTAAATTACATAACCAGGAAACTCTCTATGATGAAAATTTAAACTTTTCAGTGAATGGCCCATTGGTGATGATTCTACTGTAACTACTTTCAATAAGCTAGTACTTGCTGTAAGGCAGAAGGTGAGCATCATGCTTATTCTGT
The DNA here is from genome assembly GCF_000699105.1 of Pygoscelis adeliae. Taxonomy (NCBI): domain Eukaryota; kingdom Metazoa; phylum Chordata; class Aves; order Sphenisciformes; family Spheniscidae; genus Pygoscelis; species Pygoscelis adeliae. The sequence continues at coordinate 605,669 of NW_008824862.1, forward strand.
ATATAAGTACCTGAAAACTTTTCCGTTTTGGATTTCACTGTACTTGAAAACAATTACTTCTTTCTTTGGTCATAAGTGGTCTGTGTTTTCAAGGGAACAGAAACCTTGAACAAAAAATGTCCTTGTGACTATATATTTTACTTCTACGTTTTGGGAGTTGTTTTTCATTAGAATCTTAATGGAGTATCTCCAACTAGACCTCTGCAAAATGATATCACTTCAGTCTCAATGGAAATGGAATAGAACTGCTTTCTCTTGTAACCCTGAACTGTATGTGTTGGTAAATAAACAATTTAAACCCTATAAATCATCAGGTAAAACACTTTAATATCTGAGAATATTGCTTCAACATCTATTGTTGGATGATCCATTCCAACCAAACCTATCAACCTTGATTATTCAGGAGGTTTACATAAAAAATAAGATTATTTCTGCAGCCAGCTGCATAAGAGATGCCTTTGACTGATCAGCTGCACTTTTATCACCAATGTAAACCAGCAAATGAATAAAGCAATAATGAACTGTGTATTTATCAAGGAGCCACTGTAATAGTGTTGATTTCAATACCTTGTTTAGCTGATGAACTGATTTTTCTCCATTCCCTCTGGAGTGCAATTTATATAAACCAATAAGCTTCTTTGCAGGCACCCTGCTAAACGCATTGCTTGTATGTATTTCAGTGTTGCAATGTTTCTTAATACCCAAAATGGCAATGAATTATGCATCTCAACACTGAACTATTTTGTTTTGCCAGACTTTTGACAACGAAGCTGCTGCTTTATAAATAGATGGATGCAACGTGAACAAACATAGATAAAAAGTAATATATTTTTGAGATTTAATTTGACCTGTTATGTTCCACATGCTGTCTGAGTGCCTAAACAAAATAAAAATTGCAAACTTTTATTTTCAGCCCTAGATTGTAGAATGGGCTTCAAGTATATTAAAAGCTAAAGGCCTCTTTCTTCAGCCTGGATTTTGGGTATGCTATTTGCCATAATTTAAATAATATATATTTCTTAATAACCTCTTTAACCTTCTTTGTATACCTACTATTTGGTATGAAAAAGCTTCTATTTGTGAAATACGAAAGTAGTTTTATAATTCTTTGCAATAGAAAGTTAGTGCCACATGAAAATATCTTGCCTCCTACTCATGTGAAATAATACCCTTTTCAAAAGTATTTAGTAAAAATGTATCTGGAAAAAAAAACCACCTAAGGTCTTGAGAACATGTTTTTTTATCAACTACATGATGCAATTTAGAAAAGGATGTATAAGTTTTTGAAGCCATTATAATTTCACAGAATCATAGAACAACCTGAGTTGGAAGGGACACAGAGGATCATCGAGTCCAACTCCTGACTCCACACAGGGCAACCTAAAAGTTAAACCATATATCTAAAAGCTTTGTCCAAAGGCTTCTTGAACACTGACAGGCCTGGGGCCATGACCACTTACCTGGGGAGCTTGTTCCAGTGCTTGACCACCCTCTCAGTGAAGAATATTTTCCTAATGTCCAATCTGAACTTCCCCTGCTGCAGCTTTAAGCCATTCCCTCACATCCTGTCACCAGACACCAGAGAGAAGATATCAGCATGTCCTTCTCTGTTCCCTCTCATGAGGTAGTTGTAGGCAGCAATGAGGGCACCCCTCAGTCTCCTCTGCTCTAAGCTACTCCTCATAAGTCATGCCTTCTTGGCCTTTCTCCATCTTTGTTGCCCTCCTTTGGACACATTCTAGTATTTTTATATCCTTCTTATATTGTGGAGCCCAAAACTGCACAAAGTACTTGAGGTGAGGCCGCACCAATGCTGAGCATAGTGGGACAATCACTTCTTTTGACTGGTTAGTTATACTGTGTTTAATGCACCCCAGGATACGGTTGGCCACCATATGGCCACCAGTGCGTGTTGTTGACTCATATTGATTTTACCATCAAGCAAAACCCCCAGATCCCTTGCCCAAACATTGTGCAAGTAGAGTATTTTTTTCAGAATATAAACAGCAAAATTTTTCAGCTTTTTCTGTGAGATAAATGGCTGGATAATGACGCCATAGTTCATAACTTTCGCCTATTGCCTATTGTTAATGCTACTCATTATGCACTAAGAGCTTACTGCACTGTACAAGATGGAATAGCCTCTGCAATTGGGATCATCTGCTATAGAGGGAACAATGAGGTTTATATAGAAAGCATTGGGCAGAATATATTAATTTTCTATCAATCAGGCTTACCTTAGTAACTTGGTTTTCCACAGGTTTATTTGTCCAGCAAATCTCTGTATTGCTGTACATTTTTCTTCTTGCTAAAGAAGTAGCAACAGTGGTATGTTCAAATCCATTTTTAAGCCTTTTATTATGACTTTGATATACAAATACTGAGCTGGTAGCTGTGTAACTCTGTTGCTGCCCATATAGTTATGGATTTTTGCTGGTTGTGGTTCTGTTTCCTGAAGGGTTGATGTAAATTAAATAGCCTTGACAAACATGATACAAGTATTTGGAGAATACAAGATAAACAGAATTCTTGGTAGCAGGTACGTTACAACTGAAACCTTCAGTCTGTCTCAGTAGACTCTGATTGACGACTTAGGCTCACACCAGAGCACACTGCTGTGCTCTAAGAAGAGCACCTGTCCTTCTTTTGCTATACGGAGCAAGTAATTTGTTCCAGCTCAGATCATAATTCAGCTTACTTTCTCTGCTGTTCTCTGTACAGTTACTTGCTGATACACTGAGCAGAGAAGGAAGCATGCAGTTTTTCACTCCATATTCTTTTTAGCCTGCTTGATGAGGGGAAGGACGCTCTAATAAGTTGAGGCCCTATGAATTTCATATTAAATTCCCTGATCCAAAAGGTACTCTGGGGTTGCGAAGTTGGAGACCACACAAATAAATAAGATAAAATTTATTCTGCAATAGAAGGGGTTTGAACTCAGCAGCCAAATCATTCACTCTTGTCTTATACTTCTGCTCCTAGGGCAGCAACAGCACTGCAGGGATGAGGGACGGACTCCTCAGAGTTGTCCTCTGTACGGGTGGTCCCTGCTTAACCACAGAAAGTCCAAATCTTAGCTTGAAGCTCAACTGAAGGCTTATGCTGTACCTCTGCAGTTCAGGCTTCCTCAAGTTTCTCCACAAGAAATGAGATCCCATTCTCACTGGGCTAGAATTGTGCCCAAGGGTGAGACATGATCGTGAATGTTGTATTATCACTCTGCTGATGTGTTTAACGTATGCATTTAAGGCATTCAAAAATAATTTAGGTATAATATACTTGCCATGCTTTCAATCTTCTTATTCTGTGACTTAGGAAAGAACATGGGTTTATGTAAATGATATTTTAGGTTTGCTTTGTTAAGGCTCCTGAAACAAAAGTTTTCATGACTGTGCTTTTCATATATATAAACAAAATAGCATTATAGCCTTTTTGGGATATTTGTGTGTGTGTGTGTGTGATTTCCCAATATTTCAGAATGATATCCAGCTCTCATTAATCAAAATATTTTTTCATTTGGATCTGCTTGTGAAATACTTTATTGAGCTTACAATGTTGAACTTAATGCCTCACAAGGTTTTAGCTCCTGTTACTTAAAATACTGTCTTGTGTACACTGTACATTTGCAATGGACTGCAATGTGTTACAGGAAAGGAGTTTTAAGCAAGTTCTTCCCTTGCTCAAGAAGTCATTTATGTGTCTGTAGCCATCATAGGTCTTATGAGATTGTTCCTTGTTCTTCAGAAAGCAAAGTCGTTTATGTACTTCTCGGGCTGTTTTTTTCTCTCCATCATTTGAAAGCATTATAAAGCTCTCAGTTTTTTCTCTTTGCCATTATTAAAGAATCCATAAATATACTCAACCAGATTGACTAGTAGTTGTTGGTTTCTTTGCAGGAAGTAAGAAATGGATGTTGGATTTGTACTTGTACACTATGTTAAAGACAGATTGGTGAGAGCTACTTTGAAGTTTTAATAGGTAAGAAAAAGGGGGTAAATAAAAATTTCTGATTTAGCAAGTGAACATGATCAGAGGATGTGTGTGAGTATTAGGCTCATTTGATATTTAGATCTGGGACATGAGAATACTCAGTATTCTGACAAATAGGTTTAAGAACAGTCCTGGATATGCCGTCTGTATTGTCCAAGATAAGTAGATGAGACATATTGAAACAAGGAAATAGGAAAGCACTCTCTGTCAGTCACTTGGTGTAACCATCTGAAAGAAAAATAGCTTGCAGAATGATTGTGATAACCAATTTTCTTATTAAAGTAGAAAAAAGAGAACAAACAGTAAGGACTATGGAATGAACCTTCCACTTAATTTCCATAGCAACCAATCAAAACAAATGTTTGACTGCAGTATGTCATCTTCAAGATAGGCAATTGCAACTCGTGAAATTTAATTTGAAAGAAAGGTCAAATTCAATACTTTCCATTTAGAAAAAAAAGTGAGAGAAGTCCTGGTATTCTATATACTAGTTATGAGCACCTTTTCTTATACAATGCATAAATATAAAAATAGTAAAATATTATGTTTGTGTTCCAAAATAGATACTTTTTGTTCATTTCCAGAACAGTTCTTGCAGTATTATTAGCATTGTAGAAAGAGAAAATTATCCCCACTTGTATGAGAAGTTACTGTTCGTGATTCTGAAGGTGAGAGAAAAGAAGATTCAAGTGAGAGTTTATGGTATTGGCCCTGGATTACATGTAACATGGTACCAAACATTACAAAACAAGGAGAATGAACTACAAGGAGTGTTTTAGCTACATTTTTAAGATCATCAGCTACTCTGCCTGAGTATGTAACACTTCTACCAAGTTTTGAAAAGCCCCTGTCATCAATTTACTGGTATTCTACTGAAAGACAGAGTAGCCAAGTTAACACTAAGGCAAAAATGGAATCTGCAGGATGTATCTTGTAGCGACAGTGGAAACTTTTAAGTGAAGAATAGATCTCAGGAAGGTGATTTTTTTTTGTGTTGATTTTTTTTTTTGTTATATATCACATCTTCTCATAAATATGAAGGGATAGCTTTTAGTTATATCACCTTTATCACATTCTCTCAGGCTTTTATCAGGACTGCTCATCCACACAGTCTTCAGCAAATACCCAACGGTTCATGTCCTCCAAAATTCCCGAAGGTTTGCTGTTTGGTTTTTTATTCGTATATTTATTTGGGAAGAGTTATGATAGCATCTAGCTTTGCATCTCTTCTCAAGTTTAGACAAAGTTATGGTTTGGGGTATCCATTTAGTACTGTAAGTGAAATCTTGATAGTGTAACACGTTTTTGTCCATAGCTGATTTGATTATTTACTATGAGTTTTAGTATATAATGGGAAGTGCAAGGTTTTGTACAAACATGTTTCCTTTCAGATCAGAATGGGTGAGTGGGAAAAGAGGCATAATGCCATATATAATTATTATTTTAGAAAATGTGAAATATATCACAGTAGTAAAATTAATCTGCCTCCTCAATGAATGCACTAAAGAATCTGTTCTGTTTGGGGAGTGTTTTTTTCTGCAATTAACTGAATACTTTGAACAAACGGTTTGTTCTTTTCTGCATCCTATGCATAAAATAATTCACCATGACACTGACATGTTTTATCTTCAGAGCCATCACAGAATATTGTAATTCCATTCCTATAACATTGTGGGAGTTAATGCATTCGTTTAGGCTGAGCTGGAGCTATACCTTGTGCCAGATCACACATTTCACAATGCCAGCCAAGAAGATAATTTAGTAGGATGATTTTTGCATACTAAGAATCAGTCTAAGAACATTTTCACTCCTTTAAGTATTCAATTCATGCCTTGTCACTAATTATGAAAATAGAAAAGAGATACCTTAAGCTCCTGGCTTTTATCCAGCTCAGCCATTCATTTTGGAGCACTGAGCAGTGTGGGTTCTGGTAGGGTGCTCTGATTACTATCAAAATCCCAAGTTATAATAGAGATACTTAACATTAATGGTAGAGTCACGCATAAAAAAAACAGGTGTTTCTTATTACCTGCCTGAAAACTACACATGCATCAAATTTTTGCAGCCAGTTTTATCTCTGAGCAGAACAGTAATATGATTAGTAGCATTCTTACAACTTTACATCTCAGTTTTGATAGGAAAAAATACGTGAACATGATTTCTTTCTCTAAGTTTATGTATGTCAGTATAATGTTTGCCCTACAAACACCTAAGTAGGTAAATTGTCTTTTGTTTTCCTTTAATTCTTTGTCTCTTAATAATGAGAGCTTTACTTTGCAGCAATAACTTTTTCTACAATGGAGTATATGTTTTCCACCTTGTATTATTATAGTGCCTTTGTTCACTTCTCTGACTTTCAGTGGTCTAACAATGCAACTATTTATTTTGAAAAATAATGCACCTTCTCATGCATTACTGAATAAATAAATATAAACTCACTGCTAGTCTGTGACAAAAGTTCTACTAGGTATTATAAGACTCCGATGAGGAAGAGTTTTCCTAGCATAAGAGGCTTGAACCTTATAGACTATTAGATATTTGTTTCTGATTTCTTCTTTTTATTATATTTTGTCAATGCTATACTCTGCATTTTCAAGTGTAGTATTAAAGCTTATATATTTTTTTCTTTTTTTCTAACTTCTGATGGTCAAAACTTGGGAAAAGATTGTTTTAGAACAAAATTAAAACTTCTGGAAAATGTAGTTTCAAATCATTGAAATCATCAAATCATTGATTTATTTTTTTTTAGAATGTTAGTCAAATAAAAGATATTTGGAATATTAGTCAAATAAAATATATTTTTAAATATTTTGAAATAATAATTTTAAAATAACAAGATGACTTTTTTTTTTTCTGATATAGATGTAGTCAACAGCAGTTTCGTATGGAATTTAAGCATTCCACAACAAAAACATTCTAACCGCATTCAGCTGTAGCTATATATATTTATGCCAATGGCTATGTCAGTAGAAAACAGAAAGAGTTTTGTGACCTGGGACCAGCCCTCTGGAGTAATTTTCTTTTGAAGACGGTGGGAGTTACTCTTATCCTTGGCAAAATGCATAGGGTCCTGCTCATGATTTTACTCTTTGGCAATGACTTTTCATGATTATTTGAGCTGTTTCTCCTCAACATCCTTAATTATAGAATGGAACAAAACTTATTTCATTATTAGTATCATAGTCTTAAAATTACTAGTTTATTTAAATAAAAATCTTTTCAGGTTGGTGGTATTCCATGTGAATGCTTAATAATTACAAAAAAACAATGTTAAGCTGACAAAATTCAGAATCCAGACCAAATTAAGAGGAAACTAAAATCTCTTAATTATACGGAGCTTCACAGGTGTGGAAACCAAACTGTCTTAAACCCTGCCTCCATAAAGACTCAATGCTAACGTCTTTTTTTAATTTTTTTTTTCATTCCTTCTAAGAAACCGTGTTCTTTAATTTCAGAATAGTCTTAATGTACAAGTGAGGAGTGAGACAGTTGGAGGGGTGGTTATGAAAATTGAAACATTTTATTGTCTTGTAAGGTACGTATGTTCTCTGTTTTATAGTTGAAACATAGTAGTGCTTTGGGCTTCTTTTCTGGATTTTGTGTGACCTTATAATTAAAATTGAACCAGAAATATTGCAAGACAAATAAGAGTGAAAGAGAAGGTACAATACAACAAAAAAATCTCTGAAGTTATTGCTATATAACGTGTGTGTGTGTGTATGCAAAAGTGGTATGTATACTGGAGAGTTACGTTTTAAGCTACATTCTTTGCAATTCAGGGGACCAAAAGAGTAAATATTATGGACTACCATTTGCAGATCACAGGACAGTTGAATTCAAATCTTCTTCAGCCAAGAATGGAAATTCCATCTGCTCAGCTCAGTTTCATTCAAGTGCTCTGAGCTCATTAGCGTTAGCTTGATTGAATGTTTTTTTCTTTTTTAAAATCATAGTGTGATAAAGCAGTTGCAGGACCTATTTTAGAAGAGAACAGTTAGGCAGGAGGCCTTCTTAGTTAGTAGGCAGAGAACATTTGGTTATAGTGGTTTTTGAGTTTTACTTGTAGAATGGCTCTATTTTATCTGTCCATCAAGAGTAATTTCCAAAGTTGCTAGGACCACTGGGCAGTCAGCCATGATTCCTGGCATCACAGGCACAGCTGCCTTTAAGCTAGAACCTCAAGGGACTATATATATCACATGAAAATATTGTAGATAAGGAGTTTTACCCTTGTTTTCCCTCTCTCCCATCCCTACACCCCGCTTAGTCCCCTTGGGGGTGGGGGCATGACTGAAAGAGAAAGTAGGAGTTTTGTCTGTACAGAAGCACAAAAAAATTGTCACCATTATAGCCAAGTAATGTGTAGGACTTCAACGGCTATCTGCAGTTATAGTATATTTTCTGAGTTTCACAGAAAAATTTTCTTTGACTGTACACTGACACTAGGCTAGGAGTCCTCCTTAACTGCATGCCTTTTTTCTCTGATGAATCAAAGAGTTTATGAACCAAGTCACATATTTGTTCTGATGTGTTTTCTGCTCCATTTATAAAAAGCTGTGAGCTATTTCCTCAGAACTTGTTTGAGGGGGGGGGAAAACAACGAAACCAACAAACCTTGCAGGAATCAGGGATGTAAACTTAATATTGAAGTCAATTGTACAAATCAAACTGATTACAATATGACAAGCATTTACTCCTGTTTTTCTCCACCAACTCATAAAATTCAAATTAATTCATTTTTTCACTTTTTGTAACATGTTCTTGTTTATTATAATATTCATAGAAACATCTTGAGTGCCTTGGAATTCTCAGAGTATATAAAAAAGATGACAGAAGATGCTTCCTAAATCATACCAATCATAATGCTTAAGCATACACATACCCTTTAAACTAACTGTCCCAAAAGGACTTTTTTTCCCCTGTATCATAGCCATCAAAACTCCAGCTGTTACCTCGGTGTGTTTGTGATTGCTCTTCCCCTTCTGTAAAGAGATGCTTGTCTCTTTTGGCAAGACCATCACAGGAATTATATCTACCCTATTTTGACTTAATTGATTATCCAGAGTTTGAGGTTCCACACTTGCATCCAAGACACCATGGAAATGATGATGATACTGAGGCATGAACAGTCTTATTGATGTTGTGTAGGAGCCTGAGTCTCACAGACCCTTATTTATTACCCTTTTTTCCCTTCTTCCTGTGCTACCATTTACATGAAGGTAGACAAACTCTACCATGTGTATTTGTATACAACAAAAGCCAAAGGATTAGTTAAAAGAAATCTGCTTCCTGTGTGATCATCTTATTTTATTTTAGTTCAGGTATTTAAAGAAGCAAACAAAAAATCCCTTCAGCACAGAAAGTCATCAGAGATGTTTTTATACGATGTGGTTAATACTGATCCTTTTGTAGTAAGGAGAGTGTCAGATACCAACTGATTCTACACTTGGATTTGTTTACTTCATTTACATTTCTCACACAAAAGGTTTGTTTGAATGGTCTAAGGAGAAAGATCTTTTGTGCTGGACTTTGATTTATACTTGTATACAAAGGATCCTAAGGTTTTAATTATCTTAAAATGTTAAGTCATGGAAAAAAAAAAGAAAAAAGAAAACTTGTAATAATAAGCCTTTACATTTTCAAACCCATGTGAAAACAGCTGGAATTGTTTTGTGTTAATGGAGAGGAAAGAAGGAACATAGGAAAGGATTTCCCTGCACTAAGTATGAACATTGTTTCCTGTGCCTCAGTCTGTGTTGCACCATGCTGCCTTTGTATTAACGACTCATATGCCTTGATCGGAAGGGTCACTGCTGAAGCTGGTTAAGGCTTTGTGTTTCTCATTCAGCTTCCTGAAATGAGTAATGAAGGACAGGTTTTTAATGGTATAAGATGGATCCCAGTGAAAGGAACCACTTCTGATCAAGGATCCTGATTTTAAGACCCAACCCCTGGAAGAGGCAGGAGGAACCTTCCCTGTCCTGAATCTTCTGATGTGAAAACTGCAGCAAGGTGTCTTCTGAGCCAAATGTCATTCATTGCAGATCAAACACACTGCTGCAGTCCTAACTGAACCACTTTAGGATTTATCGGAATTAATTGGAAAAAGTGTTTTTTGTAATGTAATTTCATTTTGTTATGAAATCTGAGTTTCTTATCCAGTAAGCGAGCCATACAACCCAGATGCGGAGTACCCTTGCATGGTCTGTTCTATCTGAATGGAAGAAGTAGGAGAGAACCACTGAGGATAATATTCTATGGCATAGAAAAGCAAGTTATGTGCAGGAATATAAATACAGTCTGAAGCCAAAACCTGATTAAAATTGATGTAGAATATATCATGTATACATATAGATAGATAGAAACTTGTGCATATTTAGATAGAAATAAGTGGC